>NC_034410.1:78642343-78855114 GCF_002078875.1 Numida meleagris
AGAGACGGCGGAAAAAGGGACGAGGTCTTGTGATCTGCAAGTTTTTATACTGCGAGCTTTTATCTTTTCCCTCCGGCTGGAAAATGGTCACAGAGGAGCAAAGTACCATGGGGAATGTAGTAGTTCTTCTCTTCTGAGAACCAGGTACATTCACTACATGATATTATGATGTAGAGTACCAATAACCGAAAATCATAAAACCATGACAGTAGGCAGATCACAGAATCACAAAATCATTAAGTTTGGAAGAGACCTCTACGATCTAGTCCTCAACCCATCACCACCGTGCCCACTAAACTATGTCCCTAGATGCTGTGCTTCATGTGCCAGCATGTGAAATGATGAGCTCCAGGCTAAAGCTATGAAGAGATTCAAGATGGTTAATGATTTTTTGTGCAGTCTGTGGTCTTCCTGACCAGTGCTGGCTCCTCTCTGTGGATGCTCTCCTTGTTTGTGGGTGCTTCATGCTTTCTTAACTGCTTCACCCAAGGCAAGATCTGGGCTGACACTTCAGCACAGTCCAGCAAGAAGATGTTGTTAAGAGGAGAAAAACCATGCTTGCTCCCATCCAGTCTCTTCTACTGCCACCCCATGTGCCTGGCACAGAAGTTTGATTGTGTGTTGACATTTCTGGATTCAACACCATCTGGCAAGAAGGAGCTAACAGGCTTATTTGATTTGAAGATCTGGGCTAAGGGCACTGTGACAGATGCCTTCATTTCATGGCAGCTCCGTGCACATCAATGAGAAGAAAAAAAGAAGGCAAAACCAATGGAAACAAAAAGTATTTAGATTTTGGGGGAGTTGAAAAGGAAGCAGAAGGAAATCACTCAGGTAGGACCAAAATATTTCTTTAATTCCTAAATAACACATTTTGTACAGTGTTTTGGGTCAGAGGTTAAAGGGTAAAAAGGAAAGTCATTTTCATATTCTGTCTAAATTATGACAAAGGTGGATGTGAAAGCTGTCTAATCACCAAAAATAATGAATTTGACTAGTGTCTACAGCAGAGGGTACCTGGTAATGCCCGTGACCGAACTGAGGAGCTGAAAGAAAAGTCCTGCTCTTCTGCAGGCAGAGAGGTTTCCTTAACACAGATTTCGTCTTTTATGAACTTGCCTACTGAGTTTTGCTTCGCTTCTGATCTGTAGACAATCAAATATATTCCATGTTTATTTCTTGCAGAACATTTCTGTACTTGAGTGAAATTTTCATTTCCCTCATGTTTCCTTTTGAGATCTTCTAGTTTCATAGGTTTTTGTGCTGTTATCCTGTGAACTGAACACTAAAGTCATTCTGATGTTTAGCACTGGTATTTTGTGGTGGAATGCTGCTCTGAAGAGCCAGATTTTGATGTTTTTTCCACATGTGGGATTTTACAGATTCCAAAAACTTTCATACTGAGATGAGCATGTTATTTTTGAGGTAAACTGTGATTCAGCAGCAGCTTTAGAAACTGGCCTGTGTCTAAAAACCTTCAGTTCTGCAGCTGCTAGCCTATTGCCTTTTCCTAGAGATCTGGCAACAGAGCTCCTGAGCAAGAAATATTTCTTACGATTCCTATAAAGAAAGACCAACCTTAAGCTCTACTACCCTGAGGCAAAGGCTTCCAAAAAGACAGAGTGGAGCAGGTAATTAAGTCTGGTTTCACCCAGGGAGTTGTATAAACAGACTCTCATAAACACAAAACTGTCAGAGGACAGACTGAAAGGGTGCCAAGGCAAACATAGAAATCAAGTGGACTGATGTGTTTCTGTAAGAACCAAATTCCTTATAACTAAATGTTTTCCACAGAAATACTTGCTACTTTTTTCTAAACTTTTGTTATTACCATATTCATGCATTTAAATGTCTGCATTATTTAAAAAAAAAAAAAAAAAACAGGAAAGAAAAGAGGAGGGAGTTTATATAAGTTATATGGTTACATCCATCCAGAAGATTGTATTTAATCTCATAATCCTCAAAGGTAGCATTTCCCCAGATGCAGAGTCAAGCTATATAACATATGTAGAATAATCTGATGATCACCTTAGATATTTTTTGTCAAATGATTCTGGCAGCACATATGCAGCACGCTCAAGAAAATTAAATTCTCATTTCTAAAAATAATTTCTCACCTGCAGTACATAAGTTTGATTAGAAAAGCAGATATTTTAACAATTTCACAAACCACGTACAATGAATATGGAAGGGTTGTTTTATTTTTGCTTTTTTGGGGAGGTTGGATTTTTATTTTTCCATAATTCATGTTATCACATCAAAATGGTTAGTGTTATGACTTTTTTAAACGTCACATACATTTTATCTTACTTATGAACAAACATTTTTGCTGTATGTGTTACACTCAGGGAAGTTTGGGAAGCTTACTATACATCAGACACTTTTGAGAGAAGATACCTCATTTCAGGCTTATCAAAATGTATCAAATAAGATGAATTCTTATCAGCTGGAAATGTTATACAATTTCACTTCTATGGCTCTGTTCTTCTGCTAAGCCTGTCTGCTGCCAGCACTATACATCCTGATCACAACTTTCATTTTATATTTGCAAGTGTAACTATCACTATCAAGTACTGTGGCAGAACCATGTAAAGAAAATTGGAAGGAAATAAAAAGACGTATCTTAAAAATGGTATTTGCCATCACTCCAACAAAATATATACCTAAGAAAGAAAATCTAAGTACTAACCTTCTTTAACTTTGTATTATCGTGTTGTTACTTGGCATAAAAATTATAGTGATTTTTACATCTCGCTATTTCCTCGCCAGGAGTCCTCCAAAAATACTCAGTTTTACCTCTAGTTTGGTGTTAGCTACAGCCTTTCTGCTTTTTACCACTAACCGAAGTAGGAAAAGAGACCTGGATGTATGGTGGTCAATGCCTTAAAGACTAAATCTTCTGAATCTTCCTCATTCTTTCAGTGTGGAACAGAGTGCCATGTTGGTTTTTTGGTGTCTGTAATGGAAGCTAATGGTTTGAGGAGAAATGGTCAATACTGTAAAACTGAGGTGACAGAGAATAAAGCCTTAAATCTGTAATCTTGTAGGAAATGCTGTGCAGCTTATAGAGTTTTACTGGTAGTGTACCTACCATACGCTTCACCTAGACTTCCTGTCCTTCATCTCATCATTGTTTTTTGTTTAGTTTTCCATAGCTGTCTCTTAGCCTTGTACCTCATCTCATCACATGCACTGTTGATCAAGGGGATGGATAAATCATGTTTTACATTTAGTTTCTCTAGTAAGGCCACTTTGCTGAGTTGTCTATCCAATCAAAAAAATGAGGTATATCCCAAATGAGATGACTAATTACGACACGTACAATAAATGAAGCTGGTTTTGCTCACTTCCTGGGTTATTCAGAATCTGAATGTTTTTAGGTTTTATGGAAATAACATAGTCATGGTTCTCCCACAAGAGCATGTGAAGTAGAGGAGAAGCTGAAGAGCTCTTCAGAAAACATGTTGAGGTCCATACTTCCATAACTCTGTTCTCTGCTGTGTTGTGTTTTCTATTGCTTATTTCATTGTCTTCTGTTTTCAATGTATTAGAGATTTGTTATCAATGCATAACAAATAGATTATTAAAAGAGAGTTTGAGAATAACAGGGTTGTTCATCATATCTGACTACACAAAAGTTAATTTGGAAAGGACATAAATAGTAGTAGATAGAAAATAATGCATTGTACTTGATTTCTTCTGCAGTTAGTCAACAAAAGGGATAACTAAATTGTCACTGTGTAACTGCAGAGTTAGCCACTTACTGAGATGAATGGTCACATTTCTCAGCTCATCTTTCAGGATGAAAATAACATCAACATGTATACTAAGCTCATATTTTTAAGGTTATCTGTGTCATCAACAGGAGTAGGAACATTCTTTGTTTCCATGAAAGCAGTTTCTAGAACACATTTAACATGATAATATTTTTTACTGGAATTTAAGGGGATAGAAATGTACCACCACTTAGGTTTAAAAATGTTAATTTTAATAAGCATAATTTAACTGTTTTTGACTGCAGAATTGAAATTCAGGACTCCCTCAACAGATATTTTTAGGGAATAGTTTCAGAGGTAACAATGGAAATTCCATTTAAGGGCAAGTATTTCTTTGATGTACAAAATAGTTGATGTTGAGTTCACTATTTTAAAGGAAACTACAGTTTCCAACATTGATATTACTTTCTGTCATAGATATTTGTCCAAACCAGTGGCAAGATTCTGGATTCAGATACATATGTATTGGGTATGTTGTTTTAACGAAGTGTTGATCCTTAGATAAATATTTATTACCAGTACCTAAGATAGAGTTACAACTAATAGGCTTTATATTATCTCATTAATATTTTCTAATTTGAAATTCTTGGTGGTTTTTGAGCTAAGACATTTATCATTTTTTTAATGTATCTTTTTTTTTCCAAGGCATCTCTTCTCTCTAGTTATTTCTTTTCAAAACTTGTTAGCTGGAAGGTTTGTGTGGCTCATGTCTATTTGTCATATTAGATTCCCAGAATCTCATCAGAACCATGTCAAATTATATCAATCCAAACAGTATTCTGGTCGTTTGATAGCATAGCGCTAAAAGAAAAGCATGGCTTGAAGGTAGCTGGAAGACAAATAGCTTTATCATCATTGCAGAAGTACCATAAGAGAAGCAATAATTTACTGAATGTTCACATGATCTGATGTTTTTGTTCCACCACAGTAATGTGAATTTTTCACTGACTTATGCTTTGCAAAAAATACATAGAAAAATGCATAAATCCCACCACAGATTGTGTGATGGGGGGAAAATTATTGGTTATTTTTCCATGATGTTTTTCAAATAATTCCTTCAAAAGCTTCAAAAGTAAGAATGCTGGTCTTCATTTCATAGGGTTAGTTGTAAATCCCTGCTAGTGGAAGGACTTTCTCTATCCAAAGAAAGATATTAGTTAGGAAGAGAGAGCTTTCTTTCTGGCCCAGAGAGGAGCCAAATGCTGAGACAGGAAATTAGAAAAGAGCTCCCTGAATTAAAGTATGTTGCAAGATACTGCTCTCCTAGCTATAAAGTCTGGGAACATGGCAATTACATCCTCTGGCTGCACAAGCTCTTCCATCAAAACTTCCAGAACAGATGCAGATAAACCAGAGTGCTTTTCCATGCGGAACATGACAAAAACCAGTTTATCAGGAAAAAAAAAACAAAAACAACATACATTATCATATGTTGTATCTACCAGTAGGCTCGGGTGCCTCTAATGTTTTGACAAGCCTGGTCACACAGAAAATGAACCTTTCTTGTTTTACTCCTGGACTATTGAAGCACAGAAACTAAGTCTGTCAGAACCAGAGAAGAATTGGCCTGTTTCTTGAAGTGAGCTAAGGCTTCCTCTGGAAAAGTTTATATCTTTTGGAGCAGACTGCTTCATTTCTTTTCCTTTTTTTTTTTTTCTTTTTTAGCCTTTTGTGAATGATTGAACAGATCTGGCAGAAGATTTCACACACTGCCCTAAATTTCTCTCCTGAGGAAGCAAGAGCTTTGAAGGGACAAGTCTAAATATTTTCTCTCTCCTGCTTCTCCCTTAAGGCCAGTTGCTATTGCACCAAGCTTAACTTGCATAAATCCCTTAAATCACCCTATATCCTTTTGGGACTGAGATTAGAGAAATCTTCAGGATACAATTACCGGCTCATTCAAGGGGAGAAAAATACAAGACATATTCCTGGAAGTTCTTTCACTGTGAAGGGCAGCAAGGTTATCTGTCAGTACTTTGAATTCACTCAACCAATTCCTTCTGTGAGAACAACGCCTTATCCACTGCGTGGGATCTTACTGTTCCATTCCTGGTTGTCCTGTCCTAATAAGCCTCCTATCCAGACAAACACAGTGTAATACATTGCTTTTTTCAGATTTAGAGTGTATGAATACTCTAGAGTAAATTGTATTTAACTGCTGTTGAGAATTTAATGCTGGGAACATATTTGTTTAAAGGCATTTTATGAATTCTCTGTCAGTACATCCATGTAACTCTGAGATCCAGAAGGTTGCCCAATCTTTATTTAGAAATAACAGAAAACTGAGTTCCAAATAGATCAGTCCAAAATACTGGTCACCTGCACACCAAGGTTGTGTCAATCACTTTGAGTAGTTCAAGGATTTCCCATAGAACATTGTCAGTCTGTTGTGAGCCTGACAAATACTGGTGTTTTTAGCTGCCATAATTAGAAGAAAAAGCTTAGATATATTCAAGTTACTAAAGGCAAAGAAATATCTGGCATTTATTGATTTTTTAAAAAATCATGCAACTTTTATTCCAGTCATGATTTTAATGGAACACATTAAGAAATTCTGAAAAAAATAAATATTAACACTGGACTCCCAGCTACGTGTTCTTTGGACCAACACAAACCACTCTTAAATTCATCCAAGGGCCTATGACCTCTGTGGGTTTTGGCTTAGATTCATAAAACTACATGCATAATCAAAGGAGGAAGAGACAACATTTTCGTGTTATTCCTGCTTTGGTGCTCAGTCAGATACAGCCTAGGTTTAACGTATCTAAGTTTCCTATGTACCACCTATCAAGTACCGCCACTGCAGCAAAACCTGATGGTTTCCGATCTGGGTCTCAAGCACCCTGCAACCAGTTACAAAACCATGTGCTCTAAAGCCCTGCGGATTTGAAGAACGGATATTAGATGCCCAAACCCTAGACTTCCCATACATCAGCTCTTGTCCTACAGCTGTGAACTGCAGTTGTGCACAAACTAATGATGAATTCTTTGGGCACTTCAGCTGCTAACGGGGAGTGACATACCAGAGGTCTAGACTGTACAGTCAGGGTCATTACCCCAAGCCACCAAGTTCCCTCTTTGGATATTTAGATAACAGCACAAGTGACATTGTGCATTGATGGGACAACAAATTGGTATATCCTTCAGTCTCTTCTTTGGGTGCCCAAATCTGATTTATCAAATGCACTGGATTGAACTTGGCTCTGTTCCCTAAGAGCCAGTAGTGTGAGCTGAATCACTTATTGCAAACCAGGCTAATAACTGCTTTCTTGAATCTGATGGTGAATATGAAAAACAGAAGCAAATTAGTCTCAGCCCATAGGGAAGGCTTCCCACTTCTCAAAATACGTCTTTCAGGTTATGTCTTCACTGCCAAGTTGGCTTATGTTAACCTACATTTAAGGTAATCAAGTCAGAATATCTGCACCACAGTGAAATAATACTTGAACTACAAAGTCCAAACTAGTGTCAGTAGTTCACTTACAGCTCTAAGACCTTTTGCTGACACATCTCATCATTTTTATTGCTGCAGTAAGATTACTTACATTAGAAATTCATTTGTGCTAATACTGAAGAAAGAATTTTCTGTCCTGTAGGATACACGTGGGAGCTGTGAGAAAGCATTAGGAGGCTAATAGAGTTTGATAACTTTCATCTGCATTGACACTGCGCAGTGGTCTTTTTAAACTATGATGAGATCAAAATCTGCTGACCCAGGGGCAGGCCATCAGACTCAGTAAAACAGACAAAATATGCTCATGGGTTCAGGTGTGCATGGACTATAGCCAGGACCAACCCCTAGGCTGTACCTTTGGTTGTCTTTAAAGCAAAGGCAACACTTTCAGCTGAGGTCAGGTTGGTCATATCCTTTCTGTTCAGTTTAACTCACAGTTTGCAAGTTATTTCTGCACACTATGTGTTATGTAACGCTGCCACCAGACATACTGCATTTTGAAAGAAAGTAATATTTGGGGGAAAAAACAGGAGCATTTGGCTGTTTCTGAGGAAACATTAGCTCTTTAGTGTGCATTTTCGGCCTTTTCTTCATTGGTTATTATTTTGATTGCAAAGTGTAGTCGTGAGCAACAGGGTCCACTGAAATCACTTGTCTTCACATTGGCTCTGAAACAGCGAGAAACCCCTCAAACAGGGAACAAAATTCTCTTTCTACAGTATAAATTTCAATAGTTTGCTAAATAAGTTATGAGTTATATTCATCCACAGTTTTCAGAATCCTCTGCAGCTCAGTCTGATACCAAAAAATCCCTAAATACTTTTCCTCCCAGTATATGTTGGTACCAATATTCTTTTTTCTGTTTTACTGGAAACAGAAGAAGGTCTTTCTCATTCGACCTTGCTAGGTAGTGAGGAAAATCAAATTTCTTCTCAGGCCAAAAATGCACTAACAATTCCATAATTTTATGGTAACAACAGCAAATAATGTTGGAGTTCTTCAGTTTTGCCAAATTGTCATCTAAAGCAACAATAGGAATATAAGTCCAGTTTGTTCTGCCAATTTCTGAAGGTGTCATAGAGGTTAAATAACAAATAGCTAATGTTTCTGCTTTGGATGATGTTATAAAGGAAATTGGATAAACACTGGAACATAAATCAGGGAAGGCACTAGAAAATGATGCCATCAGTTAGAAAAATGTGTGGTACTAATACCTGATCTGTCCTCTTGCTTGCTGAAAGTAGAAAAGAGAAAAACATTTAGTATCTTGAGTAGTCCAGGCATTGATTGATTTCATCCCATAATGTTTTCTAATGTATCTTCTAGAACACCTTATAAATCATATGTGTTGTATTTTTTTGCCTTGTTGAGTGCTACTTGGTCAATTATAAATTGCTCAACTATCAGAACAAAGAAAGAAAATCAGGGTCTGAGTGTCTGGTATTTCTCTACCTCCTGGAGACCTTGATTCAGTTCAGTATTTAGGTCCATGTTACCCTGAAGCAGGTGAGTGATCCCATTAAAGTTGTGTGCTTAAGTAACTTGGTGAATAAAAGCCATTTTCAGTCTTCCAAAACACTATAATACTTGGTACCTGTTAGAAAATCAGTACTACAGGAAAAAAATCACACAATGAAACAGAAAAGTAGAAGATCTTTTAATTAATGTAATTATGAGCTTGAGTTTCAAATCCATACTAGTTTTATAAGGCTTTACCCTTTGTGTGTATGCGTGTCTTTTCTACTTGACTAGAGCTATAACAACCCTCATGAGAATGCAGTGAAACTCACAATGAAAACTGTGCGTACTACAAATTGGTGAAGGCAGTTTTGTTTGTTTCACCCTGCTCTTGGCAAATCCTTTGTTTGTCTAAATTAAGATGGGAAGATTTGGAATATAGATGCAGTGTTGAGGACCACCTGAAACCTATGACAACCAGCATCTGAACAGAACCTCTAATCCATATTGTACTGCATAATCCTGCTGAAAAGTTCTTCATACTGGCAAATACATCTAGAATTATCGCAGTACAAATCTGATTTTCCCATTAAAAAAAGAAAAAAAAAAAAGATGACAAAAAATAGTTCACGGGGAGAGAAAAAGGGAGCACTTTTACAAAGAGAGGAAAAGTTGTCACGGTACTGTCTAAGGGTCTGCGTCCGTGACAAGGAGGGACAGGCCCAAAAGAAAAAAAACGAGAAAAGAGGAAGGAAAGAAAAAAAAAAAATCGCCGGCGATAAGAGCCAGCCCCCGGGCGGTCCAGCGGCTAAAGCGGCAGAGAAGCCGCGGAGCCGCAACCTGGGAAGAGGGGGACCCGTAGACGGATCTAACNAACAGCGGCACCGATCTGAGGAGGAACAACTAATTTTACTAAATATATCAAAATGAGGCTAGTAGAATTATGATAGAGGGTTTACAGGCTGAAAATCTTACACAGTAAAATGCAGGAGGACCACGTGCTTTCTCCGCCAGGCTGGGAAGAACAGACCCCGCGTCTCCCACGTGGCTTCACACCCCCCTCTCCCGCAGAGACCCCTGGGGAGTGCACCTCCTCCCCTCCCCCTCAGAGGGCCACACCAAAAAAGGCAGTTTACAGTAACCGGGGAATTAACTCTTTAACTGCCCGTACCTTACAGGATGTAATGATGTGGAATACCGACAACAAAAAATCACAAAACCATAACAAAAGTAAACAGCAGGACCTTGGCCACTCTGTTTTATTTATTTCAGGGACCTAGGCACTACCATCTCTTTTTCCTGGCCATTAATTGATTTCAGCCCTATGTTCTCAAATCTGGAAGACTATTCACTCTTGGTTTTATTTGTAACATCTTGTGGGGAATATCTTGCAAAGCTTTCTTTAGCTGAGAGTCACACTTTGCATTTCTTTGAGCATAAATGCATGTGGGTCTTTGAAACAGATTTGGAAATACATAGTGATAGTGGAGACTGTTGTAACTGGCAGAAAGCATGGTTCAGTAAAACGTTGGTCATTAGGAGTTCCACTGAAGCTGTCAATCTCGCTGAACAGAGATTAAATAACTTAATTTTTTTTTGTTTATTCCTTTAATTAACTTTTAAAATGGATGTAGGAAATAAAACGGAGAGGTTGTGTAAGACAACAATAGACTAAGCCTGTACCTGAGTCAGGAAAAAAGTTCAGGCAACCTTCTACCATTATCTCCCCTTCCACTTACCCTTGAAGAAAAACAGCACCACATCTAAGTTAGTATTTGAAGCTATTTTGAATTGTAACTAACTGATAATCTATCCCTCTGAAATACAGTAGTAGCAATTTCTTCTGAAAATGTGTCAATATTATATTACATGTATGGTTATTAGCTGATAAAATTATGTTCTGATTACCTATATAGGCATCTTTTGATGTTCGTCTTATTTTTCCATCACAAAAAAAAGTGTTATTCGTGGAACCAGAAGTCAAAAATGGAAAACAGCCTGTTAATTCACTCAGTTCATCTCCCATCAAGGTAGAAAGCCTAATAAACACAAACCAATGTTTTTATAAGCAGTCAGCAAAAATGACACAGAAAATTGTACCAGTGCCATAACCAATGCAACTCACATTTAGCACACAGTAATCACCAGAGTTCATTCCTAACTATACTGACAAGGAACTTCAGAGATTTTTAGGATCCCTGTCTGCCCTCATTTTCTAGGTAACATGTGTGTGATTTTCCATCTCTTTCAGATACAATACTGTTTCCCTGCCAAACGTATTTCAGAGGCTTTGAAGACCAACATTATTGCTTTTGAAACAGATTTGAAAATATTCCAGTCTGGCTTTAAAATGAGCGATCTACCCTTCAGTATGTGACCAGATTGAACTAGAACCTGCTTGTATTCTACTTCAATTTGTTCATCTTCAGAGTGCTCATCAAACTTGCAGACCAAAACCGTACTTGTTAGGTTCCTCATGGGGCTGTGCATTTCAAACCAACTTGTCAAACCATGGTTGCACAGTTACTGGTACCCGCACCCATATCATGCGACCCCCATTTCCCAAGTGTTAGCTGCCTCTCCTGATGTAATGCTTCATCAGCCTTGACAGTTTTAGTCATCATGATGAAAATCAGAATAATACCACTAGTTTACAAAAAGTAAAAAAAGCTCCTTACAGTGGGGAGGAGAAAGGAAAAGAAGAAAATGAGACCATTCAGCATAGCTCAAGTGTGAAATGCAACTTTTTTAAAGCACATTTGTCCAAAGTGAACTTCCCTGTGAAGTAACACTGCCTTCCTGCTAAGTTATTGTTGGGAGGATTTACATGTAATGGGAACAATGAATAATCCCCCGCATTCTTCACTCATCCTGTCAATGAGCTCATGTACTATGCAGGACTGAAAGCTTATCACAAAATGCTAGAGGATCAGGGCACTGCGGGGATAAAGTGACTGTCAAGTACTGCTGAAATTAGAAAATACAGAGGCACAATAAGTTGCCAGAACTGCTCAGATTATAAAGATTGAAGGCTGGTACCACGCCTAGTGCTGTGTCCTAGGTCCTCACAGCAAGAATCACTGCCTCAGTGTGCTTTGTTCCAGAGTGAGATCCATGTCTGAAGGTGAGGCTGGAGAGGGAGGGGGTAATTCCTTTTCAGGTTGAACCAGCATAAACCAAGACTTGTGGTTTATAAACCACTGGAATAACAGCGTAAAATAGATGGGGCAAAAAAGGCCATTGCTCATTCTCTGTTATGTCATGTTTTTCTCCGCAAACTTTCTTCCTGTGAAATGTCTGCTTATTTGAGAAGGTGAAGATTACTGAACACGTGGTATCAGTTTTCGCCAAGCTCAGAGCTGACACCAGGTGGATTGTGTGAACATGAATAAGGCTTCACCCTCTGAAAACTGTTGAATTAGCATTATAAGCTATAACAAAAAATGTGTTAATAACAAGTAAAAAAAAAACAGCCTTTTTAGATGCTTCATGAAACAAATTAGTACATTCTTTATATAAGGTACAGCAAAAGCACAGTGCTGATGCCTTGTTTTTCCCCCACAGTTTGTTCCACAGACAAGAATAATCAAAAGGACAAATTCCATGGCTAAACAGGGAGTTCAGCATGCACCAGTCCAAGAGTCGTTCCATCTGCACTGGTCAGACCATGTCCTATAGGAAGCTGATTATCTTTTCAAAGCCACTTTTTTGCTTTTCTCTGGAGACTTTACGGTCAATTTTTTTTGCTGTCCATGTCTGTCTACATTAATGTTAACCCAAGACATCAGCCACACAAAACTGGATGCACAGTGGTCTGTTGGCATTCTGGTAGTGAAGAAAGTCTGCCTTCTTTAAGGTCTGCAGCTCAGATCACTCTACATGGGCAACCCCTGACACATCTTTGCTGTACTCGATGTTTGCAGAGCAGTTGGATGCAGGCAGATATCCTTGTGGTAACAGGTGTGCTGGACAGCACATTTAACAGAAAGACAAAGGATTACAAGAGCAGCACAGAGGATGAAATTCTGCCCCTTTCTATGTTAGCTAACATTCTGCAAACACTAATATCCAAGTAGAAAAAAAATCAAAATCAAAATAAAATAAAGTGATCTTTCCATGAAAATGCTCCCATTGGGAACCCATGTGGGACCACTGATGAGGGAACTACAGAGCCGTGTGACAGTAACTGTCCTTAGAGGTTCCTGGCGGATACAGAAGCAGCACTCAACTGCCCCACATTGCACAGTCAGCCTCTCCCACTGAGCATCAACTGGGAGGGATTCTCTGAACACAGCAGAAATAAAGGAAGAAGTTAAGGAAATAAAAAATGAGGAGGGAGGGCAATAGAAATGCTCTGATCCCTAAAAAAAGACTAAGTATAACAGTTAACTGTGAACACTAAGCTCTTCTTCAAAAAACAAAAAGTTTAAAAAAAAAGATCTACTTTTCCAAAAGTATCAGATCTTTCATACAGAAATGATGTCTTATGATGAAACATGCTTTTAAAAATACAAAGGCTCTCTATAATCAGAAAAGCCTGAAAATCCCCTACATGGCAAATGAAAATTATATAATGATACTTGTTCTTATTTATTAAGTTCCTCCATGAATTTAATCCTCTATGTGCAAATTTTTTGCACAGAAAACTTTTAAAATTCTAAATGCATGTGTCCATAATACTGTAAGCACTGGGAAATGTCTGATATGTTTCAGATAGAACACTCATAACATGTTCAGTTGGAAAAGATTACTTTCCTATGCTCATATTTTCAATCAGAAGATCCACATTTAAAAAATGTCCACAATGATATGAATTTTTTTTTTCTGGATTGAAAGAAATATTCTTCACAGTGTGTACAGAATTTATTCAAACAAACAAGAGTACAGCTTAAGAGTGCTGCAAGTTAGAAAATTAATTGAAAAGACTGAGGTCAAATACATATGCAATTATCAAGTGATAAACAAAGAATTCCAAATATGGGTGGCATCTCACATACAGAGAGATGAACAGATACACAGCTACAGCTGATACAGAAACCTTAACCACAATTAACCACAGTTAATTTCTGGATTAATATTTTTTAAACAATATTTAACTTTGTGCATTATTAAAGAACTGAAACATCTCAATAGCAAGACACAGTTCTATGTTTCACATATTAGAAAAAACATAGCCTGAGAGAATGTAAGTGGCTGGTTGAGAAGTGAAACACAAGTGGTCAAATCAGCCGAAAGCGTGAAATAAAAAAATTGTGTGTATTGATGCAATTTTGAAATGGTGAAGTAACTGAATTAGTTATTTTGTTTTCCAGGTATTCTGAAAGACAGAATGAATCCTACAGTAGAAAACAAGAGAGATTATGTAAGGCAAGTAAATATGTAGGTTGTTTAAAATAGTAAATAAACATTGCTTAGTTGTTCACAGTCTGTGTTCTAAAAGGTTAAAAGACAGCACGTTCCCGCTCACTGCACAGTTGTTCTGATCTACTGAGGATCTAGTAGATCATACGAACATCTGTCATGGACAACTCCAGGGCGAGAGTCACACCTACGCTCTCCCATGTGAATATGGCCAAGCAATCTCATACTGCTGAACACCAACCAAAATGGGTTTAACTGGAAAATTTCCATTAGCTGGTATTCCAGTCAAATAAAAGTTGTGTTATCTCTCAGCTACTACACTGAAAGTATCCTAATATGTTACTTACCTATTCAATAAGCAACTTTTCAACTGTTCTGCACACTGAAAACTCCTTCTTAAATTGACACAGTACCCCATCAATATCAGGACTCAGAGGTAAATTGTATTTTATTAGTATCCAGATATGTATGCATGAAAGCTAGATCAAAAGAATAAAATTATCTCCATTCAAGCAATGATTTTGCACCATCTTATGCATTCCAAGAAACTTTCTTGTTTCTGTTCATAGGCAACATTTGAAATGCTACCTGACCAGACCTGGCTGTCTTGGGCGAGCCATCTTTCCAGAAGTGCATTGTACATGAATTATTTTGGCATCATTTTCATTTGATGTGTTTCTAAAAACAAAGAGAAAATGCACTGGTTTCTGTTACTGCATTTGTTACATATTTTGTTCAAGTTAGCTCTGCGAGGAATTAATACATTGGATTTTCACTAATTGCTATGCATGATTGTTTCTTTCTGCTCCTGTTAGAAAGACTGAAATATCCTAAACAGGAACACAATAAATATCAAATGACAAATCTCAGACAATGAGATACTCATCTTCGATACCAACTTTTGTAGATGAACAATTATTTGTTCTATTATTCTTGAAACATACTGGATTTACTAAGGCAAATTCATTGCCTACTGTTTGCAGTATCTTTTGGAAGAGTAAAAAAAAAAAAGTTGAAAAGCTGTAATTTCAAATCCACAATCTTCTGTTGCTGTACGTCTTATATAAATCAATGTTGCTGACTGAGGGTATCTAAATAAGTGGAAGCACTTGTGTGCCTGTTCAGATCCAGTAAACTCAAACTTCATTTCATTTTAATCATATTTCATTCTTCAAAATTACTCCATTTTTTCACATCAGAGAGTAAGATGAATTAATTTGCTTGACATGGCTATCCTTGTTCCTCAGAATAAGCGTTGCAATCGCTTTGTCTCTATTTATAATTGTATCCTTTAATTGACGATATAAAAAGGGCTGTTTCTGGTCTATGTTGCTCAGGCACTTTGTATTGTTCCATTTAACTCTCTTTACCCCAGAGAGAAGAGAAACAACAGAGATGAGGCAAAGATTTCGGTTTCTGCATGTTCGTAGCGCAGAACCCCAGAGAGGGAAGCTCAGAAGGATCCAACAGGTGGAAGCAACAGGAAGTTACCATCCTTCGACTGCAAGAGGGACACGCTGCTGCTGGCATGGCTCCTCCAAGCAGGACAAAGAATCAAAGCTGAGGAAATTTGTTTCTTTTGTGCATGTTGCAATTATCAAAGAGTAAGGCATTGGAAGAGAGAGCTTCGATACAGCAAAGTCTATCCATGACTCTTTTGCCAGTAGGTCACCACCTGCTTTGACAAATTCCGTGGAAAGAAACTCTGCTCATCACTTTATCTGCTGCAGACAATTAAAACAGACAGATATAATATTTTATATTATATCTATATATGATATAGATATAATATATATATATTATTTTATTTATATAATATTTTGCTATAAGGAGGAGACTCATGAAGTGAGGTAATGAAAAAGCAAATGGTGTGACAGCTGCTCCTACACAGGAAATGGCTTCAACATTCCTAGCCATAATATTTGTTTAGCCCAGAAATAGCTGATGTTTTGATTTTGCCAACTTTCTGACCTACCAGAGATGGCTGAATCACAATGCTAATGAAAGTGAATCCAGTTTGTAAAATGCTGTGAGATCTCTTGGGTTGAAAGTTGGTATAAACGTATGATTTATTAAAATAAATGTTCTGTAAAGTATAGGACAGCTTTGATTTACAAATACTTAAGGGGCTTTAAATGTAACATTTCATATGGTCTCTTTGACAGGTTGGATATTACAAGATTTAGCAGACCCAGAGAAATAAAAAGCCAGAGGGAGAAAAATTAAAAGCCTATGATTTTTTCTCCTTTTACAAGGATAGGGTTCACCAAAACCCACATTTAAAACAAAATATCTTTTTCATTGGTCAGTCATTTGAGGAACTAAAAGCAATTAAATGGCACATTGATTTCAAATTTGCTTCTTCCACACTTCAAGTGTATCTTCTTTGGGAGCTAACAGTGAAACACTGTTATTTTACATTTACTTCTGGCAGTGGCACAGTACTTCACAAAGCATGCTTGCACGCAGTTACTCAAGTTGGAGCCCAGCAAATTAAA
Source organism: Numida meleagris (assembly GCF_002078875.1). NCBI lineage: Eukaryota > Metazoa > Chordata > Aves > Galliformes > Numididae > Numida > Numida meleagris. Next base: position 78,658,891 of record NC_034410.1, read on the forward strand.
CCAACATTTGTATTCCCCTTAAGTAAATGAATCTTTGAGGGGTGAGATGCAATCTAAGGGAAAAAAAAAAAAAAAACGTGTTTAGGATAAGCTAGGGACAGGCTGCTTAGAAAACTTGAATGTTGTGTGGGAAAGTCTTCAAAATAATGCTGAGTACTAGAATTCAGCTGCTCTCCCCTGTAGCATCGAAGGCGTCTATACAGACCCTGACAGGAATAACCATAAGGCCAGAAAAAGAGCTATATCTTCTGCAATCAAAGATCTTTCTAGGCCAGCAGCCTGCCACTGACAGCACCTAAGATTTGATAATTAGGGAAAAGTATAATTGTGTAGATGTTGTGCCGATACTTTAACAGTCTGCAGCTCATATTCGAGCTGAAAGTGGTATCATTATGTTTAATAGTGCTTGGTGGATTTTTCTCATGAATTTGTTCATTCAATTTCGTAGAATCATAGAATTGTCAAATCATATAATTATAGCATCATAGAAAGGCTTCTCATCCCCCTGCTGTGGGCACAGTTGCCAGCCACTACATCAGGCAGCCTAGGGCCCCATCCAACCTGGCCTTGAACACCTCCAGGGATGGGTGCAACTTTGAACTGACATAAATATTATTGTCCTGCAATAAACAGATTATGTAGCTAGTGCACACACTAAGCCTTAGGAAAAAAAAAAAAAAAACAGCATATTTAATTATTTAAGGTGAATTTTTATTTCACACAAATAAAATTAAGCACCTTATAAAGGTATTAACTGGAAGAGTTCATTCATAGGCAGAGAAGATAGCTCAAAGTATGAACTGTGAAGGTAGTTCAAATTTTCCTCTCATTATGTTTTCTCAAGTCACTTTGGCCAGTATGTACAAACAAGTAAACTGTATATCATGAGCTGCATTTATACTTCCGAAGGTGACAATGTCATATATCGTTCTGCACAAACTGGCTAACAAGGTTAAGTGTTTTCAGGTAAGGAATAGCTTATTGTGAATCAAAGGCAATATTTTTCTATTTTTTTCTTTTGTTTGAGGAGATTGATTTACAGTCAAGGAATGCATTGTTGAATTTTGGATGGACAATAACTAGGAAATGTTATCAGATTCATTTTAAGTTGCTGATTTAATTGTGAAACTCCTCCTTAAAACTGTTTTGTTTATTTGCTTGTTTGTTTTAAAAAGTCAATCAGGAAACATTTTGTCTTTTATTCTTTTCACCTTAACAAATTTAACTTTCCTTAGATGTAAGTGAATAATGATTTCCAAGTTACAAAAATCAGCTTCCATCTCATTTGCCTCCTATGTGGATGTACTCCTGAACTCAGTTCAGTTGAAACACTGCAGTCCTGTCATAATTTACAGACCTGTGGTGGAGATACGTCTCTCTGCATTTTCAAATGCTGGATTTGCTCTGTTATCAGGTCTGATAGCAGCAGCACTCTTGACAGCCTACTTTGGGGTATTCACTTCCACTGTAGTTAGAGAGCCCAGATGAAAAGAAAGCTGTTGTGCATGAGCTAGCAGCAACCGAATCCTTCATATGCCCTTTGTGAAGAAAAATGGATTTTTGAATTCAAAGTTAGATAGGAAAAAAATGAAAAAGGATCAAAGAAATCCCCCATATTCACAATCAGAAAATCAAGTTTGTTATTGTGTGTTTTCACTCTCATTAGAAAGAGGAAAAACATAGTTATCATCAGTAAACACAATAGTAAATTCAAGAAATCATACAGTACCCTTCATCTAAAGATACCTGAAGCAGCTTATAATCACTAATTAATTAAGCCTTGCAGCATTTCTGGAAGCGATATGCAACTTGAATAATGCATTTCTCCAGAGATTCAAACTGTAATCCTTTTGTGCAACCCACAGTTTAACCGGAAAATTCTGGATCTCACATTTTTAACATCTGAGTTATTAATGTATTTTTAAACTCTTTCAATTCCAGTAAAATAGCCCCACTGTGATGTTTTCCCCATAGAAGAGGAGGAAGCTGAACACAAAGAGGGATTGTGACTATAACGACTGCAAAACAATGGAGGTGGAAAAAGATGGGACTTATGACTTACTCCATCTACTCAGACTTTCACTTAAAGTTTGGTGGTCAGGCACGTACTTCCAGAGAATTTCCTATCACGCAAAGCAGGCTTGTGAAAAAATGTATGATGATTGTATGTATCCCACCTTTATTACTGCCTTACATATAGACAAGGTATAGCACAGCTACCTTTTTCCTAATGGCAACAAGCTCTTTTACAGAGAACATGTTCGGCATATTGAAACCTCATCTGGCATAGAGTCTGCCATCACCTTCATGATCAGTAATCTACAACTCCAGTAAAGTCATTAAGTGGGTTTTGATCAGCCCTTATGAAGTCTACTCAAAGCATATACTGGCAAAATCAAGTTTTAATGATTTCTTAGAGAGACAAACTGAATGAAGATATGAATATTTGTGAATATTTCTACCAATGAAGGCTTTCAGTTGAGCGCTTTTTGATGTGCACTGAACTACTGGATTTTTCAGTTTTAGATATATCCAAAGCACAAATCTGCCTCTAAAGCTCCTCCAGTCTTTCAGCAAACCTAAATTATGGTACTGATTTCCAGAATATTTTCTTATAATTTCACTACTTCAAGGACAATGCATCCAAAAGTATGCAAAGACATTCTCTGAGCTGCACTCCAGTGAAAGGATATCTTGTATTTAAAATATTATCTGATCTATCTTTGGAATTGATGATCAACTTGTTGTATTGATTTATGTATAAAAACTTGGACCATCTTCTCAGAGGCTGACAAAAGGGAAGATTTATGTTGAGGCACTGATGTTCTAGTACAATGTGTACTAACAAGAAGAAGAAAACACACATTTTAAACTATGCTTGAATTAATACAGTACAGATAGAAGAAAAAAGAAGCAAACAAGGAAACTAAGAGAGTGATCTTGGATTCTTCTGTTTGGAAATTGATGCTTGAATGAGATTTTCTCAAATTATTCTTCTATGTCTTAACAGCTGAACCTCTCCAGAACTACGAACTTAAGGAAAGCTCTCATATTCCAAAGAAGTAGTGGAAAGTTCTAAGGGAATTAAAGTGACAAATAACCAAAACAAAACAAAACAAAAACAAAACCCAAACAAACAAACATCAACTGCCATAACCAAGAAAGGATATTAACTATTTATTAGTTTATTATTTAGCAGTCCACCACTACACAAGTATGTCATACAGATAAACTGTTGTGTTCTGTTGAATATGCTTCCTTTCTGCACTAACCCAACCATGTTCTGCAGATGCCTTGGGTTCATCTTGTGATAAACCTAAGGTTTGCCTTCATCTTTCATACATATGCTAGTTCATAATACATGACTGTGCTTTATAAAAACATTTGCCTACCTTAATGCTAGTATACATTCACGTAAACTCATTTGAATAGAATTACTGCATACAGTCTAGTCAGTCTATTTGGTAATCCCTACATTATCCTAATTTTATTATTCTCAAACCTGGATACATTCTCCGCATATCCAAAAGAAAACCAGGCTCTCAGCAAGTGTTCAGTATGCTGCCCCCCATCCCAGTTTTAAATTAAGGTCAGGCAAAGAATCCCCCACACATACATTTTGAAAAGGTCAGGTTCTGCTCTCAGTGACAGCAGCATGCCTGAGAATAGTTGTAGGACCTAATGGCTGCTGTCTGTCACACTGCCACAAGTTAAAATGACAATAATTTCTCCTTTTTTCTCTCTCTTTCAGTAGTTATTGAGTTATAGAAAATAAGATTAGAACAAGGAAAGTGCTGCTGCTAAGTGAGCTCTTTGTCTAAAGGACATTCTCACTTATCTGAAAATGAAAGTAGTAGAACTACAGTAACAGTGAATATATCAGCTCAGATGATTACGATGGTTTGCACATCATATCTTCTGCATTTATATCCTACAGTACTTTTGCATAAATAGAAACAAATGCATATCATTGTAGCACCAATTTATTCTGAAGTAGACCACTACAGGCCAGCACATTATGCCACAGTTATGAGTCTGTTAAATCACTGTCAACCTAAACCTGTGTAGAAGACATTTAACCACCTTCTCTATGCAAATCTATTAGCTGAATTGGTTGCATAAATGACTTTGTTGGTGCTTCAAATGGTAGTTTGCAAATCTGACTATGATTTATTTATTTAGCTCTCCTTATTGGGTTGTTATCTTGTAATATTGAGACAGATTCAGGTTAATATCTGTGTTCTGAAGACGTTTCCTTCTAAATTAGCACATTTCCATAGGCCTCAGAGTACCATCCAGACAAGAAACCAAGCCACACCCCCTGTTAAATGAAATCATACAATTTACTAGTGATTTTTCAGTGAAGGTAAGGATAAGCAATTAAAGTCAAAATAAGAAAAATAAAATAATAAAATTTATGAATCCTTCCTTTTTAGAACAAATAAGGCAATCACAAAATATTGCTGCAAGTTTTACAAGAATAGTATGAGACTTTCACTGGGCCTGGATATTATGCATAGAAACTTCACAAAATGTCAGCTAGGGAAAAAAATTATATGTACTCAAAAAATCAATGGCTATTTTCTTTTTATACTCACTGAAATAGTATATGAAACGCATCTTCTGAAAGTGACACAGAACAGGTAAAAAGGAAGAAAAAAAGAGCGTTATACGAAATGAAAGAACTAGACTTGTGTTAGGACTGTAAAATGAAGCCAAGTGAAAAGAAGATTCGGTTTTGATGAGGATAAATCAGTAGATTTATACCAAATAAGAACAATGAAGAATATAATGACAAGATGACACACAGGGTTTGCTATATGAGTTCTTTCTAGGCAAGGTTTTTCTATAGAATTTCTCTGTCGCTTTGTATTCTACATTCTTCAAAATAAATATTTTTTGGAAAGCGGTCATGGTACTATTTTATTATTGTTATTTATGTTATTACTTGCATTCTCATATCTGTTTTCTTCAAACCTGGATGGGCTTCTGTAGCATTTGTGGGACCTTATTTTTCAGACTTCTACCTGACAACTCCTCTATAAATTGGTGCTGGAAAATTAAGGTGGGTGTAGCCCCAGTATTAAAATGGCTTTGTGCAGGACACACTGTGCAAGACAGAAAGGAACTTCAGTATACCCAACATCATGGCAAAATTCAGCTTTTTTGTTTCAGAAAAGAACTGAAATTACTTAAATTGTCAAAGCCTCACCCCTAAGTAACCTAGCTTCTGGGAAAGCAGAATAACTTTTGTTCAGAATTTGTTTAGCTGAGAACAATGAATGAAGACCAAACATGAAAAACTAAATTTAAGCAGGTATACTGTGATAAAGTTATAAGCGACCGAAAGAAGGATAGTAACAGAAAGCATCTGTCCCTTAGGGTATCTCTTGCTACCAGCTTCAGACACACTCTGATAAAACATACACAGATAAACACACACAGGCAGCTTTGGTGTCCTTGTGGGCTTCCTCCACGTTCTCTGATCTCTAATTGAGACAACACAGAGTTGTGTTCATTTCCACAGTGTCACTTATCTAAAGACACAGAAACACTATCTTTACGCAGCAAAATGTGCTTTGCTTTTGAAAATCACTTCATTTAATCAGGTGACCTGCTGCTGGCAAAGCAACGTGAAAAGGATTTGATGTGCATATTGTCTAGTTCTTTGAAACCAGATACAATCTCATTTAGTTCTATTGCTAAAACAGATTCAAATATTTCAGATTCTCAACTATAACTGCAGTATGGAACAGAAAGCATAAAGCTTCTGCTTTTGCCATTTTTTGAATTTTATGTAAAAATGAAGTATTGAAAGGATGTGTATTACAACATCATGGATTTGCCAGAATGCCATGAAATGTTTCACTGACATAAACAAAGGCAGATTATTTGATACAGGTATTTTTCAGGTACAGCACTGTCTGCCTAAAACTGCCCAGAGCCTGAGGAGCAATTCCATAGAAACAGACAGAAAAGATTTTTTTAATCATAATTATGAAGCCATTCCTCAGAAGATGATCACTCCTTAAAGTATGTTCCAAGTTAGAAAAAGCAAACTGGGATGGTATATCAGCTGGGCTTTTATTTTGTCAGTTTAGAGTGAAAATTAAGTCCTACACAAAATTGTTCCTTTAAAGTGTATTTGACAGTAAGAGATCATAGCTTTCACAGTTTCTTTTATAAATCTGTGTTTGTGACAGAGACTTTGGTAGGACTCAAAAATAAATTTGACCCTGTTGTACAGGGTAGCATACTCCATGTGGGAGAAAGAGTCATCTATGTTTAGTTAAGCTGTACTCCTAAGAAATGCATCTTTCCTCCCACACTAAGAACTTATTTTACTTTCACACCTCAGTGGACTGTTAGTAAAACATTTCAAGCAGAAAATCCAGTAAGATTCAGCCAAGTGTGCTGCGGACTTGAAAGTCATTCACCAAAATTTGTAAATGTTCTCTATGAGTTAGTTAAGTCCAATTCCTCCCTGGTTAGTACAAATACTTCAGCTCTTCCTGCTCATTCTTTGGTCAAGTCCCCCAGGTGCAGTATAAATCCCTTTTTAGTTTGTTTGTTTGTTTTTGTCTTGTTTATAATATAAAAAAAGTCATTGAAAATCTGCTTATTTAGCAAGTGAACTTTCCAATAGCATTCCGTAAATAATATGCTGCTCAAGCTAAGCTTTCAAAAATCAAGTTATATCTGATGAAATTTTCCACTATTAGGAATGACATTCTACCCACAGAATAAATTAGGCAGTTAGATACACCACTGAAAAAAGAAAGCAGTGGAGTGGCAAACACTTTTCATCGTGCAACCTCTTTCTCAGTTCTATTAGAATGCTTGAACTATGCTTGTAATGAACATAATAACTATCTGAAATGAAAATTTGCCATGATTGTATTTAAGATGATTTTTTAAAATCATTTCATTGAAAGTAATTAAGCCATCCTCAAGCATAAGTTTACAGGAATACGGCTCTGTCAAAACTTGAGATTTTCTTGTCTCTTTCTTTGAAGAGAAACAACTCTGTGCTTTGGAAAATGTGTTTTGAAGCCAGTACAAGCACAATCCCAGAGAGAGAGTGAGAAGATAATCAGAAATGATTTGGTCAATTTGCACTTCTAGGAAAAACAGCCCTTTGCACAAATTCAGTGCTTGCAAATGTGTCCTTGCTAAATTTTTCTGCAGATCTACTCAAAGTCATCCCTCAGTCTTTCTTCTTAGAAGAGGTGCTCCAGCCCTCTGATCATATTTGTGGCCCTCCTCTGGACCTTCTACAACAGCTCCACATCCTTCATGTGCTGGGAGCCCCAGACCTGGATGCAGTACTCCAGATGGGGCCTAAGGAGGACTGTGTAGAGGAGGACAATCATCTCCCTCGCTCTCCCCTCTTTTTATGCAAACCAGGATACTGTTGGCCTTCCAAGCTGCAAGAGCACACTACTGGCTTCAGAGATGGGTCATGGACATATAGGTAAGTTGATGCTCATCTGAGCCTTACAGAGAACTTGCTGCAACTTGTTGGCTCAAACTCAGAATGGAACCTTCCTTAATTAGTGTGCAAGCAACTTGTTGTCTCACGCAACTAATCTTGAACAACGGTCTGAGAATGAAAGAATGGAGCTTTAGTGACCCAGGCTGGAAGCTGTAAGATCTATGGAATATCATTCTGCAAAGGTAGAGTGATAGACTGTTTATCTTCACTGCCTGTCATGGCTCCTCACAGCCGATAAACATCAGAAAATGGAGAAGAGGGTGCACCACCACCAAAGACCCTCATCAAAGACATCAAATAATCTTCTATACACAAGTGGAGTGCCACCCCTAAGGACAGTTTTGGACCAATTAGACTATATAATAAAGAATGTGCATGTTTACCTGTCAACCCACCATCCATATCCAGCACTGGATCCAGGAGTAGTGAAACATGTCTGTCTCTCAATCTCTCCTTCTCTGTCTCTGTTTCTCACTCCTCTTTCTTCTCAGTCTTCTTTTACTTACTTTTCTTTTAATAGCTATTGCCTAAATTAGCCTTAAAGTAGTTGCTTACTAATTGTCATTAGAAAATTGCCTAATTTTGACTCAAAGTAGTTGATGAGTTGTTGTTAGAAAGCTCAATAAACTGTCTTGTACTGTTCCTCTACATCATGGTCTGACTCTGTCACTCTGGTGACCCCTGTAGAGCAGGGAGTGCCCTATTTTCATGTGAATGAAGGTGAATTCAAGAGATTCACTTTCCTCACAACCCACTGAGTGGGACAAGACAGTGCTACTCTGAGATGACTTTCTGACCTGTTCCCCCAGCCATACCTGTGCAATGCACATGCTGTACCCAATCCACCTGCAGGAACAGTGCCCTCTCATTATTTTATGGACCTTCCAAGGAGACAGAGAGCAGGTATGATGGAAGGATGACCTCTCCTCATCCTGGGACATCCTCTGCTGCTCTTGTTCCAGGAATTCACTGCCTGGCATTCACTGACTGGGAAGCCCAAAACAGACAAAGTCCTGCCTGCATGGTCTTATAAGGGCCAGTCAGAGGGGAAGAACCACCTCCCTCAAATTTCTGGCTACATTCTAGAGCCAGGTGGTTTCTGGATATCCTTCCTCATCATGAACGTGCATTGTTAACTTGTGATCAGCTGCTTCTCCACCAGGACCCAAAGATCTTTTTCTGTAGAGATAGTTTCCTGTTAGTCTGTCCCCAGCCCACACTGCTGAATTGAAGAAATCAATGCATAGAAACTTAACAGCAGTATTTTGTTACCATTAAACAAGGTATTCTTTATTGGCAGTGCTGGGGTAGCATCAAGATAAATCTAGAATGCTCCACCAGTTGATCGTTCATTAATATATTTTCACACATATTACAAATTCATTACATTCCCAAATTCATTCTGCTATCCACCCCCCAGTGATTGCCCAACAGACATAGCCTTATGTGGCGATCTTCAACGTCATCTAGCCTTCTAGCACCGTGATGGTCCACTGTCAGTGCATTGTTAGTCTGTGGGGGGGTGGTTTACTTCCTCCTAAAACTCCTTTTGTCCCAAAGATTGCTGTGGAATACAAGGACAACCGGAGAAGTCTCTGCACACACAGATAGGGGAGACAAAGGAGGACATCTTGATGCTGTCTGTCACATTTTAGGAGTTATGTTTTTGTTTCTTTTGCTTTGTTAAAGCAGAACAGCCTTACAACATGTCTCCCAGTCTACAACACTACATCACAATTATCATCCATGACATCTAAAGACTACTGTAGTGTTGCAAGCAAGCATTAACAGAATATTTTGTCTAATTACTTCTTCAAATCACCTGTCCATAGGGTTTCTCTACTCCAGGCGCAGAACATTGCTCTTGCCAACTCTTGATAGTATTGGTTAAAGGCACTACCACACCTACTATGCATCTGAAGGTGATGTGTGCTGTAAGTGTTAGGGTTTGTACTCCAGCCTCATGGTAAGAATGAGTTAGGAGCACAGGACAAAAGAGACTGCCAGGCTCAATTGATCCAGAATCCTGCTATTTCTGAAAACTATGGTGATTATTTCCCTAATTGATAACCATTAAATAAGTTTATCTATTTTTTACTTTTGCTGATTTCCTGGTTTGCATAATTTCCTGTGTCAATAAATTCTACAGTTCACAATTAATAGAAAATTATCTCCATGAATCAGTTTTCAAATGACAGCTTTGCACTTGACTATGGATGCTATTCCAGGTAATTGTGAATGTGAACATGTACTGTAGTTAAGCAAGTCAAGGGATAAAGTCTCTCTTGTATGGAAGATGATGGCTGAAATATAAATACAGAGAGGCCTGGCAGGTGGATTATATCATGCTACCACAAGTCCACCATGTCAAACACAATGTGCTTACAAGGGTGGAAGCAACCACTGGATGACTGGCAACAGATCCTTTGTGCCGTGCCACCACATAAAATACTGTCCTGTGCCTTGAAAAGCAAGACTTGTGGCAACATGGCGCCCCAGAAAGAATTGAGTCAGATAATAGGACTCATTCCTGAAACAACTTCATAAACACTTGGGCCAAAGAGCATGGCATTGAGTAGGTATATCACATCCCCTATCATAGAATCGTAGAATCATGAAGGTCAGAAAAGAGCATCAAGATCATCTTGTCCAATTGTCAACCCATCACCACCATGCCCACTAAACCATTATGCACCAGCCTCTAGATAAGTAGAGTAATGCAATGGACTGTTAAAAACAACACTGAAAGCAATGGGTACTGGGACATTCAAACATTAGGAAACACACTTAACACAAGCCTCTTCGTTAGTCAAAACTTGGGAATCTGCTAGCTGAGCTTGCCCTGCCCAGTCAAACCTCTTACATAGAAGGGGATAAAATCACTGTAGAGCACATGAATTACATGCTGGGCAAAACCATATGAGATATTTCTGTCTCAGGCAAAGGCCCATCTGCTTCTGATCAAGGGCCTGGGTGCACTTGCTGGGTAATGTGGAAGGGGACATCCAGTGGGTCTCAAGGGGATTTGATGCTGGGTGAGAATATATATGGCTAGCTTAAACCACTGTAAGTATGTATTTGGGGTATTTAAGCCACAATGCTGATGTCTGAAAGGGCTTGATAGAAGAAGTATACTCTTTTTTCCAGCATGGAACAGGCTGTAGGATTTACAGCTGAATTCTACCTTGCAGAAAGGGTGGCTTCTTCTGCTGTTAATGACTATTTTGCATCAGAGCAGAATCGATTGTTTAGGCAGCAAGGCTTCTATGTTCTAAATGAAGATTCCACAATTTCACCATAATTCGAGCCAATATATACCCAGAGGCGGTTAAAGTCTTTCCAACACCAGATTGCACATAACCCTGCTTCCTGGTATAATTCTAGAGGTGATTAGTCTTTGCTACAGGCTGCCATGGGTAAAAATGCTAGCAAAGAAGACAGAGGTCTCTATCACATTCACAGAGCCACTTCTGTGCAAATGTGGAAAGAGTGGAAGAGCTCAAAGCTGAATGTTATACTGTTCTAACATCTTGTAAAATTTTACTGCAAAGAAATTGTAAGGTCATGCTGTCCCTCAATTAGTATGTGAAATATTCATTGATACTTTTGGTGGTGTCGAGAATGTCACCTTCAAAAGGTCATTGGCAAGAGGTTTTTTTAGCTGGGTAATGAGAGTATCAAAGTGTGATTTTAGAATCAATCCCATCCTTGTCTTCTAAGTAGACAATCAGATCAGGCAGTGTTAGGCTTTCTCAAAGTGACATCTTTGGATTTCTGCCTCTTTGAGGACAAGAACATGAGTATGCCACATAACATAAAAGAAGCCATATCTTCACCTAATATTTCTAAGATTTGATGTGATTTTTGATGAAGACAGTAATAAACAAAAGCAAACATTTAATTAAAAATAAAAGATTCTGACATGCTATAGAGACATGCTACCGAGATGATGGCAAAACATTTCACTTCTTTTTCCTTCTATTTCAAAACCTACAAATTGACCAAGCTGCTACTTAAGAAAATTTTCATGTAAATTACTTTGAGGTAGCTACATTTAAAGATTCACTGAAAGATTAAATAGTAATTATCATTGCAGATGGCTCAAGCTGAAGAGAACCCTTCACTTCACAGCAGCAATTAAAGGACGCAAACTTGCTAAGATGGATAATGAACAGGATATAAAGTACATAAGTATCGTATTGAAAATCAATGAAACACTCCCTGCAGATTCGATCCAAAAAAGGTTGAAGAAGTAGAGAGTGTTCAGAAGCAAACAATGAGAATTACTAGGTGTGTGGCATTTAGAAAACTGTTTTACGAAGAGATATTATGAGATCACAACTGAGTAATTTTGGAAGATGATTCATATAGGTTACAAACTAACATGAGAAAGGCAGAGAAAGATATGAATGTAGGACAGGTACAATTCTGGTATATAAATAACATCTGCATGTCCTTATCCTCCAATCCCACATGAATAGAAGTAATAAGTGTGTACAGTTAAGATTATCTAAGAATTTCCACCTACCGGATCTTTGTTTCTTCCTTACATTTTATGTGTCATATCCAGGAAAAAGGTTATAAAAGGCTATGGGTTAGCTAAGAATTTATTTTCAAGTTCCAGTACCTATAAAAATATATGAATTGTCTGAGGTTTATATTAATTAAATGAAAATATGTTTGCTTGTCAAATGCATTCTCAGAGGACAACTGAGGTCAGAAACTTAGTAGGATACAAAGCAGTCATTGCTGATGGTATTCTCATTTTAAATAGATATTTAAATTGGTAAAAGAATTCGTATTTCAGAATCATATTTAGAATTCTATTCTTTTGAGTTTGAAGATGAGTTCACATATTCTGGAGATCTTTTCTTTTTCCTTGAAGCACATCTCTCCGTGATTGATTACTGAATGATTTCTGAATCTTCCCCTAAAATATCAACTACAATCAGAGACTTGTCGCTGGACTGCAGAAAACTGTCTCTGCTCTGTTGCTGTCATTTTTGGGAAAACACAAACTTCACTGGATTTTTCCAGAAAAGTATTTCAATATATGGTACCATCTCTCTCAATTTTGATCTGTAAATAATAAGTTTAAAAATATGATTGTAAATTTTACAAAGGGGGGAAACATCCCATGGCCACCCAAAAGTATCTCTTCTCAGTGAAGGTTATGGAATGGTTTAGCATAATAATGAAATGAAAGTATACTTTTTTCAGAGTATCCAAAATAAAACCACCAAAAACCTCCCAAAAAAAACCCACACCAAATTTTAGAAAACCTTTTCTTGTTTTGTTTTATGTTATTTATGCATTCAGATTTATCAGGCCAAAACTCATCTCTGCAGTTTCTCCTATTATTCCTGCATTCTCATTCTGAGCCAGGATATGTGAATGTTTTCCTCAATACAAATGCCTTGTCTGCAGTGCGGAAAGATGAGGAAGTATCCTGTTTCATGTCTTTTATATCAACTATAGCTCTGATGAGTCTACAGAAATTGATGTTTCAGAGACCTACCTGTGGAAAGTGACATTGGTAAAAGAATTTGTGTTGAAACTAGCACTTATAAAACAAAAATCAGGTAGATTGCCTTCTGTTAGAAAATAGAATAGCAGATGAAGGGATTTAGACATAGTAATGAAGAGAAAAAAAGGAAATAAGTCAAACACTTGATACATCTTTAGTGACACGACAAGAGATTTATAGATATAAAACATGTGTACATAAACACAAACATCCACTCATGAACACAGATTCTTCCACTTGTTTTATTCTCTGGTTCTTACTCATCATCTTATCAAACATCACCAGCAAAAATAATGCCATATATTGTATACTTAACTATCCTCTTGTCCAGAACTGCGTCACCTGGCTTGGCTATGTACTAAACTTTTTTCCAGAGAAGCCTCTAAATTTTTTATTTTCAATGTTCTGTTTGAGCTTGATTTAAAAAATAAATAAATAAATAAATAATAACTGAATGTTCTTGTAGGTAAAATGAAAGTTGCAGACTCTTAGGGGTAGCTGGGAAACAGACTCTTAGTGGACATCAAACACTAACTGTTGTGAGAAGGGTCACCTTGCCATGCCAAGGTAGCCCAAAATACACAGACTCACACAGAAACTGTAGAGTGAAATGCACAAGTACTAGTGATAATGTGCCATAGGCTATTTCGGAAGATCTCAAACATTTTATGCTTCACTAGTGATTGCTTAGCACTTCTCTCTAGGTTTCAGAACAACAGTAAGTCTTCATTTTAGGAAAAATTCCCAAACTGCCACAACAGCTGATTTCATCATTGCCAGACTAATGCTATTTTCGTTATTCTGCTGTAAGGTCTTCCTTGAGCCATTCACAATACCTCTGGTGACAGAAGGAGAATACAAATCACCGTAGTATCTCTGCTGCAGTGACATGACTGTGTATTTTGGGTTAATGCACCTAGTGTGTAGTTGCTTATGTTCTATAGCTCCTACAGATTATAGCAGAAATATCAAGTTCCAACACTTCCGTTTGGTTTTTGTCTAAATTGTTAGGAATTGCACACAGTTATTCATCTTCTGTAAGTAAAATGTTATGGTCCTTTTTTGATCAGCTTTCACTTCTGTTGTATGAAACAGTTCTTGTCTGCTTCTCTGAGCAGTCTGAAGTTTAACTTCTTTAAACGTTCCGAAGTGTACACAGCCCAAACAGATCAAACGATCAGGATGGTTCTGATGCCTTTAGTCGTGTTGATTATAGTGCAACGTAAATAGTCCTACAGAGATTCCCCTGAAAGTACCTGTGGTTTGCAGCAACATTTAATGCAAACAAGAGCCTCTGCTACCAATTGATAATGAGTAAAGAGGGCCCACTTTGATTTTAGTTAAATCGGTAGGAGTGTTTTCATTTCCTTCACTAGATAGGCACTCTTACATTTTTACAAGCTTTCTAATAGTCCATTTTAGAATATGTTTCTCTCTAGGGAGATCAAAATGCATACTGTACTGCCATACAGAGCATATTCCTTCTGCCGTTCTTTGCATCAAAAGGAATTTTCAACACAGTAGCAGCCAATGTGCCATTTTACAGAGCGCAGCATCTATGGTGTTTGGCTCTTCTTTGGTCATTCGTGTGCCACTCAAATAAGCCAGCCGCACACAGTGACATGCAAACAGTAAAAAAATGTTTTCCTAAACTGTGCAACAGATAACAATATGGTCAGCCCCCCTAAATGAAAAGCGTCATTTTTTTTAACCATGAAAGAATTGGAAGAACAAAAAAAAAAAAAATCATTTTGCTGCACTGGCTAAGAAATGTAAAGGACACAGTACCTCCACCCCCTAGAGAGTTCTTACAAACTGATAGCCCTTGCAGCTTGCCAGAGCTTTAAACTATTTCAGCACATGATGTTTCTTCTAACAACTGAAAAAAAAAAATGTTAGAACAGGCTCATTAAAATGCTTGCAAATATTCAAACAGAACCTTCACCTAGTAGAGCTTTTTCTTTAAAATGTAAATGGTCTGCTGCTCATGAGGTTAGCAGTTTAGAAAAACAAGGCAAAACCCTTGAACATTTTAAATGAAGATCTACATTATCTGAAAACGATTGGGATAGATGGATAGTGATTAAAAGGAAAGACATGGATGGTTTGTGTGCATGCTAACACTTGTGCTATTGCACTCATACACATTCCTGCCAGCAACTGTTTACATTGTCTTTCATATAATACTGAAATCAGATCTGAAGAGGAACTCATTTACTGGCTTTTAGGGCCCTGTTGTGAAACAATGTCTTGAACTCTATTAGGCCATCCCTGCAGCTTCTCACTGCTAGACGACAACTTGGCAAACATCTTAAAAAATTACTGTATTTTACTAATAGATGGAACTAGATGATCTTTAAGGTCTTTTCCAAGCCAAGCTATTCTCTGTTTTCATAGCCAACAGTTTCTCCATTTAAGGTTAATTATTATGACAAAAAATTTCGGCTGGCAGTGTATGAAATACAAGTCTACTCGTAACCTACTGAGGTTTGCTCATTTCTAATTTCAGCAATGGCCTGATTTCCACAATTGCTGGAGTGAGTCACTCAGTGGCCCAGTCTGACTGAGGCTGTATCCACACAAAGGAGAACACAATCTGGACTGCCTTCTGGGCTTTGCAGTCTGGGTGTTTGTATGTTTTGTTAATACAAACCAATACAGCTTTCCTGCTGTGTAGCAGGCAACTTACTACTATAGTTATTCACTGTTTCTAGCAAGCACGTAATTTCCAGTTTCTTTAGAATAGATTCAGCCAGCAGCCAGACTGCATTTCTTAAGCATAAAGCACGAGGTGAAAGGATGTACACAAAGAGTATATTTTGTATACGATCACTATGCACATGCAAAAATGCTGCATTAAAGATTATAATTCCTTGAAAGTAACAGGAATTTTTCAGTTTACTCCATGAATGCTAGGTTCTAAACCTGTCTGCCTGTATTATTTGGGTAATTTAATTTAAGGCTTTCTATGTAATAAAAGACCTGATTCTACAAAGAGACAGTCTTTAAAAATGTGAACACACGGTCAAAGTGGATTACTGAGAATAATAACTATAAATGCTTGCAAAGAAAACTGAAAAAAAAATAACTCTCCCCGATTTACTTTGTTATACATACACTTTTTCATGCTTGGAACTAAAACAAAAGCCTTAATCTCGTGCTTCCCTCAAGCACTCTCACAAGATAATGTGATATGGGTAATCCTTTAAAATGGACAGTGATGGATTACTTTTCACTGGATCACTTTTCACACTGGATCACAGTTCAGCGATGGACTTGGGGCCATTTATGAAATCCATTTGAAAAACCTGAGAAGACTCATGTGAATAATCCATGCTGACCTCTGCTTCCTGCAAAACCACAGCTAACCAAGTTTAAAGTTATTCCAGTTATTACATGTGCTGCAGGTGTCCAGTATAAAATATGGGTCCAAAATATGTAAATATGTGTGCAATATTATTTTAAATTATATGAAGAATTCTGAGATAGATTTTTGAAGCTATCCTGATGAATTTAGTGCAACTCAAACTATATCATTTACAAGACAGCAGAGGATCACAGACCATATTAATATAAACAGGTAAGGTAGTTTTAGGGGGGTTAAAATGTATGAAACTCTCTATGTAACCAGGTATTATGAGGCTTATAGAAAGAACTCTCTCTCCCTAAACAAAGCATTTTTAAATTCATAGTTGCACCAGCTTGGGAGATGATTACAAGAAGCTTATTTGATAAAATGTCATTATTAGACATCCATAATCATTCTTTTTCTGATATCAGAGTGACCATTCAGCATTGCCAAAATGTCAAATGCAAGCTGACAAAGATGACCTAATGTTCTTTGGAATGCTTTGAAATGTTTTGAATGTATTCTCTAGTAGGAGATCTCTAATTTAGCAGAGTGCTAAGTTAATTTCATTTACCTGGTTTGGTCAGGGTCAAGAATTCAATCCTCTCCATAAATCTTCTTTGGGCACAGCTACTGTAGCTCTTCTCCAAGCAGTGCATGCAGAGAAAATACATCTTTCTTCTCCCACATCCATGTGGGAGGTGCTGGGAAGCTGGCATATCCAGACTACAGTACATCAGGAAACATGTTGATGTAGCACTGAGGGACATGGTTTGTGGGCACGGTGGTGATGGGTTGATTGTTGGACTAGATGATCTTTTCCAACCTAAACAATTCTATGATTGTATTGCTAACTCTTTCTTCTCTTCTTCTCCTTTTAGTGATGTTTGGTAGCTCTTGAAATTTGGAAGTGACTACCCGCTGCAGCCCATAGGGAGCTGTTACGTACAATTACAATTTACTGGTGGAGCCTGTGATTTTTCAACTTTCTACCAAATAATGCTTGGACTTTTGATGATGGTGGTGGTCATTTTTTTTTTTTTTTTTTTTTGTTCTTATTCCCAGCACCTGATAACTATTTGTGTTTTGATATAACTACTTGGATATTTTAGAAAAAGATGAATTTTTCCCTGGGGTGGTTTGAAGGCTTTGGTACTCTGATATGCTTAGGTAAGTTCGATGAAGAGCTTTTCCACAGGTGTTCACTTCTCTTTACAGGGAATGTCCGTCTAACCTTTAAGCATGTGGCTGTCATTTTGAGAAGAGATGGACACTTCCTTTTCATTTTTGTATGTGCATCATTTACCTTGGGTTAAAGTAAATGCCAGATTACTTCATACTCCTGCCTGTGAAGGGGAAAGCATTTTGCTGCAAGGCTTTCTACAGATTCAAACAAAGGAATAAAGGAATAAACTGTATCTTACTCAGCAAACTCTGTAGAAATCTTTATGTCCTTATGGCTGAATATTTATGATTGAACTCCCTTTGTGCAGAACAAAAGTAAGAGTGGGATTAAATGAAGCATGTTTAGTGTGATCGTTTCCTTCTATTGACCGCATCTCCTTTGTATTTTCTCTTCCAGTTTAGTGTGGTTCATCAGGTTGGCTTGGATTTTTATTGTTGAGGTTTTTGTCTTCACTGGGCAGCTACTTTTTTATTGTCTTGATTCTCTTGTGTAGGCTTAGGGGTTTTTGATATTATATGGTTTTGTTAGTTTACTGCAATATATACAAAACAAGAAGTCAAATGAAAAGTAAAACAGCAACATGGGCAGTAGAATAGGATGAAATCTAAGGGAGAGGGGGAAAAAAAGAAAAAGAGTAGGGGACAGAAAAGCCTGTTCTGTGAGCAGCACTTTCCCAAAGCAATTCACTGTGTGGCTGCGCAAACACCAGCTCTGGCACATGGGCACGTGCAGATGGAGCTGTGGGACACAAAGGCTATGACTGCTTGTTCAGGTGCTCACTCATGTGATGTAGGCTGTGAAAACAACCAAACTACTGAAAGGCAGTGTCTAACCCTCCATTTCCATAGCCTGCGCTGTTTAACTTATTTACTCCTCTTCCTTAAATAAGATTCTTTGTACTGACCCACTTAAAGAATGAAAACAAACAGCAGCCAGCTAAGAAGCAATTCCTCTTGAAGAAAAATAAAATGGAAGACTTAATGTAGCACAGTATAGTCCCTAAACCCTTAGGCTGGTTTGCTTGTGACCTAGCAGACAGTGTTCTATGTAATTTTCATTAATTTATGTGATTTCTGACCATGTCAGTTTTGTTTTATGGTAAGCTAAACATGTAATTTAACAGTCTCAAAGAGGGGAGGGTCTGCAGAAACACAGCTGACATTACTGTGAATCTTCACGAAACAGTGAAGATTATTTGTCCTAATGCATTTGGGACTTTAATTTGAGATAACGCTATCTCTGCCCGCTGTGCTTATTCTTCTCAAAACAAGTATAACTGATTTTTCAGCTCTAAAATCTTTACCAATTACAGGCATTTTCCTTTATCTTATTTTGACAAATGTCTCAGGGCTTTGGGTGTTTATTTTTGTTCTTGTTGTTGGTTTGTTTTTGTTTTTTTTTTTTACATGTAGACTGAATGAATGTGTGTTCATTTTCTAAATCCTAATCCCACTCCTCTCTCCAAGACTGTAGAAGGACACAGAAGTAAACTGTTTCACACAGTAGAAAGTATTCCCTTATCTTTCACCTCAGTGATTTATAAGAGTGAAGAAAATGTCTGTTCTCTACATGTGTAAATCCCCAGTGAACTTCATTTTTCCACTTGTAGAGCTGTTTTTTAGTGATTTATTGTCTATGATTTGTGGGTGGAAATACACAAGCAATGTTTAACTGCCCTGTGCCAAAACCTGAGTAACATAAGAAGGACTCAATATGGATTGCACATGCTACATGCTGTGGTCAGTGCTTAATCTGATAAATAACAAGAGCCATTAACTAACGACGGTAGTTGATATCAACACAATATATCCTGACTGTGGATTTCTGTGCCTAGTTTTCCAACAAAACATCTCTTTCAAGCCTTGCAGTGTGAACATACTTCTAGCTATGCTGACAGTGAAAATATCATCAATATAAATTTGTTTAAATGAACTTTTGTTCATGGTAAGGAAGTGTGAAATGCACGTAATATTTTCTCTACACCAGTGTCTCCCAGCTCATCACTTACTCTTAGTCCACCACAACAGCAGCAGCAACAGCAGCGACATAAAATGCAGTTCTGCTTCAGTGTGCTTTGTGCTTCTCTTAGTTAGTTGTGGGACAGCATCTTAGATTCACAGAATCATAGAGTTGTTTGAGTTGCAAGGGATGACCTGAAAGACCATCTAGTCCTACTCCTCTATGATGAACAGGGACATCTACAGCTAGATCAGGTTGCTCAGAGCATCATCCAGCCTGACTTTGAGTGTCTCAAGGGACAGGGCTTCCACCACCTCTCTGGGCAAACTGTTCTAGTGCCTCACTACCTTTACTGTCAAAGACTTTTTCCTTATATCCAGTCTAAATCTCCCCTCTTGCTGCTGCTTCTGCATAAACCAGCAACAAGTGCAATATTTCTGTCATTTTCCTTTTATTCTCTGTAGCACTATGAACAGTTATATGCACACTTCTTCCTTTTAACACAGACTTACTGGATAGGAGGGCATTGACACCTTAAAGATGTAAAAACAAACAAACAAAAAAATTAATTAATCACTGATACTTATTCACACAAAATCTTATATGGTAGCTTAAAAAATAACAAATTACACAAGGCCTCTGGATGTTAGCCAGACTTCCAAGTGTACAGTGAGGTGGGACATTCTGTAGTGCTGCAAGGCTAAAATTAGTGCATACTCTTCAGTCCTCAAATAGGAGGTGCCTTGCAAAAACAGTGTAGGATCTTAGATGTTATACCTTTGATGTACCTTTTGATGTTGATTTTGTGGTTCTGTGGCCATTATGAGCAATCCATGCTTACAGTTTGCTCCTAGCTGTGTCCTCACAGAGAAATGTACTGCTAAAAAATGGTAAGGACCATGAATGAAGCTGTAGAGACAAAGTTCTGGTATTGAATACACAAAATGAACCCTCAGAGCAATTGCAAGCCAGTAATTGGTATTTCATTGATGATGCTATTTAGACAAGAGCTTGGAACAGAATGCACTTCCACACTGCTGATTGAGAAACAGATTGAAGTGCCCATAGCTGAATCTTGATTTGGTCCCGTAACAATTACACTTATCATTTGCTTTTGCTCTTTGAATACAGTTATCAAATTGCTCTGTATGACAAGAGTGGTACAAGCATGGGAAGGAATTACCCACGTAATTCCAGCCTGTAAAGATGATCTACATTAATTTAAAGGTAAATCATGCTCTCATGTAGATGTTTTAGAGCTTAGGAATTTAGCAGGATCTCAGCACGTATACATCCAGGATTCCCAGGTGGGTCCCTTGCCTTAGGATGATAGCCGTATGATTGTAATTAAAATTTGTTCACTTCAACAACAAACAATTACTCTCCCCTCAACATATTTGTAATACAGACTTCATTTCAGAAAAACAAGGCTTCTTAAATGCTCCAATAGCAGATGTTGCTGTTAATGAAATATCCCAAGGATACATGCATTATGAAACTATCACCTGGAAAGGATGTAAACTGAGAAAGGGAACTTCAATGCCGAGTCGTAAATATCTCATTCTATCTACAGTAACTGCTTGTTACTGCTGTCTTTATAATATAAACTATGGCTGTAGCACACAAAGAGAAACAAAAGTAAAATAAATTAGCCAGAGACACCTGGTCAGTTAAGAGCAATTGCTGTCAGGGCTAAAGCAAGTAAAGCAAAGAGGCAGACTGGTCAAGAAAACTTCCAGTAGCCTCAGTCTTGAGGCCTTGCAAGCTCAGTACAAAGCTTTTGGTCTGTTACTAGCATTGTCAATATTGTATTGCAGGGCTACCCAGTTACATATGCAAACTAATCATATTAATGGGTGAAATTTAGCTTTGTGTCAGGAGAACATGGAAGGAGCACTTACTTTTCAATAAATGAAATGAACAGATGAATGTTTCAACAAGTAATTTTATTTCTTCTTAATGGTAAATGTGAAGTCTTAAAATGACATATAGGATTCTGACTATATAGTTATTATTACAGTTGATTAACTCCTTACTGCAAGTCATGATCTTTCCTAAATCTCTTCAGCTGTGATTGAATAATTTTGCTCTTTTACTTGAGCACTGTTAAATGTTTGAGGTGAAGCAGAAGTCAACCTAATCTGTATTTCAGGGAATCCAAATAAATACATTGCACTTCTCTTCACTTGACCTGGTTTATAGGTTTATGTTCTGCAAAAAGAGAGTGGTGTTCCATGGCCTCTACAGAACTAGAGAGCAATGGGAAAGTAATAAAGAGACCAGTCCTAGACAGCTGAAATAAATTGAAAGAGGATCTGAACAGGAACATTGATTTAATCTCATTAGCCTCTGTGAGCTCATGGGTCCTTCATGAGCTCATTAAACTTTCTCTTATTCTGTAAAAATGAGTGACATTTAAGTATGGAAGCTATACCTCTACTTGAAAAAGCGGCTGAGTGGGCATTCTTGGGGCACATCTTCTCTGTGTGCAGTTGCAGTTTCACACCATTAATGATCACAATGAAGGAATCAAACTCAAAATCAAATCAAAGCTCTGTGATGTGACCTATTCTTTCCCACCATTCATTCTGCCTCTCTTTTCCGTACATACTTCAAAGTCCATGTTCATTAACTTCTAGTAGAAACCTCTCATTAATCCTTTCAAAATTGATTCAATCAGACACTGAATCTCTTCCTACATTTTAGGTACATCCTAAGCTACCAAAAACTGCCCTTTTTTTGGTGTTTATGTTTAGTCTTTCATATGAATAATTCCAAAGCTTCTATGAATTTCCTTAATAAATATCTAGTTCTTGGCCTCCATCTCTCACAATCTGCTTTCAGGGCTGTTTTTTTATTAATATTTCACCATCCCTTCCATTTGGATGCCAAGATTCTCCAAATATCTGTAACCTACTGTTATAGCAGTGGCCCCAGTTCTTAAGCATTCTTTTCCCTGGGACTACATATGAGCTGAAAGTCTAATTTCAGTGTTACAGCAGAAGTCCTGTACTCCACAGCTATGGTGGGGGCTTCAGAGTAACATGCCATGTCTCATGCGCTAAGCAGGAGACTCACTCCTCACCCATACTTCCCTCATCCTCCCCACCACATGGATTCCAGTGCAGCACCTCTGCCCCTTCTTGCCCTTGGACTCCATATGCTAGGTGAAGTTCATCAGCAGATCTGTGAGGCAGTAATCAAGGGAGGCAAAGCCAAGAAAGGTAAAAGAATGTTTTAAAGAAAGCCATACTACTTAAGAGTAGTTCAAGAGTGTGAGCCCTAGATATGAAGCATAAACTCATGGTACACAAACTCTTTCTTTCTTTCTGCAACAAGACTCCCATGCTGAGAGTTGTCACTTGAGTCTCACAGACTACTCTTCCAGTAGTTCAAGAAATATTCTCTATTCAGTTCTCTAAATGGATCTGTAGTACCTTCATCACCATGAGGAATGATGAGTGCTTTTCTCATCCTTCAGGAGACTAATTTAACCTCTCTTGTGTGGGGTTAACTAATCCTTTCTCCATAAAGAGCTATCGTGTTTGGAATAGGGAACTTCTCTCTGAGCTCCTTCCAAAATGAAGGGACACAGAAGGTAGAAACAGGGACATTCTGCCTGGGATCAGTATAGAAACACTTCCTGAGCATGCAGGGGAGGTGGTGTGTACCTCTGGGAAGCGTCCAATAACATTATAACACTGCTGTCTCATATCTCAAAATTCATGTCAACCAGGGAAAGATCCCAAAGACTGAAAGAAAGCAATTGGTATGAACATGATCAAGAAGAACAAGAAGTCTGATACATATTACTTCCTACACAGGCTGTGAAATAAATCCTTCTTAAAGCCATTTTTCAGCTACATGAAGGGCAACAAGGCTGCTGTGAATGGCTAGCATGGAACCTGTGCGTACAAATCCTGTCTGACTCAGCTGATGGCCTTTTGCAAGGAGACAAATAGCTCTGTGAAGAAGAGAAACAGTATATACTGTATACTTCGGCTATAGGAAGACCATGGTCTTCCGTAGTATCCCTATTGCCAAAGTGATTAACTATTGTCTAGACAAGCGCCAATAAATGTCACTTTGGTAAGTAGACAATAAGGTAATGGAAAGTTGACTGCATTGTCAGGCTCAGAAGGTGTTCATCAGTGTCACAAACTCAACTGTGCCTTTTTGCAAGTGGCATGTCTCAGAAATCAATACTGACACCAATAACATTTAACAGCCTTTTTAATTACTTCTGTAATTTTGCAAATTTGTGAGTGACATTAAAATGGAGAAGCAGAGGGGTATCAGGTCACTCTACTGAGGGCAGGACTGTTATTTAATGAGTCCTCCAGAAGCTTCAAAAATGTGCTTACAAGAAGCTGTCAACATTTGATATGGGCATGTGTGAAGCTCTGCGTTTGGAGACAAACGATCACATATGGTAGGATATGCTGAGAGTTGAATGGGTAGAAGACACCTGACCAGCTATGAGCAGGAGGTTGGACTGGAAAATCCCCAATAGTCACTTCCATCCTAAGTAAATCTCTGATTACAAGTCTGAGGTTATTTCTCTGAACATTTTTAAATGTGCTAACTGGAATATACTTAGTCAAAATACTCCAAGGTCCTTTGCATTTGTTTTAATTTTCTCAGGCATTTTGGCTGAGTCATGATTTTCCAAAAGCAGCTTTTCTGAGAAAAGAAATTTGAGGATTTTATGAATAACAGCGACATGGAAAAACAGAACTGCAGTTTGGCAGGAGCTAACTCTAAAATAAGCAGCAAAGTTTATGCATTTATAATCCTGAATGAATTGCGCCAGCAAGTACTGGTTTGGTTCTAGGAGCAAAGAAAATATCTATTTCCCTTCCTCTCCTGCAGACATCACTCACTCTCTTTTCTCTACCCGAAGATGTAGGGGGAGAGAGAGAAGAGGAATAGTTGTCAAGGCTCCTTAATTCTGAATTTCAGGGGAATTGCCTCAGCTCATTTTCTTCACTTGCCTACTCTTCCTACTCTCTGCTAAGAAGAGTATATTAGATTGGGAAGAGCAAATAAACAAACAAAACACTGACCACAAATCGAGCAAATAATAATTTAAAAAAAAATCATAATGTAATGTCAGTTGAAAAACCTATGGAAAGGCACAATCTACTACTAAGGCTCAGAATGACTAGTGTTTCTGAGCTAAGTCCAGGGTGATAAGTCCACCTGTTTGGCTGCTTTTACAGTGTTATCTTTGTTTGCTGTTTGCAGTCAAATTTGATTACTTCTCTGATTATTTAACCGTGCAGAAAAAAAAGAAAAAAACTTTAAAAAAATGTTTCCTTTAAAATTTAAGCTTTAAACCAGAAGAAAACAGATTTTTTGAGCTGGGGGATGTGTATTAATTTCTGGGCTAGGAAAACACTCGATTCATTGCAGGATGCTTACGTCAATGTGAAACAATACCATTTGCAGCACCATTTCATTACATGAATCATGTAATAAGATTTAAGCAAGACACCAAGGGACAGCATGGGGTGGGTGCCTGTCCTAGGCAGCAGATGTAATTAACATCATCCTGATCAGAGCCTGCATGGCTCCTGGGAGAAGGACAGCAGTGGGTACTGCAGGATGATGCTCATAGCAGCTAGAATGACCACAGAAAGAGAATCCTATAGATCTGGCTGTCAGGAACCTGTACAAAATGGTAAATGGTAAGAAAATATGTAACTCTTGGAGGCAGTAACTTTAGGGCTGTGCAGCTACTTGGACTCTGTCTTCACATGACCATGTGTTGCAATGCATCCTTCAGCTCTATGTGTGTAAGTAGTTGGAAAACATTGGACATTTTAATTCATAGTGCTTGTCCTGCTTTTTTTGTGTGTTGTGGGTTTTTTTCATTTTCATCAGTTTTTTTGTCATGGCATCAGAGTGAACGAGCATTCTGACATGCTCAGTGCTCGTGACCTAAAAATGACATAAATTCAGTTACTTTTTCACTTCAGTGACTTCTTGTAAGTCAGGTTCCACGTGGTGTAGGCACTTAGAGACCTCATTTACCTCAGCAGTAAACAAAAATCATTACAGTTTATGAGAATTTGGACCTCTTATTGATTCTCTATATGCCTTTCCCCCATTCTGCATTAGATTTTCTAATATTTTTCTTACTCCATATTTGAACTAAAAAGGTTATCTTAATACAACTCTGAAACATAATTCATGGAATTAAAATTAAGACACTGTACCATTGCATAATATATATGTAGTGGGCAAACCTCAAGTATTTTCTCTCTTAATGATTTCTTTTCATTCCAGCCAGGCTTAGTACAAATTACTGAATTTCTCCTCCTGCCTTAGGTAGCTTCAGTCCTAATAGTTCCCCAACAATGATATAATCAAGCAATATTCAATTGCATTTTAGAATCATAGAATCATAGATTTGTTTGATTCAGAAGAGACCCTTAAATTTCATCTAGTCCAACTCCCCTGTAATGAACAGGGACACCTACTTCTAGATAGGTGCTCAGAGAACCATCCAGCAAGACCTTGAAAGTCTCCAGGGTTGGGGCTTCCACTACCTCTCTGGGCAACCTGTTCCAGTGCTTCACTACCCTTATACTTAATTCATCCAGCAGAATATATTTTTCTTCATGTTTTTGGGTAGAACATACTGGTATTTCTGTGGTGACGGAACTCAATAATTCCTTCAGGGCAGGTATTCTTGAGCTTGTGTCATCAGAGATATGCACTCCATGCGCCTTGCCTCTTTTCTAACAAGCAGTGTTAACCATGACACAGTGTCAGGGATGGTGCCAAAGCTTGGAAGAGTTCCCATCACACCTGTGTGTGTGTGATGCTGCTTGAACCTGAAGAACCTCCCTGAGAGGCAGGAGCTGCTGCCACATTCAAATAGCCTATGGGGAGCTCCTGCTGCAAGCTGCAACCAAGGTTGGGCATTTCTAACAGAGCTGAATCATTCTGCAGATGGAAACTGACTGTGATGCTGTCAGTGCAGAGCTCTGGTTGGAAGCATTTGCTACATCTGTGCTGGAAAAGGAATGACCAGTATTTTAGAGCACAGTGCTGTTGTCCTACAAAAGAAACAGAGAGGAAAGGCAGGGGATCCGGAGTGGACACAGGGTAAAGGAAGCTTCATTGGACAGGGTATTTCAAAAACAAATGGAACAGAACGGATAATAGCAGGCTCAAGGAGTTGATTTAAAGGGGGAGGGGGGGGGGGGGGGGGGAATAAAGTCTAGGGGAAAGATGTCCCAAAGCAAGTTAGGCAGCTGGAGAGTGTAAGTCCAGAAAGGATCTTCCTGGGAAGTGGAAGGACCCTTGCACCAAGAAGAAGAGAGCAGGGCTGACTCAGAACATATATCAATCACCATCCTAACTCCATAGCTCCATTTTACTCCATTTTTTAAGAACTGGCTAAACCTGCAAAGACATTAAGAAAACTGATAACAGTTATTAGGATAAACACTGAGCTTAGAGATTATAGAAATCAGTATTGACTTTAGCTATGTTCCTCACTCTCTCCAATATGCCACGTTATCTGTTCTCCTTTCCACCCCGCAGGCGTTAAACCTGCTTCAACACTATCACAGTGGGTTGAATTATAGCAGAACAAGGAATACATGAAGATTTCAGGGTTTTGCTTTTTGCTTTTTTTTGTTATCTTTCTTTAACAAGCTTCTCCTCATTGCTTGAAAATGTCATTCTAGCCAAAGATATTCTATAATTAAAGAGCAAAACTGTCCAAATAATTAGAAGTTTTCTCTTGCCCTCAGCATAGCTCTGGGCATAGAAACAGGGAGTTTAAGGCAAACTGCACAGCAGTAGGAGTAATTGAATTATTTAAAATGAATGTCTACTTTCTGAACCATGCCCAGTGGAAAAAAGGAGAAAAAAAGCAGTAAGATCAGGAACAACTGAAAAACAATAAGGAATTTTGCTTACCAAAACTCTCAAAATTGAAGTTATAAAGATCCTCCCCAGGCTGCATTGATACAGTGGGATTTTGTTTAAGCCACTGGGTGTCACATCCCTAGAGTTTCTGTGCTTGATTATGGAGTTCCTGCACATGTATGACTGGCTGCCATCAGTTGCATTCCTATGAATTTCCTAGAGAAAATACTAGGACAAAATGCATGTTTAGGTGCTTTTTGTTCAAAAGAAATTGCCTGTTGTAGAAATCCTTGGTCTCATTCTCTTTTTCTTTTGATGGAGAGAGAAGTACCTTGTCTAATTAGGTACATCTCATCCAAGTTTTCCTCTTGCAAATCTCCCATTTCTGATAATGAGGTGCTCCTGCTCCCTCTGCAGGGGCTAAGCAGGCTGCAGTCATAAAATATCCTGCTTCTGCATGCCTGAGAACCAGGTGAGCGCGCATCCCAAACTATAATTCTCCTCTTGTTAGTGCAACACTGAAATATTTGCCCAACTAAGTGTTTGGAGCAAGTATTAGTCAGGGTTTTATAACTGCCTTTCTCACTGTCTTTGTAGTGTGATAACACTGAAAACATAAGTTTATTTTGTGCTTG
Source organism: Numida meleagris (assembly GCF_002078875.1). NCBI lineage: Eukaryota > Metazoa > Chordata > Aves > Galliformes > Numididae > Numida > Numida meleagris. The sequence goes on from NC_034410.1 coordinate 78,686,929, forward strand.
TATCTTCTGGTTTGCTAGGCTGTTTTTTAGGTGATGGGATGGTATGGCATCTTTAGGGACCAGAATCTTACCTTCTCTCACTACTGTAGCATCAATGCTGCTTGGTAGAAAGGATAATGCTAAATGTGACAAGAACAAAAGACAAGACACCTCTGTGCTAACTGCAGCTGAAGTTTCTCATACCCAACTGAAAAAAAAACTCTGCTTAGTGTGCAAAGCCCTGGACTGCACCCATGCATTTCAATAGTTTCATTCCTATAATGAAGCTGCACTTCACTTATTTACCATAAGATACTTATGTGGCTGTCACCCAAGTGTTTGAAATAGAGATAACAACTATTCCCCTTTCTTCTTCCTTGGAGACAGGAGAAATGGCTTGATTAATTTATTATAGGCTTTTGTTTGCTTTAAGTTTGTATGGATGACTGGGCACAATGTGTTGGAGGCTGGGTGAGAATAAATTATCAAAGGAGTGCTGCAGGAAAGCTGAAAAAAGGGAGATCTGTGAAAGCTCATTTCACCCGAGGGTGCTTTTCACCACCTGAAGTCCTTCTCCTAGTGAGTTCTGTTATGAATAGGATGTACTGCTGCATCTGCTAACAATTTTGACTTTTCAGGTTGTCTGGCTTCATGTCTAAATGTTGTTTGCAACCATCAGTTCTGGCACTCATCACGCATATTTTATTAGTTTATACTCTTCCTCACAGTGATCATCACAATTTTTTTGTTACTTGAATCCTTAGATCAACCAATCATGTAGATATTCTCAGCTTTTGCATGAGAAAAGACTTACTTAGATTTAAATGTAAATATGGCTAAAAATGTGTCTCCTTTCTTGTAACGCTTCAGCTGTAAGGACTGGAAGGGGAAGTTAATTTCTTAATCTCCACCATAGGAAAGAAAGAGGAGGCTTCCAGTAGAGAATTATGCATTATCAATGTGTTTGTGTTTGCCCTTGCTGATACTTTTCCAACTCTCCTCGCTCCTGCTCCAATAAAATACAGAGCAACAATACAAGTACTGTAAAACTTCCAAAATGGCAAGACTAAGACAAGAGGCAACCATTGAGTTAATCTGGAAAGATGAGGCAGAAAAGAGAAAGATTTTAAAATGAGAAGTAAAGATAAATGAAAATCACTCCTTATTGATAAACACATACAAGTATATAACACCTGAAAGAACTGGATTTTTATTTTGAGGCAAACAAGCCTTCAGACTATGGCCAAAAAAATGCTGGCAATTTTAGATGACCAATAGGAGATACTACATAAGGACACAGGTTTTCAAAGACTAGTGGCTAGGACCTTCTGAGAGGTTCGAATTTGGTATCTAGATATTGGAACCATAATTCATTCTGAAAATTTCAGGCCATGTAGCCATGATAGGATAGGTATTATGGTTATTATAGTTTATGGGCTATAAGTGGATGGGTAAAAACTCTTTTGGGTTTTCCTTTTGCATTTTCCTTTCTGCCTTTAGGAGCTCAGAGCAACACCCCAAAATTCAGGATGCTCTATCAAACAGCCATATTGAAACAGCATGTAGCAAAAGAGTGCTACTTCTCCCACGTTAACAGCAATAGGATGGGAGGGAATGGCCTCAAGTTGTGCCACGGAAGGTTCAGGCTGCAGATTAGGAAAAATTTCTTCTTGGAAAGAGTGGTGAGGCACTGGAACACGCTGCCCAGGGAGGTGGTGGAGTTACAGTCCCTGGCGGAGTTAAGAACCATGTGGATATTGGCCTAAGGTACATGGTTAGTGGGTATGGTAGTGATGGGCTGACAGTTGGACTACGTGATCTTAGTGGTCTTTTCCGACCAGAACTATTCTATGATAGTATGAAAAGAGTGGATATAGTGAAACAATGTGGTCAACAGCAGGTTTTGTAGAAGTCATTTTTCCTTATTCTTTTTGGTGGATCTGAAAGACATCCTAACACACTAACTAACATAAGTGCCTCGATCCTGAAGGATTATGAAAATGTGGGTTCAGTCTCATCTTTCCAGAGCAGTATCTCCTTTGTGCTGTGAACTTAACTCCCATGTGTTGTTAACAACACGTATCCCAGTCAGGTGAAATGCCTGTTTCTGAAATGCACTTCATTTCCTAAAATTAGAATAGATTAGGCAGATAATTCCCTGAAAGTGCCTGTTTCTCTCTAGTGACTATAAATGGAATCCAAAGAAAAAGGTTCAGTGTATACACCAACACCTCAACTGGCTATGTAGCCAGTGCAGGGCTATATAGGAGAATTCCCACCTGAACCTGAACAATTCATATGTATCTAGCATCAGATGACACCAAACCACCAAACCTATTTAACATCACAAATATTTGCACAATGGACTACTACTCTACCTTACTTCTTAAGCATACTGGAAATGGTTTCTTTCTGTTGATGGTTTTAGTCTTGTTTCAACTCAGTATCAACTCTTCTGTTTCCTGATCCTAAACAATTTGGGAATCTGGTGAGATTCTGAGTCAGAGTTGCCTGTGATTTTCTGACTGTGAGTTTTCAGATGTAATTCAGGCAGTAAGTGTTCAGTTAATATTTTTCAAAGGAGTGGAGACCTGCATTAACTGTACATTTGAAACCCTCTATGGAGAATCAAGACACTTTATTTCTGATACATTTATTTTTCCCCTTGAGAAGTCAAAAAAGATCTATAGATCTCTTTAGCAAATGGCTGGCTTTATAAATTATTGAGGCATAACTGCAATAATTAGCTGTCTTTTTCAGTATCAGGCTCCATATATAGCAGAGCTGCTAATCTCTTTCTGTTTTTTGGTGCTTTTGTCTCCTTATTAGATTACATCTCTATGATTGTTTTTGATCACTTTGTAATGAATATTGTATTAGAGAGTTCTAACCAGACTAGAATCAACATGTTACTTATTTCTTTGGGATTAAACATATGTGGGGAGTTTTAAAAGGTATTCAAACTGACTGGAAAAATCCAGTGTTTTGGATTTTCTGTCTTTTCTCCACTTATTTTTTTTTCAGTTTTTCAGTGCTAGTTTGGTTTAGTTTATAAAAACTCCTAGGGCGTGTACAATTTCTGCTCTGTGGCAGAGGGTGCTAGGTTTGCATGTTGTGGGGCTCATTTTGCTTATCGTGGCTGTGTAATGTTTCAGTGGTTTGCTTCTCCAGTCATCATGCTTCAACTGGCCATTGGAAATAGCTTAGGGCAACCTACTGACCAACTTACACACTGAAATATGACAGAGTGTAGAGTCAAACATCAGATATGATGTCAGGCAGACACCTAAGGCATCTGACAAATAAAGATGAGTCCCACAGAACATTGGTTACTGTGTGCTAAACTGAGCTTCCAGCTTCTGTATCTGGTTTGAATGCTTTTCTACAGTGTTGAGTGGATGCTGATTCGCAAACGAAGAAGCCATTTATTGACACCATCAGAACCATTCTTTCATTGCAGAAAACCTGTGAAATGAATCAAAATTCACTGCACTCAAACTCTTGAAAGCATTTCACACACCGAGAATTCCTCTGCTTAACGCATTTCAAACTACAGTAACTGCTAATATGATAAAAGCAGTGACAAATCAGAGTGTTAGCTCCAACAATCATGCATGACTTACCATAGCAAACAAATCCACTCTGAGGAAAGAGAAAGCTCAGCGTCCATTTCAGGCCTCCTGCTGCAGCCTTTTATGCTTTTTATTTTTATCCCGCTTGTCAAAATAACAGCCCTTCATCACTGCTGATTGCAGAGATTTTGACTCCTCGCCTGCTGGGTTCTCCCTCTGCTCCGTAGGGGTTTCCTAATTGAATATTTCCCCTGTGACTAGGAAAGCTTTGAATAAGAACAGGAAATAAAATTATTAACACAGTCTTGAAACTTATCCTGAACCTTCTAACCCAGTCTTGCACACAAGTTCTTCCTTCCCAAAAGTGCAGAGTACTCTTTCAGTGAGCAGCCTCAGTTCTTTTTCTGAAGCTAGGCACCTCTATTAAATGCTGAACATTGTAAATGAACTACAGTGAGCTCCTAACTTGAGGGTAGCAAAGTAAGAGATTATTTGATACATAAGGAGCAGCTGAGGTCCCTCGGTTTCTTCATCCCAGAGCAGAGGAGCTGAAGGGAGGCCTCTTGGCATCTGCAGCTCCTCACAGGGAGTGGAGGGGCAGTACTGAGCTCTGCTCTCTGGGGACAGCGACAGGGCCCGAGGGAATGGCATGGAGATGTTTCAGGTTGGGTGTCAGGAACAGGTTCTTCACCAGAGGAACAGGCATGGAACAGGCTCCCCAGGGCAGTGGTCATGGCCCCAAGCTGCCAGAGTTCAAGGAGCATTTGGACAATGTTCTCAGACATAGGGTTTGAATTTTTGGGGTGGTACTGAGTGGAGCCAGAAGCTGGACACAAACTGTCTGGAGGGTCAGGCCCAGAGAGTAGTGGTGAATGGAGTTAAATCCAGCTGGTTACCGGCCACAAGTGGTGTTCCCCAGGGGTTGGTATTGGGGCCTGTCCTGTTCAATATCTTTATTGATGACCTGGATGAGGGCACTGAGTGCAACCTCAATAAGTCTCCAGATGACACGAAGCTAGGAGGAAGTGCTGATCTGCCTGGGGGTAGGAAAGCCCTACAGAGGAATCTGGGCAGACTGGATCACTGGACTGAGGCCAATGAGATGAATTTCAACAAGACCAAGTACCGGGTCCTGCACTTTGGCCACAACAACCCCAGGCAACGCTACAGGCTTGGGGCAGAGTGGCTGGAAGACTGTATAGAAGAAATAGACCTGGGGGTGTTGGTCAATGTTTGGTGTGCCCAGGTGGCCAAGTAGGCCAATGGCATCCTGGCTTGTATCAGAAATAGTGTTGCCAGCAGGAGCAGGGAAGTGATCATCCCTCTGTACTCAGCTCTGGTGAGGCCGCACCTCGAATACTCTGTTCAGATTTGGGCCCCTCACTAAAGGAAAGACATCGAGGCCCTGGAGAATGTTCAGAGAAATGAAGCTGGTGAGGAGTCTGGAGCACAAGTCTTACAAGAAACGCTGAGGGAGCTGGGATTGCTTAGTCCAGAGAAGAGAAAGCTCAGTGGAGATGTTATTGCTCTCTACAGTTACCTGAAGGGAAGTTGTGGTGAGGTGGGTGTTGGCCTCTTCTCCCGCATAACTAGCAATAGGACTAGAGGGAATGGCCTCAAGTTGTGCCAGGAGAGGTTCAGGTTGGATGTTACGAAAAATTTCTTCTCTGAAAGGGTGGTCAGGCACTAGAATGGGCTGCCCAGGTTGTTCATTGAGACACCATCTCTGGAGGTGTTCGAGAAACATTTGGATGTTGTACTGATGGACATGATTTAGTGGGGAGGTGTTGGTGGTAGGTGGATGGTTGGACTGGATGATCTTCGAGGTCTTTTCCAACCTTGGTGATTCTATGATCCTTGTGGGTCCCTTCCAACACAGGATGTTCTATGATTCTATGATTCCACATAAATTACAGGAGGTGTGTGGCTTGGCTCAAGTCATCAGTGCCTCCTTTCTCTCTCAACTTTGTGACTCAAAAGCAAGGAACTGTTTGCTGCCTATGTTGAGATCTTGTGTGAGCAACTTTTCCACATCTTCATAGATGGCATATGCATGGTAGACAGGGCAGGACTTTGCACTGAAGGATGAATGGTAAACTCTCTATAATACTATTATTATTAATGCACCAGCAGTCTGCATGCTGTGGTTTACTGAAAGAGGGACCAAAAAGTTGTGTTTCGGCTCTCAATAACGGCAAAACCTGAGGTCAGGCCAGTAATATACCACTGAGGGAAAGCAGTCTCCACATTTTGTTCCCACTTTCCCCTTCCAGGGTTATACATCCTTTAGTGGTTTCCCCATATAGTTTCCCCACCATTTGCAGCAGGTTGGTGAATCCAGTTCTGTTACCCAGCTGCATGCACTGCAAGAAGGTTGCAGATGAAAGTCGTCTGTCCTAGTAAGAGTGAGCAAAAGGGCTTCCTCAAAAATCAGCCGCTTCCTTAGCAAGTGACCTACTACTGAATTTCAGCTTTGAAGAAAAAGATCTTGAGAAGAATGCTGGACTGTGGTGCTCCTGTAGATCATTCACAGGAGTTTAATTTCTAATTAGAAGTTAAATGTGAGCTTCCAGATAAAAAAAAGATGGATTTCAAGAAGTTTCCTTCTGTGTGTTCATTGGTCTGCAAAGCCAACACTGGCACAACAGAATGGTAAAACTCAGGGATCTGCAGCAGAGGAGGCTCAAGTTTTACTAGGAGGCTGGCTGGGATGTCCCAGGTGGGGGTGTCCTATAGCAGCAGGTGGAAATGCTGTGGACTTTCAGGTCTGGGAACATCTGGAGAGCTATGTGCAGCCCCTCCTGTCCACGTGAGATAGGAGGAGGATGGTCATGGCTGCTGGGATACTGCCATCCTACTCCCCAGCACTGTATCTGTTGCTTATCTGAGCAAAACAGTGGTGGCTTTGGCTTTGAAAGGTGCTATTGTAGATAATGGGAGAAAAGGAGGTCCTGGACTGTTCCTGAGAGCCTGGTGCCAGTTTTGCTTATGCCTGGAAACAGCCTTGGCTGTAGGCAAGAAAATATAAGTCATTATTTTGAAAATGAGGAATCTTTGGTAGAGCTAGGTACAGAGACTAATGGTGGGACCAGGCTTTGAATTCCCACAGCTGGTATTTAGAGTAGTATGCCTCTTCTGATGAGGCCTCAAAGGTACGTGAAAGAGCACAGCAAACGTACTTTGCGCTGCATGGTGGAACATGTTGAGTAGCAGCAGAATGGCTGAAGGCCACAGCAGAGGTACATGCAGCGCTGTGTCAGTGCAGCTCAGTGAGCTGCTCATGGGCTGCCTGGTGCAAGCAATGCTAGGAGAGAGCTGTCACTGGATGTGCTCAGCATGGTCACACAACAGCCAGCACAACTCCAGCATGAGATGTGTGAGCTGGCACTGCAAAGCAAAAACTTCAGCATCTGAGGCAGCAGGATGTAATAAATAACAAAAGTTGGAAAATACATGTTTTGTAAGGGTTATTTGTGAAAGCATGTCTGAATTAAATACAGTTTAAATGAAGCTTGCACCTAAGCCAAAGAGCAGAGCTCACTCTTACAAGTGCATGTTTTTGTGAACAGATCAATTGAAGTTTTTGGCCTACAGATGCCTAATAAATATTATACATGCTGGAACATGTTCATCTCATTTTGATATAAAACCATGTCTTCACTAAGGCTCATGTGTGCTTCTAGAAATATGATTTAATTTTACAAGTTGTATGCTTTTAGAAATTGCTGGCAGACTGTCTGGATATCTGAATTTTTATCAAAAGCACTGATTGAAAATGCATATGCATTTAGTTTGACAGTGTCTTCAGACAGTAATTTCCTGTGAAGTCAATGATAAAATAGTATATTTCAATTATTTGCAGATGCCAAACACTTACATAAATACACATCTGATTTTAGTACAGAAAGTACATTCAGTTTCCTGAAATTACCAATATTACAATCATGACTCGCAGATAAGAAGAAAATCCTATGAGATCATTCTCACAGAAGCAGTACATTCTGTACTAAATAGCTGCTGAAGATCTTGAAGATAACATCTATAGGACATAATATATTTGATTAAATATCATAATATTTGCATGTGAGTATTACACAGCATATATATGAAGAAACCTTCTCTGTTAAATGCATATTCCTTGATTCAATCCTGTAAAAAGGGCTAAGTATATTTCCAGGCATATTTCTATTATCACTTTACAATTTTTGGATCACTTGCATTCAGGAGGTATACAAATGCCTTTAGCTGGGTCATCCTGCAGCTGGTATTTCTAGCAAACATAGTGCTGTGGGGCATTCCTCTTGTCAGAACATTTTTACTTTATTATCTGTTCTTATGGCTGTATTATTTTCCTCAAATATTCCACCTTGATGATATGCCGAATTCTCAGATTTTCCAGAAATGCCTATCATACAATTACTTCAACCACAGTGAGGTTCAGTACATAGTATCTTTTATCTCCAATTTTCAAGGAGTTTTAAAATTATTAAGCTTCTATCAAAACTACAAAATCAAATAAATTGGTTTTGGGTTATGGTTCTTCTACATAGGTGGAAATATCATTGACGTTAGGACAAAATATTGTCAGAAATATTAAAAATGTGTATAACAAAGCATGGCAATCCTCACATGCACAGTGTAGAAAAGATAAAGCTGTAGGGTACTTATTTCAATATTTCCAGTGAATAATGATTCCAATTTATATGAGATACTATTGTTGAAATATGTGTTTTAATCCAAGGTGTGGGAAAAAAATGGAAAACCAATTTCTACCTTAAAAAAAAGGAGACTTGAATGTGAGCTGTCACTCTTTGAAGATGTATTAATCAAGCCCGACTGCCATTTCCATTACTGCTTTAACATGAACGAACCATCACTGGAAAAAAGAAAGAAGCAGGTATTTGAAGTCATTGCCACCAAATCCTAGCTGACTGGCTAATAAATTATATTTAATGTCTCTCATTTGTTTCACATTTTCTCAAACTTATTAATAAGGCTTGTCAAATTTGTTTATTTTTATTTTTCATTTTATTTCATTGCCTTTGCTTTCTAAATACATCAACATTATAGATTGAAAAATAGCCTAGCTAAGAAGGAAATACATCTGTAGTACAGAATGCAAATTATTCTAGGTCAGGTTTATCAGAAGAGAAAGCCCAAGAATATGAAAGAATAAAAGATAAAAAGCAGGGACCTTCTGAGTCACCATGCTCCTCTGGAAATAGGTTATTTGTAATGAACAGGAAAAGAGATGTAATGTAAGTAATGAACATAAAATTCATTTAAATCTTGTGTCAATAACTTAATTAAAAATGTGATTAGTACACTGTACATTTTGTCCTGGTTGTGAAGGATCAATCAAATAAATGATCCTTCTGTGTTTAATGATAGGCAGGATTAGCTATGTCTGTCTGGACCAACATCTGGACAGCTTGGCTGCAGGTGAGGCCCTGTCAGCAGAGATGATGTTGGTGTCTGTATGGGAGATGCCCAAAACAGCACCAAGAAACCACTACTCTAACCTAGAGCTTGACCTCATAAACAGCTCAGGGTGTTCTTGGTCTTCTATCTCACAAAACTAGTATAGGCATATGCTTAAATGTTTTCATGCTAAGGCTATTTTGTCAGTTTGCTACAGATGGTATGAAACACTGGGAAAAGCAAAGTCTGCAATGATAATAGAGCCAAGTCAACAATTCAGAAATGTCTAGGTGTCTGGTTCTCTATTTCAATCTAACCACGACTGCAAAGCATAAAGGCTATGCCAATTGTACTATAAGGCTACATTTCTGGACAACTCAGTCTCTGGTCTCTGCTAGCATAAGACGTTACCATAAGGAAGAAGATTGTGTTGAATGTGCTGTGGGTATTTTCATGTTAATGATACTGCCATCCTTTATCTTCTTGAAGACCTCATGCTGTTGGTGTCAGAATGAGCTCAGAAGAGAACAAATGATGTGACTGTATAGGACAGCACCTCTGTGAGTGGAGAATGATGCTCATATTTCAGAGAATAATAGAATCACAGAAACACAGAATGGCTTGGGTTGGAAGGGACCTCAAAGATCATCTAGTCCCCGCCCCCCTGCCACAGGCAGGGTTGCCAACCACTAGATTAGGCACTAGATCAGGCTGCCCCAGAGCTACATCCAACCTGGCCTTAAACACCTCCAGGAATGGGGCATCCATAACCTCTCTGGGCAACATTTTCCAGCACCTCACCACTCTGGTATCTAACCTAAATCTCCCCTCCTCTAGTTTGAAACTGTTCCCACTTGTTCTATCACTATCTACCCACGTAAAAAGTTGATTTCCCTCCTGATTATAAGCCCCTTCAAGTACTGCAAGGCCGCAACGACGTCTCCCCAGCACCTTCTCTTCTCCAGATTGAACAAGCCCAGCTCCGTCAGCCTCTCTTCATAAGAGAGGAGTTCCAGCACTCTCACCATTCTTGCGGCCCTCCTCTGGACTTACTCCAACTCCTCCACATCTTTCTTTTGCTGGGGGCTCCAGTCCTGGATGCAGCACTCCAGATGGGGCCTCATTTAGAATCACAGAATCATAGAATTAGCTAGGTTGGAAAAGACTTACCAGATCATCCAGATGCTGCATGCCCACATTCCTTCAGTAGCATAACCTGTTTCTCAGAAGAAAACATGTTCTAGAAGATTACACAAGCATCAAATATTCACTGGTTAGCAACATAAGCAAAATAATAATAATAGTGAATTGTTTCCATAGCGTATATGTATTAAACCCAGTAGCTTAGACTGATATCAATCCTTTTCACACTTTATGTACTGTATTTGCTTAAAATAAAATAAAACAAAAGCCATGAAATAAAGTGATAGGCTATCAAGCCGGAGCAAGTCCTTCTGAGCCAGGCTTCCTGCTGTTGTTACGCGATGTTAGCCAACAAGGAAAGAATAAGCACAGAGCTGCTTTAATTATTTGACCTATTCTCCTAAAAGTCCAGACAAACTGATGCTGCAAAGGAAAGGAAACTGCTGTTTTCTCTGCTACTGGAAAGGGAAATGCTGACTTAAAAAAAAAGTTCATCCTGGGTTTCTATGCAAAATTCCTCCAAAGATGCAAATGGTGCACAAAAAAAAACGCCCCTATTTTTTTTTGTCCCAACATTCAGAGACAATCTCCCCTACTTGGCTGCTAAAGAAAGCTGGAATTGTGAAAGCTGGACTAGCCTTTTCACAAGGGGCTGGAGAGAGCTCTGCCAGAAGGCACCTGAGGTTTCGAGAAGAGACTGCCATGGTCTTGGAAAATTGACAGAGGCCAGTGAGGTGCCCCACTGGGAGGTAAAGGAGAGGACAACTCCTTCTGTTCTGCCTTTTATCTCTTACTACCCATGGGCCTCTTATTCAGTGCATGAATCCCTACCTTTCCTGCCCACAGACAGGTCATACTGTGCTTTTGCAGCTCCTTCATATTGATTGGAAGAAAACTCTCCTCATCTATATAGCTGTTACCAGTGGATGGAGGCATGTCAGCAGACTTCATCAAACCAGGCAAGAGAGAAATGATGTTGCAAGGAGACATTCATTTACTGTAAGTTAGAGTGCAACAGGGGAAAATTGTTAATTGCTTCTAGAGTTGTTCCTGGTAAGCAGTGTGCTTCATTTTTTGTATAGCTAGTTACTGTATTTCTTTAACTGAGATTGCACCTGCCCTAATAGAGTATTCCTGGATACTTTAGAAACTTATGCAGAATTAATTTCAAAGAAATTATAGAATCATAAAATATCCTATGCTGGAAGGGACCCAAAGGATCATAGATTCTAACTCCTGGCTCCACACATGACCACTCAAAATTCAAACCCTATGTCTGAGAGCACTGTCCAAATACTTCTTGAACTCCAGCAGCTTGGGGCCATGACCATGGTCCTGGGGAGCCTGAAGGCTATAGCTGTCTTTGTGAAATATTAATTGTGTTTTTGTGCAATATTAATCAACGTGGCTCAGATTTTGAGTATAAATATTCCAATTAACTTTACCATCAGAAGATGCTAGAAAATCATGTCACATCTTGGAAATATGCTACATATAATGCACAAGAGAGACGAAGTAAACCTCAAATCACAAAGAATCCTGGCACTGGGGAGGAGAGGCTAAGAGTTCCTGAAAACTACTCCAGCCCCTTGTCCCAGGGAGGCTGGCAGTCTCACAGGCTGCCAAACAAAGCAGGGAAGGAACTTCTACTGCTAGCTTTTCAAGTTGACTGCTGCAAGAACAGAGGTAACTTTCTTGCACTTGACAAAATAGGCACAAAAGAGTATGAAGCAGCATAGCAAAAGGTAGGGAAGCATGTTTTTGCACTCATGTTTTCAGGGTACATGGCAGCTGGTCAGTCGCAGATGGATGCTTTGAGTAGACAGGTTGGCCATTACAGCTGTTGCATTAGGCCTTGACTTGCTTCCCCAGTCTGCAGCCTCATCAGGCTGGGTGTCAATGGTTTACGGGCGTTTGGCCCAGTTCCGTGACGAATGGGACAGGGGACCCACGGGCCCATACCCTGGGAAAAGGGAAAAAGGGTAAGGAGATGGCCCTGAGAGCAAAGAACAGCGGCAACAATCTGAGGAGAAACAAACTAATTTACTAAATAAGATATCGGAATGCAAAACAACTCACTATAATACAATATAATTACAATTTAAGCTGATAAATCCAATACAGCAAGAGAGAATGTCCAAAATCAAGGTAGGCCTTACTCTACTACCGACGATAAGACGGCTGAGGAGCGAGGTGCTGCCAGGACGAGAGACGGGTGGAAAAAAGGGATGAGGTCTTGTGATCTACAAGTTTTTATCTTTTCTCTCTGGCTGGAAATGGTAACAGAGGAGCAAAGTACATTGGGGAATGTAGTAGTCCTTCTCTTCTGAGAACCAGGTACAGACAGTAATACAGTACATGATGTTATGATGTGGAATACCAATAACCGAAAATCATAAAACCATGACAGTGGGTGAATGAAGCTCTTTCTTCACCCATTCTTCTAGAGCTAGGGCACACTCCATGGTGTGGCCATGGTGTGATGCAGTGCAACTCGCTGAACAAGGCGTGAGTGAAAAGAGAGGAACAGGACAGGGTGGAGGAGTGAGGAAGGACACACAGACATGTGGTGATGGAGGGAGAGCTCATGCACATCCAGGCTAAATATCCCAGCAGTTAAGGCCTGTGCCTGCAGATCAGAGATATCCAGGCCCTGCCAGCCTCACATCACTGCATTCTGCAGCAGCTCAGCACCTCTTCGTCTTGGTCAACGATGCTGTGTTGTCTTTTTGTCTGTGTACATATAAAGTTCCTCAGACTCTGAACTGATGACTGATATAATTAAAGAATGAAATATTCGAGTCACTAATTAAAGATAATTTCTTTCTTTCACTTAAAGGTCTAGATAATACCACAGTCCTTAAAATTCAATAGCTTACTGAGTTTGAATTATCTTGTATTTTTCTTCTCATTTTAATCCTTCTGTCAGTAGTTATTAGAGACTATGATGAACTTTCACCGATTTCCAATGTGTGAGCTAGCAAATTCAGAGACATCAATTCCAGTATCCTTTTCTATATCACATTAGTGCTACTTAGAACCAACCATGTGTTCATACAATTATAATAACAAAAGGAAGAAGTAAGAAAAATGCAGCTGATAGCTCTGAGTTCCTCAGCCCTGAACCCCAAAGGCAGTTACATACCAAAGCTCGATGAATGTCCATTTTCTCTCCATTTTTTGAAGTTTCCATCCCTTGATTCAGCAGCTGCTGCCTGGATGCTACCAGGCAGAGCTGGCTAAATGATCAGGGTTTTTAAGTCTCAGCTGAGGGCTGCCTAAGAACTCAGCCCTATGATGCACACCTTTACAGTGAGGGATGCTACAGGGTGGGATGTCTGATGTGAAGCTATCGCTAAAAATACTCCTCAGTGGGAAGTCTCATGAGGAAAGCCGTCCTCCTGAGATGTAGAGCTGTAGGTTCTTTATTTCTTTGGGACCACAAGAGCAGCTGTGAGTACCTGTGGCAGGGAAGGGGAGATGTAAGACAAGAACAACTAAATGAACTCTCTGTTGGAGGTATAAGACTTTGATGTCCCATGCATTCACCTCTGCTGAATAGAATCAGGAGATATCAGTGTAGACTGAGCTCAGTGTGTTTTATTCATAATTTCTACCAAAATCTGAGCATATGCTTCAAAAGAGGAGGATCCCCATTGCCTGCAGGAATTTCCAAAAGACTTCTGGGTCATCACCAATAAGTTTTGAAGGATATTTGTGTCAGTACCCTGTGCCAGCGAAAAATGCAACTGTGTTGTGCTGCTTCCTCTGCCTAAAAGGTCACCTCTCCCACTGCTCTGGTAGTAAGAAACTGTTGGGGAATAGGTAAAATCATAGACAATGTCTTAAAAAACAGATTACGCAGATGCAAATCTGCATATGAAACAGTGCTACCGCATGCTTAGTATTGAATAAAACAACATTCACAGTCCCAAGCTGGTTTGAAATTGGAACATACTTATTCATTTGTATTATTTAAAACATTCTTTTTTTACACAAATGCACTCATTAGAGTCAGAGCATTCTGTATGGCTGAAGAAATAAAGGAATCCGTAGCAGTTAATTTTAAAAATTGGATTTACATGTATTGAATGCATGCATGCATTATATTTATATAAATCCACGTGTATATCTTTATTATATATACAGATTTTAATATGGATATTCACCAATGGCATAGTGGCTTCGATTCAATTATTATATTAAATCTGAAAGCACAAACAAGAGCAAAATAGAGTATTTTGTCTTATAAACCTGAGAAAACATTCCAGTTAATAGGGAATGAGAAGCCAAAGCATTTCAGCATTTGGAGAATGCAAAATATCATGTAGATAATTTACTGTGCACAAATGAGCAGCATTTCCTAGAGGGCAGGGCCTTTCTCTGGGCTGAAACACACACAGATTAGACTAAGCCTGCATTTATGAGAAGGAGAAGGTAAATTCATTTACAAAAACATTTTTTTCCCTGTATAAAGAAGGCAAAGCCCGGAGTGCTTCTCACAGAGCAATTTGTTTACTGAATACAGGGACTTTCCCATGTGCTGTGAAGGATGTCTCCTGCTTTCATTATGCATTCTCGTTGCTGTGCTGGGAGTCAGGAGCTAAGCATGCAGTTCGCTGCTGTTCTGGCCTTGGTCCCCAGAGCACTTGAGGAGATTCTGAGAACCCGCTGGCTCCTTGGGGGATGCTGCTGAGATGCAGGGCAAGTTTTGCAGCCTAGCATAGATATAATAAAAAGTAGAAAAGCAGCCTGGAATTCCTGGAAGAGCAAATTGGATAAGCTGGCTCTGATGGTAACGGAGCAGAGATTTCTTCCTCTAGTGTAAGTTACAGCCATGCTGGTGACCTGCTCTTCACTCAAATCTGTGTGAACTGCTCATCATGCCCGCCCCAAGGAGCAGCCCAGATGAGGGGATGCAGGTTCCCCTCTGCCCTCTGTTGAGCAAAGCACAAAGAAGAGCAGTCAGCTTCCCCCTCTGTTACATCAGCACTCCGCTGACAGGAAAAATAAGTCATCAGTGAATCAGTTTAGCAAAGCTTTGGCAAGGCACCAGGAGGATGATGCTTCTGACAAAGCAAGGCATCCTTTGCCCTCTCTCTGTGAGTTTTATATGGAAAATGTGTTTATATGAAAGTAAATCTAGATTAACTTTTGCGAGGAGAACAAGACTGTACAGGGTTAATAGCAGTCCATTTCAGAACTGAAACGTGCTGAAAGTGTATATATGTATAAGAATTTCTCCAGGGTATATGGCCCTTTATGGCAGATTGTTGACCCAGGTTGTGTGTAAGACTTTGCCTGCTGAGGCTGTGCTTTTCTCAGTTTTATTTCCAGTAGCATCCGTAGAAGTCTTTGCCAAATGAGCCTGCGGTGCCAACTGATTTGCTGTGTATGGCCTCAAGTGCTGCACTGTCAAGGGTTTTGTTTAGGCACAGAGAGGAGAAAAACACTGTTTTGTTTCACGCACAGGATCCCTGAAACCTCTCATTCCACTGAGCTTTCAGGAATTTAACGTCTTGGTTTTGGGTTGTGTCAGCTGTAGGAAGGAAAGGAGCAGTTCAAAATGCAGGTAAGACATTCACACATACTCGCCTAGCAGAGAAGGAGTATTTTCCAAGGAAGTCAAAGCAGTCAGTGATTTCATTCAGGAAAATGGAACCTGGAGTTCAGCACCAAACACAGACAGCATCTTTTTGATAGCCATGGCATGTGCTTTCAAAACGTGTTGCAGAAGTGGCAGTATTGATCTGTTGTGCATTGGTAATTAGTAATTCTCACAGTCTCTTAGTTCTCCAATCAAAATACTGGTCTTTAGCAGAAAAACCAGTGCTCACTTTTATGAAGTGCTTCTTCAAGCAACAGTTTATCTGTGATACTGCTCAAAAAGGCTGCACTTTTAATATAAATATTTCCTCTTCCACCTGTCTGCCACCAATGATGTAAACTGGTATTTTCAGGCTTGAGAAAGCAACAATTAGAGCAAAAGCACTGAAAATCTATAGATTTTCAGCCCCATCGGTAAAAATTTTTCTAAGTTAAGCAAAAAGAAAGAGGATTATTTAGTATGTCCTTGCGTACTGCATAAGTGAAAGGGAGTTCTGCTGTAGGCTGCAGTAGGTATAGATCAGGCCATCCACTAAATACCACTAGCTTTGTTATTGCTGCATTGAAAGCAAAAGTTTGCAAATAATAAGATAGAATCAAATTCTGGTCTATGTTCGTTAACTTTAATGATTATTTCATTTCAGTTCTTTTTTCTGAACTTCCTGACTGAGGACATGTACTACACAGGTCAAGGAAAAAAGCAGTTTCCTAGGAATTTCTGAATTTATTGGAAATGGGAAGCACCATATTTTAGAATGCATTTTCATTATACTATAGCTCAACAATATTACACATACTGGTGGTCCCAATGTTGGAAGAAGATAGTTAGCACTTTGTTGATCTTCTTCAAGCCTTGATGATTAAAATGAACAGCTACAGCTTTTTGTTCCAGGCCTGGTATCTGCATACATTCTACCCAGCGAACTGAAAGGCTGGACACTTGCAATGAAAATGTAAATTAATGAAGTCAATTTCCCAGAACCAACTAGGCAGTGAAAGACAGCTGTGCTTCTGAAGGCTACAGACGTAGGTCAATGGCATTTCAAAAGTACCCCCAAACTATTTACTACCATCAAAGCACAAATGTCTTTGGTTGGATGTGAAACTAGAGTGTTATATGCATGCTTTTGTTCCAATGTCCCAAATGAACAAGCGTTAAATCTGTTGCTTGTTATATGCTGCATTTTTGTTTCCTTTTATGTAATGGATTATTCAGAGCACTTTCTTTCACAAAGGTTTTGTCAGTCAGATGGAAGTTATTTGACTTCACAAACACATTCACATAGCAAGATGTGTGCCTTTTATACCAGACATTAATGTAAATACATACACTGCACCCAATTCCAGCAGACTCTGTTCTGTGAGAGTCCCAAAACTAATCTACAGCTTTGTTCTGGCCCTTTTTGCAAAATCAAAGCAAAGGAAAGGTATGAAGGTGTTCAAAATCCCTGGCAACAGCAACAGAGTATCTCCTCTGACCACACACTGTAGAAAACCTCCATAACATCACCTTTCCACTAAACATGGAAATGGTAAGTAAGTGTAGAACCTGACAGGTGAGCATCAAAGAGTATACAGAGTTTTAGACAAGTATATATTACATGGACAACACCAGGGAGATGACTGCAGATTAAACATCCTCAGAGGTGTCTAAGTTGCATGGGCTCCAGAGAAGACTCTAACAACCAAGTATTTATACCTCATTTTTATGACTTAATCTCCGTTTCAGTGTCCTTGCCTACATACAGAAGCAGGATGAAGCTCACTAAAATTTTTGCTTTCCCACAGGGACTTTCTGGCTAGGAAAAGGAAAAAAAAAGATCAAATGTGCTGCAGTATATTATGTAACTTTTTTTTTTCCCCAGATGAAAAAGTGTTGAATCTTTCCGTGTTTTGCAGCCTGGCTTCCCAGCTGGTGGCTTCCTCACTTTTACTACAAACTCTGTTACTTTAATTTGATCCTTTCTCTGTGCTACATGATGTTCTCACTTCAGCTTGTGAAGTTTTCTCCAAGGGGACTTCATTCTTTTTAAATGAATTGACTGCTTTCATCTTTAACCAGATTGAAGTCGTGATTTTGTGTAGTTTACCTGCAGCATGAGGAGGAAAAAAATCAGTTTGCTTGGTAGAGACTCAAGGAGATCTTCTAGCCTGAACCATCTCTGCTCCCAGAACTGAGATTTCCTTAGGTAAGCTTACTGATGTGTAACACCATCTTATTTATTCATCTATATTTTTTCTTCTGTTGTTTTAATATTATCCTCCACAAGACTATCTGTTGAGGTTATATACCTGAGACATGGTTTGGTTGCTGCTGCAAACAGTTAAAGATTCTGCAACAACCTGCACTATTTCTTCATTCCTTGAAGATACAAGGTGGTACATTTTCAAACTGTAGCAATGTTTTTTAGCTGAGAGCTTTCCATCAACACAGACGCTTTCTATGCAGCTACAAATATCTGAAAACCTAGGCCTTATGTACAGCAGCCAGAACCACTTGTAAGAGGTTTTTCATGGCCCATTAACAAAGCTGTCATATATGGCTGGCATTTAATTAATTATTGATAGGGAGTTAGTGCAATATTCCAAGCTAATATGGAAAAATCCTTTTAATCTGCATAACAGATCAACATGCCAATGTGCTGCTTACCGCTGTACTTCTGTCTGGATGAAGCTGACACACACAAAATGAAAAGGCTGTTCAGCTTCCAGTGCCAGCTGAATCCCTACTGTCATTACTAACACCATAATTAAGGGAGCCAGTTAATGTCAATGGCAGTTTTTGTGAACGGAGGCTTACCTACTATGGGATTTTCATTCCCATGATAAGAATCACCAAACAGTTTCACAGCAGTTTCTCAATAGAGGTTTTTTCCTGGGTTTGAATTTACCCTTGAAAAATTAAGAGGTCTGCAAAAGTCTCACCGTTCAATGTTAGCCTTATGCAATTCAATAAATAACTGTTTTTAAGTTAAATGTTCCAGTCCTGAGAAGAATTTCATTGTGTGCTGCCCGCTCCCTTGCATACCCCAAAGACTGCACATCTCTGGAATACTTGATTGTAAGTTTATTTTCTTTATCTGCAGTCTCCATAACTGCCAAAGGTTCTTATGCACCTAAGCTGGTCAATGTCATCATGCATAGGAGAGACAGGCAAAAATACGTTTTAAACTGTAGCCTTTGTACTTAGGGACTTCTGCACTTCTAGGCCTGCCTTTTTCCATTAGCTTTTTAATAAGTGCTTGTGACTAGTGAGCTCTAAACTATTTTTTATTGCTCAAACAAGAAAAAAAAAAAAAAGACAATATGCTGTCAATTTGAGTGCCGTATTTAAGACTTCTCAGTTTTTTTAAGACCACTTTTCAGGCTCAGCAGACATTCCATAGAATCAGCAAATTCTGACAACTATGAATGATTCACTTACATCATATACACACTATTGTGTGGTGCTCATTTCTTCTGATACTCAATTTTAGAGCCAAAATTGTCTCTGAAAAGTACAAATGAGTCTCTACCTGGATATACAACAATCTTTGTATTGCAATAATGTATAAATAGATTAGTCTACTTCTAACATGGATTTCTTCTGAATTTGGTTTTCTTCACTAAATTCAATCCCACATAAATATTTCTCTTTCTGAATTGATACAGAATTTAATGAACTAAAAACATTAGCACTTTTATTCTATAACTATAGAGCATTTTCATTCTTTTCATCAATACAAAGGACATATTTTTCTCATACCTAAAAGCTTATAAACGGCAGGCATAAGAGTATTGCAGGACATAAGCATAAGGAAAACACAGCTCTATAAACAGTTGACTCAAAGAATAGACAGTTTCAAGTAGGTTAGTTATTGGAATCTGATCCTGGCAACTTGCTCAGAAACTGCTTTGGGCCAGTGAAGCTTGATAGCAGTACTGTTTGCTGATGTATTTCCAAGTACTGTTATTACTAGACCATGCAGTTCTACTGTTGTCTCCCCCCACAGGGGAGACTAGTCTGTTTAAAGGGATGTTCTCCAATTCCATGGTCAATGGATTCTATTTCCTTGTGCACTTATCACGTGGTTTTGAGTTGTACCGAGTAAAAGAATCCGACAGCACTGGATCTTCTTTCAGGACCTAACCACAGGTTGGAGTCCAGCCCACCTCTGCTGATGTTTTCCACTGGCAGGGTTTGCACTGACAGAAAGATAACTTTGATTATCACAGAAACTTCTTCCAGCACTCAAATCTGAGTTTTTAGTTTATGGAATACTGCTGTAAAATGGAAAATTCCTTACTTTACTGTCAAATCCTTGAGCAATGGGTAGTCTTCATAACTGTGTCAAAAACCCTTCACAGTTGTGCTCTGGATTTACCTTACCTTATTGAAGGAAAAAAAAAGAAATCAAAGCCGAAATAAAACTAATGCAAAATAATAATAATAATAAAGAACCATCGCCACAAAAAAAAAAAGAAAAAAAACACCACCACCACAAAAATATATATATATATACCCACCGCCACCAAAACAACTACAACAAAAAAAAAACATCAAAATACTAGATGCTCCAAGCAACAAAGAAGCAAATGAATAGGTAATATTCAAGATTTTATTGGAGAGTCACAGAATTCTTTGGAGAACAGGCACAAATTGAGTGTTTCTAGAAATTCTGCAGGGCATAACTGTAAGGTTCATCTATTTGGCAGATACTACAGAGCAAGAAAGCTGAACGAAACTCACAGGAAGGAAAATAAGTGGTAGCAAATTATTTTCCAATTACAGAATCCTGCCTATTTTGTAAAAACAAACTCCATTCAGTGATATTGAATAGCACCTTTAAGGCAGAGGACTTTTCAGCAAGAGAGGATGAATATTACAGCTTCAGGAATGTATTTATTACTGCAGTGACAAGAGTCTGTGCCAGTGAAACTGTGATGTGTTCATTCTGCTGAATCCAAATAATGGGATCATGCATTGCGTCTTTGCCAGAGGTATTTGAGCATACATAACATTCCCTAATGGGTCTTTATCACCCTCAAACATATATGGGATAGATAAAGAATTTCCCTATACTGTACACACAGAATTGAAAGGTAGGCTAGATTAAGAGGCCTGCCCAAGGGCATAGAGGAAGACTGAGTCTAACCATTGCTCTTGTCAACTGGAGCAGCATTTATCAGGTTGCTGATTAAGTGGAAGCTCCTACTCTCTTTTATTGGTGATGCTGGTCTGACAAGAAGGATTCATCAGTCCTGGTAAGGTGGCATACAAATGAACCATGTTAATTTAAGTACCATTAGAAACACAAGACAGAAGGAAAAAAAAATCAATGCTTTGTTTTATAGTAAAGAAAAAATCAATAAGAAAAGAAATGGTATTCTCTAGTATCTCAGAAAATGTGTTGGACAGTAGGGAATAGCTAGAGCAAATTAAAACTATTTAATATAAGTTGGTCATGTCCTTCTAGGAAAAAAATGGTCTAGAGTTATCATTTTGTA
Source organism: Numida meleagris (assembly GCF_002078875.1). NCBI lineage: Eukaryota > Metazoa > Chordata > Aves > Galliformes > Numididae > Numida > Numida meleagris. The sequence goes on from NC_034410.1 coordinate 78,708,138, forward strand.
ATAAAAACCTGAGTAATATCAAGAAGTAAAAAATCTGTGGGAAAGAAATAATATCAAGTAGAAGTTGCTTTTTTAATTAAACTGGTAGCTAGCTGCAGTGAATCTGTGAAAACTGCAGAAAAGGTGCTAACAAATAGAATTCAAAAATAAAAATGTTCAGGAAATGAGAGGCCATGTGTAAACCCAAAAACCACGAGGCAGGTTTACATAAGAAACCTGACAGAGGATCATTTCTAGTCTTGTTTTTCTGTCTCTCACAGTAGTCCATATCAGATGGAAAGGGAAGAAATGAAAACAGGCCAAAGATAAATAAACGTTTCATAGAAGCATAAACTTTTCATAGCATTGTCTCTTGACAGTTTGCAGTTCAGACGTTTCCTAAAGGCTGCTCCTGGGCCATTCAATTTAATAACCTTTGACATTTCTGTCATAATTTTAACTGATCTTTAAGCACAAAATATTCTTTAGAAACAAACTTCGCCATGTACGTATGTATTAAAAATAGTGGGTTTGGTTTGCTTTAAACTTGCTTACTGATCGTTGGGTACCTCTAATTCCCATAGCACAACAAATGCTGAAAAATTGTTTCCTTTCTCCTCCTCATATTGTTTCATAGTTATCTGACAGATTCCTGTTTCTCATTGCTCTCTGTGGTCTTTGATATTTATTTTCCTTCAAATACAAATCATTCAGTACCTCTAGATTTCATTTTGCTCTTCTGTTTAGCTTCATAGCTACTCTCGGTCAGAACTGCACATAACATTCAGGATGTGAATTTACACAGCGTCATAATGATGGCACTTCTATTTGTCTTCAACTTCTTCCTAATAGTTCCAAATATTTTTTTCTTTTGGACTGTCAGTTACTTTAGGGCACTAGATTTTAAACTCACGGGAATTTTTCCCTAGTGCTAATATAAGCAATGTTGAATCCTTTAAGTGTTTGACCTTTTTTTAATGTTGATTGTCACATTATGTGAAACTTTGTCATTCTACTTTTCACCCATTTTCCGGATTCCTTCAAAAAACAAAAAAGATTTGACCTTCAGGAATTCTACCACTCCTGTCTGTCCACGGTGAAAGCTGGCTCTCTGTTTCCTGCCTTTCAGCTAGTTTTCTACCCATGAGCAGATCTTTCTCCTGAAGCACAACAACAGTTTAATTTTTAGCAATTTTTGGTGAAGGACTTTGAAATTTTATGGAAAACTGCAGTTTAGTTCACTTCACTAGTTGGGTCATTCTTCACCGTATTTTCAGTGACTTGAGAATTTTAAGAAATTTTTGATGCATGATTCGTTCCTCAACACAACGTATTTGTTATGTGTTTATAAATTCATATAAGTTGTATGGCCTCCCCACATTTCCATGTCAGGCAAATCAAAGTTGCTGATCTATAAGCACTTACTGTTTCATGAGAAAAATTTCCCTCTTGCCCAACTTAGTTAAAGTCTTCCAGGAAATACTTTTGAAAGCTTTCTCTCCTCCAGACTAATGGTTTGATTTTATCCACATACTTGTTGGTTTTCTCAAAGAAGGCAAAGAGGTTTGTGAGGCATAATTGTCATGCTTGAGTCTCCGATAATGCATTATTTTGTTCATATGCCTACTGTAGGTCAGTATTAAGCTAGAAATCTTGGATGAATCCTGAGAAATTGTTGCTGATCTTTATATCAGTTGTGCTTTAAAACCCTCAGTCTGAGAAGCACACTTTGATGCAGTGATATAAAGAAAGATTCTGCCATGGTGAACAGATACGAAAAATTAATTTAGCTTCTCTGTTATTGCCTGGTTTCCTCTAGGAGCTCCTTATGTAGTTTGTTTCAAAAAGATGGTCAGGTTTCTTATTGCTTTGCAAAACTGAATTACATTGCTCTTCAGTGACAGGGATTGAAGAATGTAACATGCTGGGTTATCCTCTTATGGTTGGTTCCAGGAACATATTTGTATTTATATGTGTGCACTCCTGAGCTGCATATTGGATGCTGTGGAAAAGAAGACTTAGAATCAAGGAACAGCAGAGGAGAAAAAAGGTCTAGTAGGTCCATCCTGAGCTGGAAGTGAAAGCAAAAAGCAGAACTGATTCTTTTCTCCCTCAAATCAAAGCCTCACAATAGAGTTCATGAGAACATCCCAGCTATTTCAACAGTGAGTGACCAGCTGTGATATCCTGCTTTCACTGGCATAGTCCTTTTGAAGGTAGAACAAGATGAACATGCAAGGACTAAGCTGTGGTTACGATATACTTTAGCTGAAGACAGTACTTTAGGAAACAGATTTTCTAACTTCCTGATCGCTGTATTGCTTTTAAATAGGTTTGTACACAGGTGAACAATCTGACAGGTTTTTGTTTTGTTGTTATTTTTTACCTGGGATTTTTAGACTGGTACAGGCTTCCTGTACTCCGCATTCTGCTGGTTGGAGGTTTTTTATGAGAAGTTTCTGTTACTCAATATTCTTTGAATTAAAGTGGACACGGCCATAGCAGTGTAGCTGTTTCACAGGAATTTTCATCAGGGGCAACTGGGTAGCGGTAGAGTAACTCTTATCCAGCAGCTGGGGCAATTCAATAGGACACAGGGAATTTTCATGCTTATGCTTTACTGCCCTTACAGGTTGCTAGTGAACCATTCCCACTGGGTGATCTTCAATGCATGTATTTCTTTCTCCACATTTAAGCAAATAATCCTTGAGAGAGATGTTGAAATGTATAAATCATAGATGTTGTGCTGGGCAATATAAAGATGCAGCACTGAGAGAATTACTGGAGTAACTATGGCTTTTGGGAATGAAAATTAGATATGCTGGGCTGTCATTCAGCTTTTTATCACTAAATACAATTTCATATGAATTACTTAATTTGATCTCAATTCAACTTTCTACTTCTTGAGAAGAATGGAAAATCACTTTACTTATCATATGTTAGTGATCCAGAAATGCTGCAGAAGTCTCTCTTATACGTCTTCTCCCTCCTGAACAGATCCTTTCAGATTCTTAACTTTCATGGTGTGATGATATCAAGCAGAAGTCTAAATAGAGACAATCTAAAATCTCTAAAAGGAGATTGGGCTACTTCAGTAAATGGTTTGGTCATACTTTTACATACCTGCCAAAATCAAAGGCTTTTGCAAACACAGTGTAATGCTGCTGAAATTCCAAGCCAACCCTCCCCACAAAACCTGCCCATCAGCTCTCCACGTTCCTCTCACTTCCCTGACTTTCTCTTAGGCAGGTCACTTCCTGCACGGCCTGAGCAATTCTCGAGGCAGTTGAGACATCTTTTTTTTTTTCATTCCAATGAGGTTTTATTGTTTGGGGGCAGAAACAGATCAGATGAGGAAGAGAATTTATTGGCTTTGTGTGTGTGTGTGTGTGTGTGTGTGTGTGTGTGTGTGTGTGTGTGTGTCTACTTCTGTATTTTGTAGTGTGTGTGGGTTTTTTTGTTTTTTTTTTTTTAAGTATGCAATTCTAGGATGACATATACCCCTTCAAGTCCCTTTCCAGGATTCTTCTTAGACTACTGTAGCTAAAATAAATCCCCATTTCTTTATGCTAGTTCTTTTCTGAGTATGAAAAATCCAAGTTGCTACCCCTCCCCAGAAAGGTGGATGCAGCACTCCAGCTTTGCCTGTGTTACTGCTACTTTTTCTCCCTGATGCAACATCAGTGCCACTTATAAAATATTGCATATATTTGTGCCGAGAGATTTGACCTGAGGCTTGTCATCAAGCTCCTACAGCCTTGATATAATTGACTGGCTTTGACAGTCCTTTTCAGCAATTGTACCAATTAACCCTGCGGACTGAGGGCTCCTCTCTCCAGCACAACACTAAATTTCTCTCCTTTAGACAAGAATTTAATGGATCATCTAAAGCGAGTTTCTTCCTGAATCACCTACTGAAGCCTCTCTTTAAGATGAAAAATTGTGGGACCTATTTGCCGTACGCTCAACAACCAAATAATAAAGCACTCTGACTAAGACAAGAGCCCTCGATTGTCCAGCTGCCAACTGGCAAGTGAAAGAGTAACATATCTATCCATGTGGCCTCTTTATCCTATGGTACGTCTGGTGATCTTGAATCACTGTGGTTATTCACACTGGTAAGTAGCTCAGCACACCATGACTCTTTCTCCCCCTCCTCAGAAGGACAGAGGGAGAAAATACAGGGAAAAAAGCTCATGGTTGAGATAAGGACAGGGAGACCACTTCCCAGTTCCTGTCACAAGTAAAACAGACTCAGTTTAGGGAATGTTAATGCAATTTATCGCCAGTTAATAACTGAGAGAGCAGTGAGAACTAAAAGCGAACCAAAAACACCTTCCCTCATCTACCTTCTTCAGTTTCCTTTCCCTGAGCAGCTGCAGTCAGTCCATAACACTTTCCACAGGGTGCAGCTCCGGGCCAGGCAGCTCCTGCGGGGCTATCTGTGGGCTGCGCCTCCTTCAGGCCGCTTCCACCCCTGCAGCACCCTGCTACCAAACCCTTACCACATAAACCCAATACATTTGTAAAGCATGAGGGCAAAACGTTATTTTTAATTTGAACCCAACTCCTGGCAAAATAATATCTGTCAGGTACACCTCAAAACAAAGTAGCTTTTTCTTATGTAATCTGAGCATCGCAGCAGGAAAGAGTAGAGAAATTAAGTTACAGTTGTGACACCTGCAATGCAGGTATCTGACTCTAAAGAGCAACATTTAACACCAAACCTGGAAACCAACCATATGAACTAAGGCAGCAAAGGAAGCAGTGAATGTATTCTCATTAAATATTGCTCCTATCAAAAGCCTGAATCAACCTGTCAAAGAAATCCCCTTAGTACCAAAGCAAGAGCCTAGGCACAGACACAGTGAACTACTACTGGAGTTTTGCCTCTGCTCCAGGGATTTTCTTCCATCTACAATTCACCGTGGATTTGTTTAACAGCAGCAACCGTTTGTTTAAAACTGCAGGTGCGCTTGATATTTTCTTTTTCCAAAAGTACATATAAACTTCTCCATTTTTCTAAAGAAAAATTAATCCCAACTGAGAAAAAAAAAAAAAAAAGCACTGGAGAAAGTGCTTCTTTTTCTTCCTTTATCTCATTCAATTCTGTTTAATTGAAAAAGTACAAAACTTCTGAGAGTCTATTCTTATACATATTCTTATTCCTTACTTACATGCTTTACTAGGAATAAAAAATTAAACTCCAGGCAAAAGTCTTTGAGAAAGAGCATTGGGAGACTGTGCCATAATCAGCCATGTCACTTCTGTGAAAAGCAAAAAAGTGTTTTTCACTAGGCTTGTACCCAAAGATAGCCATAATATTAACAACATTTATACTCTGAGATAAATGCAACCGGAGGGTCTGAGCTATAGAGGCTCTGGTCACTGGCAGCTCTGATCAATTTCAATGGGAAGTAGATACCTCTGCAGATCAGAATTTACTGGAACAGAAATTCAGCCTGAGGACAAAATGAGACTTTTGAAAGAAATTTAATTTACAGAGAGAAATGTAACTGCTTAGGGTGGTTGCAGGTTGTGTGTGAGGATCTCTCTGAAGGCCCCAGCTAGTGTTTGATGGAGTGAAAGTAAGACATCTAACACTGTGGCTACAACTCATATAAATTGCTAGTCTTCTTAATTAAAAAACAAACAAACAAACAAAAAAAACGATTGGAATTGATTGATATCCAGCATATACAGGGGAAAATGAAACCCCAACAGGGTACCAGCCATAAAAGAGTGAATGCTATGGTAGCTTTAGCTTTAGGGAACAACTTGTTCCCAATTCTTTGAATGATTCTTATGTAGAAGTCAGCAACGTGAAAAAAAAAAAAAACAAAAAAAAAACAGCTTTATTGTATGAAAGTTCTAGAATTCATCCCAATAATCCATGAAAATGGTGTCTGTGCAAATAGAGAACTGTTCTTGAATCCGTCATGAAAAAGGAATTTAAGCGTAGTCTTGTAATAAAAAGAAGACAAAAAATGACATGAGGAAAAAGAACACTAATTACTTAAGTTTCAGAAATCAAACAGCTAGGAGAAAAAAGCTCATTTCAAATGTCAACACCTAGACTGCTTTCTCAGCTGACTGCTCTTTTACAGAAAATAGTGATGGAAACAGAATGGTGGCTAGGAACCAAGAAAAGAACTGGGCAGTGTTTTTAGAATATGGTAAGGGCTAAACTTGCCAAAGTCCTGCATGTTCATGTTTCTGCTGTGACACTAATTGCCGTTGTTTTTCAGAGCAGTTTGGTGCCCCGTAGGTGGAGGTCCTTTAACAAACTGGCTCCCTGCTATCATAGTTACGTGCTTGGCTAGCGAGGACTGTGGAAAGGCTTTCTGAGTCTTACAGCCACCACATGAATTGATCTGCCCATTCTTTTCCTCTGCTGCTGCTGCTGTTCTTAGGCAGACTCTGAGGTACAGCTCTCTCAGTATGAAATTACTGCACTTGTTCAGCAGTCTGAATCTGCTTGAGGAGTCAGTAATTTTGCTAAAACCTCATTTAATTTTACTAATGGGGAAAGGAAGATTATATTTTGAAAACCTTTGAAGGAAAGAGTTTAATGACCTGTGAGGATAGCCATGTTAGGACTAGTTGGCTCAGCCAAACCAATTCATGGCCTATCCAGTTTAATATCCTTAGAAGTCTTCAACAACCATTTTACCCCTAGAGCAAGGCTCGACTTTTTACTTTTTTTAGCTAGAGCTTTGGGCAGTTCTTGGTCTACAATAGTCATTCTGAAAGCAAGTTAAATAGGCTTGCAGAAGTAGGGACTGAAATCGTAGAGCACAAGGCCCTGTTCATGTGAAAACTGTGTTTATGGAATGCTTTCTGGCTGGGGTTACATGGCTCAAATCCTATCTGTTTCTAAGCCCTGAACTGAGCTGTAGGGTAGAATGAGATGTGGTTTGCTTAGTTCTTCCTGCTGGAGATGTTCTGATTCAACCTTCTCCAGCAAAATGTGTTATGTGCATCAAACATAAATTAATCACTGGTTGGATAGTGATTAGGGTATTTTAATGGGAAGGTAGCACCATGGGGTTAAATATGCTCAGGCAGGGGAGGGAGTGATCTTGTAGTTCTGCATGGAGTGTTTGATCCCTGATCTACTGGTCACCAGCATTGCAGGGGAGATTTTGTCAGCTCCCAAGCTGTCTTCTTCTTTATTTATTTTGTAGGAACCTAATACAAAAAGTCAATTATTTACAGGGCCCTGTCTGAAAAAGCTCTCAGGCATTACTATGGATAGCCACATAAATGTTTCCTGTTATCCTCTTCCAACAAATGATAAACTAAACCAGCATGACCAACTTGCATTTATTATCAAAATTACATAACACATCTATTTCTTTCATGTTCAGCTTGGTACCACTAGCACCTTGCTTACTGTAGATGTTCTAATGACATCAAATATGGCAAGGACAACTAAGCAAGATGCAAGGTTTCTGCTTGAATGAACACTTACAATTCTGTACCCATAAAAGGAATCTACTATATCAGCTGTGGACTTCGATTCTTACTGGGGAACAAAGACAATGTAGACTAGCAAATGAAGTACTTAAAGAAGAGAGAGAACCAGGAGCTTTGAGTTATCTTCTCAGCTCATTTGCTGACCAGCTCACTGTAAGACTTCAGGCCACTCACTGCTGCTCTCCCTTCCCTTCTTTCCCAGTCACTAGAGGATGTCCAATTCTAGGGATACTCACTAATTCATTAGGTGTTTGTGCAGCGCCTACATGTTGGGGGCCCCAGTTTATCTGGGGTCTACAGACCCTATATGTAACCAAATGAAAAAATAATTATTTCATCTGTCTGTTTCACAACTCAAGTATTAACTCAAAGACTGCACACTCTTTCTTTTTTTTGCTCAGCACTGACAGCTCATAATCTAAATCACAGTTTCTGAGCTATATAACTTTTTTCATTAAAGGCAGACAGAAAACTGTATCACCACCCTCTGTGATTGCAGAACTTCCTGAATGTAATCATCTCCAGTAATTAGATCTAAAGACAGAACACTTGGGAATGTGCAATTCATGAAATTTTCAATATGCCACAAATTGTAATTTCTCCAGTTTTTTAAGCCATGATATTATCAAACATATATGAATTAATTTTAAAGTCTTTAATTTAAAAAATGAAAAACAAAATAATCCATTGCCTACCCAGTGCTTTATCAGAAGGACTTGTTAAGGGATTATTCTGTAACAATGTACAGAAGGGTTATGACAGGAAAGCAGAGGGGTTGAACACCAGAATTAGCAGCATTTTCTTACAGATTGATGCCTTTAAATCAGTTAGCTCCAGTGTTCATGAGTGTGTAAGCTCTGACTGTATCAATCGTAAAATGGGTATTAACGCAGGTGCTGTCTCATCCAGAGCTGCTGGTGTGCAGTAACGGACGAGGTCACAGGACATCTTCAGGGACAGCCAGTACAACGCTGCTATTCTCTACCAAGCCACCTATTTTTGTGAAGCTTCAAGGACTCAGTTTCTTTGCCAAGCTTGGTTGTGCCTGGCCAACAGGTTCAAAAGTAAAGCGGGCAACAGAATCAGATGTGCATGCATTATTTATACCTACTATGTGTCATTGCAAAAATTTCATTTGCTACAAACTGCAAGGTAACAATAAAAGGAAGGGCAAAGAACAGGAAATGTTTTAAGATGTATTCTTGGAATTATCTCACTAAAGCTTCTATATCTAGGGGTGTATGTAGAGATTTTTCCCCAAGAGGTGTGATGGCCCTCTGAGTCTGAAAACAATTATATTACAGGATCAGCTGTCTGGTGGTTATACTCTAATTCTAAAAAACTATGGAGAGAAATGCAAGCTTTTTCACACATGGCTACGAACCCCTTAATTTTTTAATACCTGATTTTGCAATATTCATTTATTCAATAAACATGGGGAAAAAAAGGAAAGAAAGAAGAAAATTTTCCATTCTAATACCAAGCATGTCTGCTTGCTTACAAAAGCTGCGTAAGACACTGGTTCTTTATTTTTAAGGGCTTGTCTTTGGAGACAAGATTGTAATTGCCAACTATATATTAGGTAGCCTTACTCTACACAAATAATGTCAACATGAGTGTTTGAATGAGAAAAATATCTCTTTAAAATGCTTATTTCAGATACAAGCATACATATGCATCATTCTAAAAAGTAAGCAAATGACTGTGGTGCTGAGCCACCTGCTGGGTTAAACCACAACAAACCTATGTCAACCTATTTGAAGAAGAAGAAATTCTAAACAGTACAATTCCTGTTAAAGAAGTTTTAAGGAAAGTTAAAAATATTATCTAACATTGGTTAGACTTACAGCGCTAAATCAATTTTGACAGCATCAGCCTTTATTTTTCCTTATCTTCCTGTAGGGTACAGAAGAATTTCTTGTTCAGTTCCATATATTCATTAAGTTTAGTTCAATGGTGAGTACCATAACAGCTGAGAAGTATTGAGAGCTGAATAGAGGGGAAAGCTGTGAGTTTTTCCTTTCTTTTGTTTTTTAGGGCTTGTTCATTTTTCCTCCAGTAATATTAAAAAGCAGTGAAAGGATGAGATATACGAACTTGAAATGTGAGACAACATGTAAACTTTTTTTTTTAATCATAAAACTTGTGACTGTTGATTCTTTTATTCAAGAAATTTCCTGTAAACACAAATGTATCTAGAGCAACTTAACAAATAAGTAGGTAGTTATAGACAATGTAGTAAAAAGTTAACTCCAATCTGTATTTTCAGCTGAAATTCAGATTCCGTCTGAACAGAGCTAAACACAAGCTTTAGAAACACTTTGTTCCATTTTCTAACACGATGACAGTGCAAAAACTAAAAAGGTTAGTGTTGCATCCCTTAGGCTTGCAAAAGGGAAGACCAAGGCACACTATTAAGTGTATGTTTCTGAAAAATACTGTGTATTTAAATATCCCATGCTATTCTGTGCATGACCACATACATGCAAACATGCTTTGCTACCTCCTTTCAAGCAACAAAGACACAAATGTCAAATGAGATTGTGAACGTGATTAAAATCCGAAATCCAGCTACTAAAATTGGGGTGCAAATAGGTGCATCAAAATCCATTTTTCATCATTCTTGCGCCCCATAATTACAAGCACAAAATATTGCACTTTGACTACATGATTATTTTTCCTCAGAAAAATAATCTGTGCCCATATGCACAGGTCCTGGACTGAGTTTCTCCTTCTCTCTCCAAAGGTTTCACTGTACTTACTAATATTATTTAACTTTTGCAACTAAGACGGTAGTAATGCTTCTCTGAAGTTTACATTGGGAAAACCTCAACTACAGCTCTGCAACAAGCATGTAAAAATAGAAAATGGTTTAAAGTGGCAGAACTTGTACACATTTTGTACATACTTGTACACAGGATGCCCCATCCCTGGAGGTGCCCAAGGCCAGGCTGGATGGAGCGCTGGGCAGCCAGACCTGGTGGGGGGCAGCCCTGCCCACAGCAGGGGGTTGGGGCTGGGTGGGCTTTGAGGTCCCTTCCAACTGTTCTGTGATTCTCTGTCCAAGAAAAGGTAGCACATATTTCCCTTCCTCTTTAATGGGCATTAATGTCCATAAAGGGAACTGCTGTTGAGTTGGAATATATGCAATAGTCTCCTCAGAGCTTAAAGAGGCAGAGAAATTGATCTCACCATAGAAAGAGAGCTTTTCTCTTCATGATTTTACTTGAAGTGTTCTTTGTTTTAAACAAAACCAGACTTCATTCCCACATTTTGGAATGAGCCTCTTTATGAACTCTTTTAATTAAGGATGCAAGTATTTTATTTCTATTATACTTAGAATGTGCTTAATAGAGACAAATCATAAAATAAAGGCAGGTTTCTTAGAACATTTCAGTAGCAGCAAATACCATCTTTAAAAGATGTTTCATAAACTTATGACTTCCAAAGCTTATAGTTCCCTCTGGTCTATGGTGATTTTTTGTATTACAAGTAAAAATAATAAGAAAAAAATATGCATTTCCAAGCCTGCAAAAATGTGCTTTACAGAAGTGTAAGGAGAGTGCTTGTATGGAAGAGCCTGACCTCTAAATGACACAGGGATTTTTAGGTTTTGTATTCTTGCACGTTAAGCAGAAAAAAAAAAATGTTGCAACAGATCACTATCAGTGATAAAATCAATAATTTAAAAACCATTAATGAAGACAGACAATTGTAAGTACAGTTTGTGTAATATTGCTTCTTACTACTTACCAGTCAGCTGGAGACATCAGAGCAGGGAAGAAAGGAAGAACTGGAACAGTGTGCGCTCAGTAGCCTTTGACAGCTGGAATGAAGAAAACAGAAGAAATAAAAATGAAAAGATGAAAGCTAACCCAGTTAAAAATAGTTATGGAAGCTTGTGTTTTTTTTCATAAAGCGCTGTTTATACTGCTTATTTATAATTCAGCCTCTCAAATATACATGAATTGTTGGAGTGATATGTACCTTGGCTTTGTCTCCTTTAGTTTCCAGACTGACTGCTATTTGGAGGCCTTATTTCAAACGACTGGACTAATACTATTCCACAAATTGCTACCTTTCTAAAGCTGTGATGTGAACCTGCCTGAACAACTGCCACTTTAGCGCCACAATAAAAAATACCTTTCATATAACAGTGCTCTTCCTTTCAGGGGGAATAATGAAACAAAGTAAAATAAAAACGAATGATCATCCATTTCCCCAGCTAGCAGGTCATCTGGTGGTACACAGAGCTGGAAGAGTTGTTCTTTGGGTATGTTTTCTGCCCCAGAAAGTGGTACACACAGAGCATACACCTCCTGCTGCACAACTCACTCCGAGCACACCTTGTACTCACAAGTAACCACGTCACCAAAGCCCACCTCAACATTGCATGGGGTTTCCTGAATGCAGAAACTCCACAGGCTCACAGAGGTGGTGCTTCTCTTCTCTCCCCGTCTTCTCACTGAAGACAGGGGACATAAGGGGAAAATTCTCAGTAAGTTTGCAGATGACACCAAATTTGGAGGAAGTGTCAATCATCTTCAAGGTAGGCAGCCCCAACAGAGGGATCTAGACAGGCTGGTAAGCTGGGCTGAGGCCAGTTACGAGTTTCAACAAGACCAAGTGCCGGGTCCTGCACTTTGGTCACAACAACCCCAGGCAATGCTACAGGCTTGGAGCAGAGTGGCCAGCAAGCTGCACGGTGAAAAAGGTCTGGGGGTGCCGGTCAACAACCAGCTGAACATGGGCCAGCAGTGTGCCCAGGTGGCCAAGAAGGCCAATGGCATCCTGGCTTGTATCAGAAATAGTACAGTCAGCAGGACCAGGGAGGTGATTGTCCCTCTATACTCAGTACTGGTGAGGCTGCACCTCGAGTACTGTGTTCATTTTGAGGTTTAATTGTTTCCTGATTAATAGTCAGTGATCTCCAGCATGAATGTCATTCTCTCAAGCCTGGTCTAATGAAGATGGCCATCACACTAGTTTAACTTGAATCATTCCCTGCCAACACCATTTCCCTTTCAGCTGCTGAAGCCTTTGTTTTAACTCCAACTGGTTCCTACCTGAATTAAGCTAAATTACCACTGGCTGTTTTAAAAGAAGTACACACATCATGAGTCAAATTTAGCCTACTGCAAAGTTCCCAGGTAGACGAGACCTAGCAGAAGGGAAAGTGTCTTGAAGGGAGATGCAGAGTTCAGTTCTCACCCAGAGATGCAGTTGATCCTTGCTAGTGGGAGAGCAGAATGGGGAAACCTGGACATGTATTTCTTATGCCATATCTATTCTGTGAATAAACAGAAGGGCTTCAGTCTCCAAGGCTTTCTATGTTACACCAATTTCCAATTTGCATTAGAGAAAGTGGCCTTCAAATAAGATTCTCATGTTTCTCCCTTCTAGTTCAGAATACACATTGAAGAAAACACCCAGTATTTCTTCCATATCTGCTAGCAGACCATTTGGATTATAATATTCTGCAATTTTACTCTATGACACTAACGAAGTAGTCAGGAAGGGTCCTAGTGTCAAGTACCATTCATCACTCAATATACCTATGAATCTGAATGCACTGAAGCTTAAGTCCAATGAGAATTCCTTCAGATAAAGAAATGAGGCTATTTACCTCCCACTTAGCCAAGATGGCTCAGATCAGCTGCAATTGAACAAAAGCTCTGAGGCTTCTCCTTCCTTTTTACATACCGCTATCTTGACCCTCCAGCCCTGGCTGATCTGTGTAATGTGTAGGTAGAACTGGGAGAGGCACAGGTCTGTGACAGAGGCCTGGGTGCAGAAGGTCCTCTCAGCCTTTGTACCAGAGCTTCACCTGCGAACATGTCAGAGCCATAAACTGGCTTCTCTCTGCCTTAACTTCCCAGGTCCTCCACTGCCTTCTGCCTTGCTCTAGCCACAGCTAACTGCTGCTTGGAAGCACTTGTAAATAAATGTAAAGCTGATGTACTTTACATGCAAAATTCAAGCTGTTCCCCTAGAACTAGTGATATTGTATACTGGTTACTTGACGCACCTCAGGGTTTAAGTGATATAAAGCATAGAATTACTGTTTTTAAAAAAAGCAAAGATTCAATTCTTTATTTACAGGTAATTAGAGAATAACTTTTAATCATCAAGAAGTATGTCTTCAAGTCAAATATGAGAAAGGCCTAGCTTAGCTCTATGAGATGTAGCCTAGAGTCTGTATGGCATCTGGAGTTTCATTTTACTTGCATAACCATTTGGATGCTTTTATTCCAAACATTAACCTAGCATTTTAAAGTTTTAGAAAATGAAATCCTTATTTGGCTCGTTATGAGAGATGTGAGATGGTGTTAACAAATAATTCTGTAAGCCAAGCCAGGCTCATGGACATTCATTGTGAGAACCCAGCAGCCAAAAGAGCTGCACCTGCATCCTGCCCTGGAGAAGTGTAAGTGCCTAAGCTTCCACAAGTAACAGGCACTCAGGAAGGTACTTAGCACTGAAACATTAATATCCAGCCAATCTCCATTGCTCTCCAGAGCACCCATTCTTCTGTGCTGCCATTTTAATGACAACACTTCTGAAAACTTCACCTAGCAGAGAACTTCGAAGTGCTTTGGAGAATGCGGCCCAGCCTTGAGCTGGGCACAGTGCGCTGTTGGAGATCCACTGCGGCACTGGGGCTAGTGAGTGCAGCTGGGACTGCGCTGGGACACCTGCAAGGCAAAGGCCACAGTAGATTGTGCTGGGGTAGCATCTAACATGGGTTAGCATTACACAAATAAGCAAACGCATAAATAAGCTTATTGGGCTCCTAGCCCCCTGCTCAGTTGCAGACAGAAAACACGACGTGTAGACATCTCGCTCGGGCTTTCCATCCACGTTTCTGTCCCGGCACTCTACCTGCACTTCAGCCATCATTGATAAAACAGCCCGCTCTGCCCACTTTCTGAGCAGCAGAGAAAAACGCCAAGGTATTTCAGCACAGAAGCACCTGTCAGCCATCCAAAAGCACAAATACATTTTCCAACTCGCGTGCCACACACCGGATCGCTACAGATCGGGGCTAAGGAGCGCGCTAACCAAAGCGGAGCCTATCGATGCAGACAGCCTTGGCCAGGCTGAACCCGCCGGCCCCGCCGCAACCCGTTTGTCCCCTCCGACTCCGCACCGCACCCGACGCCCTCACCCCGGCGAAGTTTCCGCACCGCCACCCGCGCTCCTCCCTCCCGCTGCGGGGCCCGGAGCGGGGCGGCGTGCCGTGGTTCCCTCTGCCATGTGAGGGAGCGGGGGCCGCGGCGGAGCCCGCCCCCGGGGGTGGCGGGGCCGGCTGGGCGGCGGTGCGTTGGCTTTGGCGGAGGGACGGCGGGCGGGCAGCCCGCAGCCCCGCCATGGCCGCCCCGAGCCGCCGGCGGGGCTGAGCCCGGCTCCGCGCAGGTAGGGGAGCGCCGGGCCGGGCCCCGCCGGAAAGTTCGAGGCTGCGGGAGGAGCGGGCGCGGTACCCCGCGGTGCCGCCGCCCCCGCCGGGCCGGGCCGCCGGTGAGGGCCGGGGAGGCGGGCGGTGGGGCGGCTTTTAAATGGCTTTGAGGAGCCGTACCTCGGAGGTGGGGCTGCGCCGGGAGCTGGAGCGTCTCGGCTCGCCGCGGCCGGAGCAGCGTACGTATATCGGTGCGTGTTCGGGATGTGATGCGCGGTGTGCTGGGGACGGAGCCGGGAGCGCTGTCGGTGCTGCGGGAACTCCTTCGGGCTCCGCTGTGCCTTTAAAACACGGGAAGGAAGGGATGGTGCGTGCCCGTTTGGGGAGTTCGGGAGGGATGTAGTTGGGCTCGAGGAGCTTCGATGCGATGGTAGGTATTTAAAAACCAACCAAACAACCCAACACTTCAGGCTGAGTAAGAGGCTCATGAAAAAAAACCGTGCATGCAGATGAGCGGGAAGCAGCCGGCTCCGCGCTGCTCCACGCCGGGCAGCGCTGTCACTCAGCCCCGGCGCTGCCGCTGGGGGGGACCGGTGACCTCGGGGCGGGGGTCCGCTCCGGAGCGGGGGAGGAGGAGGAGGAGGAGGAGGAGGAGGGATGGCCGCAGCTGAGCTCTGCCCGGTGCGTGCGGTTCGTACGGTGCTCGAGGTGTCGTTGCGTCGGGGTGGGGGAGAGGTGCCTGGGCTGAAGTGTTCTAATCGCTCTCTTCCTAGGGGCTGCGGATCCGCCGCGCACTTCCCTCCGATGTGAGCGCAGTGTCCCCTGTGGGATGCAGTAGGTGATGCCCAGCTCTACTGCAATGGCAATTGGAGCTCTCTCCAGCTCTCTCCTGGTAACCTGCTGCCTCATGGTTGCCCTCTGTAGCTCCACCATCCCCCTGCAGAAGCTGGCCAGGGCACAGGACAAGCAGGAGATCAAGGCCAGCCAGGAGAAGAGGGACCACGCGTCGGCAAGGGACAGCCAGGCCGGCGCGGGGAAAGTGGGCGAAATCAGCCGCAGCGGGAGGGAGGAGGGCGGCAGGGACTGGAAGAGCAAAGGCAGCAGGAACTACTCCAACAAGGAGTCCTGGACCAAGCAGAAGCAGGCTTGGAGCAGCCAGGGCACAGGTGGCAAGCCCGCCAGTGTGCCGGCCCAGGAGCAGCAGGACATGGCGGCTGAGGTGCCTCGTCCAGCCGAGGCCTCGTCGCTGCCAGAGGCAGTGGCCAGCGCTACCCCCGAGCCCCTGGAGGAGTACGCCTACCCGGACTACCGCGGGAAGGGCTGCGTGGATGAGAGCGGCTTCGTCTATGCCATCGGAGAGAAGTTTGCGCCGGGCCCCTCAGCCTGCCCCTGCCTGTGCACGGAGGAGGGCCCGCTGTGCATGCAGCCCGAGTGCCCCAGGCTCCACCCTCGATGTGTGCATGTGGACACCACGCAGTGCTGCCCACAGTGCAAGGAGAGGAAGAACTACTGCGAGTTTCGGGGGAAGACCTACCAGAGCCTCGAGGAGTTCATGGTAAGGGCTGAGCAGAAAGGCATTTCGCAGGGCCTCGGTCGCTAGGAGCCGCACGGGGGGCTTGGAGGGTGCTTTGAGTCTCCCCCTCCCCTTTTCATTTCTGCCTCAATGTTGCTGTGAAATATTCCCCTCAAACATGACCTTTCTTGTGCTGCGATACTGTAACATTTTTAAATGAGGGGGCTGGTCTGCATTAATTCCTTTGGTATTTACAGTAAAAAATGCTACTTGAAAGGATGCTGCTTGGCAGTGGGGTGGATTTGAGGAGGATTTCCAGCACTGTGTTTGTTCTCTTATTTTACCGTTCACCGTGACACTTGTGCCATGCAGGGACCAGGCAGGGGTTGTGGGCTGACTCCCATTCCCAGCCATCAGACAGTGATGATACCTTTTTTGTAACTCTTCCCCTTTTTATATGGTGCTTAATCTGAGCTGAAAAGGTTGTGTAATACTTTCAGAGAACAAGAATGGGCCTGCCTTTTAATGAGGGCAGGGGTTACAGCCTGGCTTACAGTGATGCTGAAACAAAGGACTTGAAAAGCTGAGTTTAGTGAAAGCTTTTCAGAGCAGAGCCTCTTAAACATTGCTGTCCAAGGTCATTATTGTTGAAAACGCATATCGTTTATTGCAGTGCACTGAAAAGTTTTGGAGTTTCCTGGTTGCTTACCTTGCCCGTTTCACATGTTGTAGTAGCTGAGCTCTGCAGGCAGGTTGTAAGGACTTGCTTGGGAATGACTGCAAGTGCAGGTCTGGTTCAGCACCTCTGTGGGAAAACAGGGCTTTGGCTTGAATAGGCTGAGGGCTCTTTGGAGGCTTGAGCCTCTCATAAGGTGGAGGAAAAGAAATTGCATTTGTGAAGGATGTAAACAAGTTGCCCGCTCTGCTCTCTGTGGTGTTTGTGTGTTCTTAGAAGCTTATTTCTATTTATAATGTCTCCACATTTCACATGCAGAGCACTGGTTGTTTTCAAAGCATGGCAGAAAACATGCATTCTCTCAAGGATGACGTTCAGCTCTGGGGCAGTGGTTCCCCTTTGAGAGGAAGATTGCTGTAGCAGGGATTGGTTGGTAAGACTTCAGAGGTAGGTTGTAAGATTCCTTCTTTTCCAGCAAAGTTAATTCTGAAGGGTGGCCAGAACAGTGATGCTTTTGCACGTGCTCTGTGCAGGTCTCCATTTGAAGGTTTGAAAGGCTTCTCCTCACTGTTAGCCCAACTTCTAAGGAGTTGCTTTTCTTTGTATGCAGTGATGTCCTGTTCATGGCTGTAAAGACCGTAGGACTTCTGTTATACTTGAACATGGATGGCAGCCTTGGTAAAAAGGGAATGCAAAGGGTGTTATGTACAGAAATGTTGGTATAGGCTTTGGCTTCCAAATTCCTTTTTAACCCCATTCAGCCTTTAAGTAGTTGAACTGATACCCTCCTACAATGAGATAGCATTTCCCTTAATGCTTTACATTAGTTGGCTTTGGAAAGGAGGGAGAATGGGTGCCTGCTCCAGGTGTGCAAGGAAAGTTACCAGCACAGCATGGCAGTGTGTTTGCAACCGCATTGTTTTGACATGTGAGGACATTGCTTTATAGTCGGGCTCCCATGTTGGTTCCAATAATGCAAGCACAAATCTCTAAACACAATTGTCTGCCCATGCCACTGCAATCAGCTGCGATGCCTGGCAAAGGAAAGTACAGACATGGTCAGATTGCTTCTCGGTAGAAACAACTGCAAATGGAAATCATTGCACACAAAGGCTTTTTTTACAAGTTTAAAGCTGACTATCTTACAGAGCTTTCTGGTATGCTACCTCTTCATTAAGGTTAGGGAAGGAATTACAAATGGATAGAAGTCTGATTTTATTGTCTTCACCTTTGTCTTCTGTTTATCACCACTCGTCAGACATCACTGAAGGAAGAAAAAGGTGACTTAACTTTTGAGTGAAGTTACCTACACAATCACTTATGTACAGATGTGTATATATACATGCAGGTTTAGGAGTCTGCTTGTATAAAATCTGTATATAATTCAACACAGCAAAACATCTCCCTAAAAAGAGCCAGTGCTAACTCAGAAGCTGAGTTTGCCATGGAATGGAGATTTGATGCATTTCTTCTTTGACTGACAGTCAAACCTGCAGTCTGTGTGTGTGTGTGCGTGTACACCTGTGTTTTTCTGCTTTTCAAAAAGGGTAGGAATATCAATACAAAATCAGAAGGATGAAGTTTCCTGAAGCTGTTTTCATCAGCACCACTCTGCTCTCCTGTGGGTATCGTGATGCTGTATGGCAGAGGCATTGCTGCAGGATCCGTACAAGTGAAACTGGAGCAAAAGCCTCAGCACTGCTGGTGAAATGCAGTTAGGATAAAATTCAGCACTGGAGCTAGGGATTGCTGAGCACGTACTCCATGAGATGTTTTTCAGTCTTACAGTAACATTTGGAAATGCAGGCTGACATATAAAGTAATAGCCTTACAGGGACCATAAATTATCTTCAGCACTGTGTTATTGTATGGGAAAGACCTACATTTTTGGAAGTTGTTGCTTTGTGGGTTTTGTTTTGAATGCCCGTGCCACCAAAAATTGTGTTGTTTTTTTTTTTTGTTTTTTTTTTTTGGTGGGGGGTGGGCATGAGTGCCTTGGAAATCTGGAAGTCAACAAACCCAAATGATGAATTCTGAAACATCTGTGACACTGTGAAGTGACAGAGAAATAAAAACAAAGCTGGTACATTTAATTCTTGTCAGCTTAATTCTGTTTATGTTCTCCTAAGTTGTATATGTGAAAGAAAATATTTATTCAAATTCCAGCAGAATAGCAAATTGGTTTGGGATTCTGATTTTTTTTAAGCTTATATGTTTTCAAGACTCAATAACCAAATGCAGATTACATATAATCTCTAATATTTTATTTGGCATGTGGAGAGGGGAAAGACAAAGCTCAGCTAACTTTGTATCAGAACTTTAATGAGTGTAAATGACTTCTCACTTCTTAATTACAAGAGTTTAAGCAGTAAGTTGCTGGATAAACCTGCTACCCTTACTTACCTTCAGTTTTCTTCATGCCCCACTAGTGGGAAATCTACCTGTTTATACAATGGCATGTTTGCATTTTTTCCTACATCTGCAACTTCATAGCAAAACGTTTATGCATCTGCTCATAAACTTCCCTGTAAACAATTCTAAAGAAGTTTTTATTTTTGCCATCTGTACTCCATTTTCTACAAGCTTTACAGCTGCCTGGTGAATACTTCAAATTTCTATGCTTCTTGTTGTCGTTGCGTGGTTTTTGCATAGGCAGAGCTATTGCTGCTTTGTAGTTTATAACTTCATCTGCAGACCAAAGAGACATGGCATCGTTAGTCTTCAGAAAGAGATTGCTAGGTCATGTCATCTCCAGTCCAGCCTGGTTATGTCAAATGTGCTAAGTGTGAGTTCTGCTAGACTGGTGGTTTCCCAGATGAACAAGTGGGATGCTCATTGCATTGGCTGTCATTAGAGACTGTGCTGCAGGGAATGTTCTTATGTTACAGGAGTAGAGGAGAGGAAACGAAGGACCAAAAATGTCTCTTCATTCTGATTTACTTAACTTCTGCTATAATGCACTGCTTTATTGTCTCTCCCTCTAATGATGATTATGTCTCCAAGTATTCAGCTGCCATTAAGATAAGGAAAGAAATTGTCTTTCTACAGTTCCTGCTACATCATGATAATATATAAAAAGCAGTGTTCTACCATTTAGTCCAAGGATGAATAGATAAAGGTTGACTCTAATACCATTTTAGTAGCTACTGTGGTTCACTTACATGCTTGGAAAGAGGTTTGTGAGCACAAACATATGCAGAACCTCCTTAATGCCAGTGCCCTTTGTCACCATGGTGGGCTGAGCTTGCATGTGTGGCCCTACTGACTTTGGTAAACAGTGGAGAAGTATTCTGAGGTATAAAAATCAGCCTTGTAAAAGTGGAGGGAAAGCAGCAGTGTCGAACAAAACAGGATTTGTGAGCACTGTAATCTGATCTCTGGTCACGACACATACCTGGGGTAGGATAACAGCATGCGTGGCTGATGGCTTTACCACACATTTCCCATGGGCATGTTCCCATGGGCACGTTCCTCTGGAATCCACGTTCCGGGCTAAGTGAAAAGTGGCATCTTTAGACTAAGGAGTGACAGGGAATCACAAACTGCTGTTTGTACAGCAGGCTTAGAGTAGTCAGAGGAGTGCTTATCTCACCCAATAAGGGAAAAGTGGAACAAAACAGGGTCTGACAGTTGGTGGTGCTTACTAAAGGTGTGCGGTATAAAGATGGAGAAATACTTTTTACCAGAGCCTGTATTGGCTAGAAAAGGGGCAACAGTTTTCAACTACAAAAGAGTGGGTTTAGATTAGATATTGGGAAGAAATTCTTCCACATGAAGGTAGTGAGGCGGTGGCACAGGCTGCCCAGAGAGGCTGTGGTGCCCCATCCCTGGAGGAGCTCAAGGCCAGGTTGGATGGGGCCCTGGGCAGCCTGAGCTGGTGGGTGGCAGCCCTACCCATGGCACGGGGTTGGGGCTGGGTGGACGTTAAGGTCCCTTCCAGCCCAAGCCATTCTGGGATTCTATATGCATTCTTCTGAAATGGCCCATCGTTTTCACACAGGAGGAGTGTTCACGACTGCCGTGTAACATGAGCAGTAGCGTACTTAGTTCATGAAATATGTAGTCCTCGACTGAACACATTGTAAGAGGAAAGGGCATCATTCTAAATTATCATTACTAAACAAAGATTTAATCAGGGTTTTTTTTGTCATTTTGCAGTATTATCAATGCTTTACTTAATGGTTTGTTGCTGTAGAAGTTTTAGGCTTATGTGTAAGTTCATAATTTTAGTAAATGACCTACTTATTTAGAACATGTTTACATATTAGAGATGAGGGACTTCAGGAATAACATCTTCATTATTATTTGTATATTTTGTACTGTTATTGTTTCATGAATATCAGTAGATACTCTGGTTCTTCCATTATTCTAAATACTAAATGGCAGAGCTACAAAGTGAAATTCTGGAAGAGGGAATTATCTGTTGTAGTTACAGGTCTCACTGAGCTGTGGTGATCGGCAGATTTGCACTTTTTTCAAGTAATGGCAAAAAATGTTGAAGCCTTTTGAAAGCTATAGGTTTGCCTTGTTGAGCCTTATCCTTGGAATTGAGTTCTAGTAGCACTGATCAAGTAGGATTTCAATTTTTCTTCATAATTTAGTAAGCAGTTTTTCTGCACCTAACTCCAGAGAGAAGACTCTTATTAATGACTTGCAGACAGCTAGGGGCTCGGTTTTGCTTACATTCAAACTTTCACATGGAATTCAAGTGGCTGCCTGAAATAGCTGACTCTGAACACTAGATCAGAAATCTCCTCATCTGCTGACACTCCAACTCTGCAAGTGAACATGGCAGTTTTTGAACGATTACAAGACAAAGTTCCTGTCCCAAAGCCTGCAATAAACGTCTGCAGTAGTGGGCTGTCAGCCTCCATGTAGCATTTTATAAATGCATGATGTATTTTTGTCCTGAGAGGAGTGCAAAGCAGAGGGAAATCTGTAAGCAAGTAGCTAGCAAAGGAAGACTGAAATAAATAATCGTAATAAAAGCAGAAAGCAACACAGCAAGAGACCCTATTTAGGCATTCTAAGTAGAGGGTATGGTGTTAAAAGATACATGAGTGCATAAAGAAATGACAGTCCTGGCAGGTGGGAAGAGAAGTGGAGAAGTGTGGATGAGCATTTAGTTGGAGATGATGCTGTGCAAGCATCAATGTATTTGAACTCAGGAAGTAAGAAAGATGTGAACAGGACAAGCAAACCGAGAATGGACTTGAGGAAAAAAATGTGATAGGCTGCTTCAGAAACAGGGAGAAGATACCAGAGGATCTGCATGATTCTTCATAGCAAAGAGTATGTATTTTTTAGCTTTGACGTTACTCTGATCATGTTGGAGAAATGCAGAGGGTGCTTATTTCACATCAGCTGGAATCTGGAATGGGAAAGACTCCAAGCAAAACCAGCCTCGTCAAACTGTTGACCTTAAGTAAACCTGGAATGTGCACAGATTATGGATTTAGAGGATCACTGTTAATAATGTGCAGCCAGATTTTCATCCTGCACTCTGAGCATAGTTAGCAATGTGGGCTTTTTTGAGAATAGTGATGTGATTTAGCGTATACCATTTCTTCTTTTTTTGCACCTTTCCCTCCCTCTACCTTCAGCTCCTCCAGTAGTACAAGGACATTAGAGATGCCATGTGCAGCAAGCACCTTACAGGGAACACTGAAGAGGACAGCTGGAATTATACATCTAACAAATACAAACATTTTAAAGTCCATATCTTTCCTAAATGGAGCCTTGATTCCATTTTGTTAGAAATCAGTTTAATTGAAGTAGGTCATTTAAGTAGTTATCTCCTGGCGCTTCTATTCTGCGGAATTCTTCAAAATGTTTCAGTAGGTAAAAAAGGATGACTCTATTCCTTTCTTTTTTTGACTTCACCCCTTTCTTTGAATTGCAATTTCTTTTCAGAAAGTTTCAAATATTACAGAAGAGTAGTTAA
The DNA here is from genome assembly GCF_002078875.1 of Numida meleagris. NCBI lineage: Eukaryota > Metazoa > Chordata > Aves > Galliformes > Numididae > Numida > Numida meleagris. Next base: position 78,731,125 of record NC_034410.1, read on the forward strand.
CCTCTGGGAAGGTTAACCTGAATTCACAGGCTGGTTTTCCTGACTTCACAATGAGAATGATCATTTTCAGTGAAGTTGCATTCAGTGAAATGCAACTTCCTGCCACCGAAAGGTTTCAAACCTGGAAAAAAAGCAATAAAGATTTCCATTAAAAGAAGTTTCATATTTCATTTAGCAAAAATTCTCCTTTATTTTTCAATGCGGTATTTTTTGCAAAATTTTTTTGAACATCTGATAAACAAAATTTCAGCTGAATGAGGAACCTATTATGCTGGAATTTCACTAAAAAATGCAGTAGGAATATTTTTACTTCATTTGTGTTAAAATCTAAGGAGTTGTTGTTCCCAAGATCCCTTTGGCAGTTCCGTTTGGGGCACATGTTCAGAGCAGAACCTGCAACTCATTCTGCTGCAGACCTGTAATTTTGCAGGAGCCCAGCCTTGCCCTCGGCATTATTCAGACCTTAAAAAGCATTCGTTTTAAAGGAGGAAGAATAAGAAATAAAGGAACGAAGGAATGAAAGAATTAAAAGATGAATGGATTTGTTTCAGGTTTCTCCATGTGAGAAGTGTCGCTGTGAAGCCAATGGTGAAGTGCTGTGCACTGTGTCAGCTTGTCCCCAGACCGAGTGCGTGGATCCAGTATATGAGCCTGATCAGTGCTGTCCTATCTGCAAAAATGGTAAGTGACTGCTGAAAAACTAGAAGGGGGTTTCTCTCTGAGGGATCCAAATGGCTCTGTTCCATTTTCGCAAAATAATTTCTATTGCTTCCTCTTTCTCCAAAGGGAAAAGGAGAAAGATTGTGTATGGCTGGTGTCTTCCCGGTGTGAGGAGTCAGATCTCCAGCTGACTGCGGTGAATTCAAATATGACCTATCAGCATTCTTGTTACCTGGTAGACAACTGGAGTGTTAATGCCATTTATCCATGTGGTTTCTGGATAGAAACTGTAAATAAACTCATTGTAGATATGTTTTATATAGCCCCACTAAAACACATGCAAGGCTCTTCATGTTATACACCTTTCAATTTGAGAAGTAAAAGTTACTTTTTTTTCCCCCTCTTTATTTCTCCTTTCAGAGATTGTCCTCTCCCCGTTTTTTTTTCCCGAGGCAAATCAAATGTACCTTATTGAGCTCATTTAATTTTCATAACTAAATGAATTAAACTCCCAAATTTAATTGAACATTTTTCGTAACTAAATTAGACAGAATGTCTCTCTACTCCCAGCAAGGGCTTGCATTAGATCAAAGTCTTGGTCTATTTAGAAGAAAAAATTACATGACACACTGGCTCATCACTTATAAAGAAGAAATGATAATTTATTAATAGAAATGAATACTGCAAAATCTCAAATTAAATTATATTTTAAATGAAAAAAAAAAACATTTGAAAATATTCAGGTAATTTGGAGCCGTATATTATTTCTTTAGAATAGGTAGGTTCCACTATATTAGTTAAAACAAACTGATTAAATTTGTGAAAAAGCTAGAGGAGGAGAGAATGTGCAGCATGTGCTTTTCAGAAATTCAGCAGTAGATGATAAGGGATAGTTAATTGCATTGCAGGAGTTTCATCTGTATGGACATAGAAGTAATTGCTTCCCATCCCTTAATTGGTTGTTACAACCCTGAAGGAATTTGTTCCCGTCGGTACAGCTTAAGTGTACTCTGCTTTTGGAGATGAGGACAGGTATTTCGTGAGGCACCGAGGTCTAGGAGACTATTGGCAGGGGTAAGGTCTGTTCTCAGTGCCAGGGATGGAGTTAAAAGCACAATGTGTTAAGGCTGCATGGTCTTTCCCTCTGCCTGTCTCCAGAGGTGCTTACACTGTTCGGAGCTGCAAGGACTTTCCTGCCATTACTTGTTCTCTCACACTTGTGGTGGTGGCCATCTCCCAGCGGTCACTTACCTTTGAATTAAGCTGGTGTGACATTGTGGGGCTTGGCTTTACTAGTTCCAAAGATTTCCTGATGCATTTCCCAGAGAGGAGGGCTGTTTCAAAAACCATACGTAAACGTGCCTTAGTTATGACACGACTGCCTGCTCTTTAAGCACAAAAGCTGGATTACTTGAGTTCTGCCTGCAAGGAGAGGATGTTCATGCCCTCAGCTTTTGAATCTCCCAAATTAATTGCATATTCTTTCGGTATACCCAGAAGCTGGCATCACTGACCCAGTTTCAAACCAAGGTGACCAGAGCTGACTGTTTCCAGTGAGCTGTCCTGTCACTTCTGTGCATGTCAGAGAACTGAGAGTGGTTTTCCTTGTTAGCTTTTAGACAAGAAAATAAATCCATTAACAATAACAACAAAAACAAGATGTTTCAAAAGAAGCTTGGCTTTTCTGGTTCAGCAAACAGCTTTGGTATATTATTGTAAAGAAATTCCTGAGGAATCCTTTCCATCTAGGGAGCTGATTTGGAAAATATGAGGCAGTTTGCTTTCAGAGTTTATTGAAAAAGCATGGAATGTGTGTAGTTTGCAAGGAACTCCAGTGAATTACTGAATGTTTTTAATTAGATTGGAGCAAAAACCTACTGAGCAGGAAAACCTAGGCTGCCTCATCCCGTCATTTTCAAGCCTACCGGAACAAATGCGCTGTGAATGTGAGTCAAGGGGAACAATCACAGCATTGTGCTACAGGGTTGATTGCAGCAGAGATGACATCAACAACGTCATGTTAGTAACCCAGAGTAGCTCAGGAGATGTACAGTTTGCTCAGCCACGTAGCCTGTGTGGTGGGAAAGGTGGAGGCTGCCTTTCTAGGGAGCCGTGGAGATCATGCAAGTGAGATGACTGCTTTCATGCTCAGCATCCTACAATAGATAGAATAAGAAGAGGTAGAAGGTGAAGTTTGGGTTCTGTGTACTGAATAAAATTTGTGCACTAAAAATGCACAAAATCCTATTCAGATATGCCTCCTATTCCTAGCACTTTATGCCGTACAATGCTTTCCCACCTTGCCTGACCTGTGGATAGCTGATGGTGAACCAACAGGATCAGAGCTAGACAGTTACATTCATCACTGATAGGATCTCACACAAATGCCTGATTAAGAATTGTAGAGGAAATTTAGTGGAAGCCAGTCATGATTAGAAATGGGTGAACTCAGTCACTTAGCAGATGTGAGACAATGTATGTTATCCCTTGTGGGAAGGGAGGGATGACTTCTTTGACTTCTTTAACCTGATTCCACAAAAGTGCTGGCAACCCTTCAATAAAGGAGGGATAGGCTGTTGTGCAACTCTGCATGTGCATAGTTTCATGCTTATTTTCAGCTAAAGAAGTGAATGGAAAACGTGCAGAGCCAAGAACCGCCTTACATACAGAATCTCATAATCTTCTGTATCACATCCTGTCTGTCAAATAAGAGCCCAGATACCTTCATAGCTGAAGATGTCACTTTCTTCTTTGTGGACAGGGACAGGCAGTACTTCAAAGAAGTGTCTGTTCAGAAAAGTAGCTTACAGGAGGGATGAAAGGTGCGCCTCACTGATAAAATCTTTGGTTAGGGGGAATTTGCCTCCTTTTTATATCTCGAGGCACTACAAGAAGGGAGCCGTTTTGTGTTTATCAGATCTATATGCCCTGCAAGGACACAAAGTAGGGACAGAGGGGAATGGAAGAGATGCTTTCTTCACATGAAGGTTGAGCTTGAGGTAACCAACAGCAGCAGCAGGAATAAAAAACCAGCAACATGAACTTTAATTGCACTTCAGAGAGCTGCACCAGGTAACAAGTGCTCTGTTCTGTTCTCCTTCCTTCTTTGTAGTGCTGGCAGTGTGGTTGCTTCTGTGGAGGCAGTCCCTCTTTACATCAATACCAGTATGTTCAGAATCAGGCAGAAACGTTTCTGCAGCTCACCAGGAGTGAAGAATGAAGATAATAAGCATAGCACTCTCTCTCCATTAGAAAAAGGCTGGGTATTTGTTGCCAGTGATTCATTTGGGTGGTGGGGGAATGGCTAATACCAAAAGTGAATTATCTTCCTAAATTGAATTACCTTGCTTGTCTGCTCCACTTCTGCTCTCTGTTTGAGCTCCGGTAGCCGTGCACAGCTGAACTGAGCCTGCTATGTGCGAGTTACGGAGGGGCTAGGCTGAATCAAGGGCCCAGATGGAGCCTGAAAGGGATTTGCTAGACCAAAAAAAAAAAGGAACTCAAACCATTTTGTTCCAAGGTCTCCAGCAGGTTTTTGTTTCATTATATGGTTGAAAGATGGCCCCAGATGAAAAGAAGCTATTCCAGGTGCCTCCTCAGCACTTAACCTGCTTGTGCTTGGTGGTGTTTCAGAGGCTTAGGTAGGCTTCTGAATGACAGGTGGGAAGCTCGGTCCGCGTGAGGCACTCTCAGGGGTACAACACGGCTTTGTCTCAGTGCGGGACCCAGATCTATTTAAAAATGGTGGACAATGTGTGAGTTGTGGCCTGGAGAGCCATCCCACCATAACAAGGCCAAGGGAACTTTCTCCAGGCAGACACAGGGACGCTGCATCACGGCAGTGGGGTGTTTGATCTTGTGCAGCCCCAGCCTTATACAAACACGATGGAGAGTCTGACCTGTCAAATTTAATGTCCTTCTGCAGTATGCTTAAATAAAATATGATATCCCCTCAACTGTATATGGCTTGGTCTCGGGAACGGAGAAAGTGTTGTAATGCTGTCCTGGTAGATGTCAAGGCAGGACTATTGCAAACATCAAGAATTTAACTGCTGAAATTTAAATAAGCAGTACCTTTGATTCTCCTCTCTTTTATCTATTTTTGTTTAAAGACTCTTTTCAGTCATGTCTTGGCAGGTAATTTATATAAAGCAGAGAAGACGCAGAGGTTTAAAAGTCTTAGTGTGATTCTTATCACACTAAGTCCCCCTTAAGAAAGGAATCAAATCAGGTGGTCATGGTGATCTTCTGGATGTAATTATGGGATCACAAAGTAACTGTAAAGTCCTGTTGCTAAGATTGAAACAGTACATCAGTTATTAAAAAAGGAATTTTCATTAAAAAATAACGTAGTAAATGAGAAATCCTTACACCCTAATCCCTGTTCTGTCCATGCTGTATGCACTGATATGTTTTATTCCCTTCTGCTGTGTTCAGTTCAGGCACTTGAATGCCTTTTTGTAGAGAGGACAGTTTTTGTTCCATGTTTCTGTGATCTTCAGTCACTTAGCAAAAACTTCTGCACAAACTTTGTGCTTTAATTGGCTGTGTTTCACAAAATGATTTATAATGTGGGACTGTTAACCAGGAAATATTAATGTTTCAGTGGGAAAAACACCATTAAAGTTTCATGAACAGCTGTATGTGATTAAAATTGCCTAGTGAATATGCAGGTAGGTAAAAAGCTGTAGGAGAAAATTTGGCAACTGTTTATGGAAAACAAAGAAATATCAGACTTGTTCCTTTATGGCTGCATTGCACATTTACAGTGGCTTCAAATCTGGTAGGTGAAGTCAGTAATCTAGTAATAGTAATTTTTATTGCTTCTGTATCTTCTGTTACTGAAATTGAGAGGAGGATCAGTCTGAGTCATCTTATTTCGAGAGATTCCTTTAATGCTATTTAATCTCTCTGTCTACTTCTCATTTTTTCCTCTTTACAACCTTGGAAGGTTGGTGGCTACCCAAGGCGCATGTGGTTCCAGTGCAGAAATCCCAGGATTTTGTTGTTGGGACATTTTTTTTCTTTAGGATCAGACCTGTTGTAATGTGCATGGATTACCACTGCAAAGTGGGTGGAACAAATTTTTTTCTCAAATAGGTGTAGTCTTTGTTGTTTTCAATTATATACGTGCATTCCCTCACAGCAAGAAGGACATTGAGGCCATGGAGTGTGTCCAGAGAAGGGCAACAAAGCTGGGAAAGGTCTGGAGCACAAGTCCTGTGGGGAGTGGCTGAGGGAACTGGGATTGTTTAGTCTGGAGGAGGCTCGGAGAGACCTTATCGCTCTCTACATCTCCCTGAAAGGAGGTTGTGGTGACGTGGGGGTTGGTCTCTTCTCCCACATAAATAGCGATAGGATGGGAGGGAATGGCCTCAGGTTGCACCAGGAGGGCCTGGGTTGGATGAATATTAGGAAAAATGTCCTCTCAGAAAGAGTGGTGAGGTGATGGAACAGGCTGCCCGGGGAGGTGGTGGCGTCACCACCCATGGAGGTTTTCAAGAAAGGTGTAGTAGATGTGACACTGAGGGATATGGGTTAGTGGGCATGGTGGTCATGGGTTGATGGCTGGACTGGATGATCTTAGTGGTCTTTTCTAACCTTGATGGTTCTATGATTCTATGCATGTACATGCAGTGAGATCCATTGTTGACTGTGGTATTTTCACCCTGAGCTAGCTAAGTAGTTGCAGATGCTGTATTGCCCCAAATTGTATTTCTTCAGTGCATATGTTACACTGGCATGCAAAGCATTTGGTTCATTTAACGATAGACAGTTACCAGAGGATGAGAAGGATCTGTCTGAAGACATGGCAAAATTATCCAGCTATACTGAGCCTTAATCTGTTAACGGGACAAATCTCTCTATATAGTATATATATATTTATTGCATAAAAATACCATGTATATACTCTTCTTCATTGTTATTTTTATCACTAAGAAGCCAAAAGGCTTTCAGATGGGAGTTCTGCTGTTGACAGGCAACAATAACTGTCCTTGAGTATATAGCGTGCTGTCATTTTGCTCAGACATGTGAGGGCAATCAGAAGTTATACTAATGCTTAAAGTAGTGCTTATATACTAGGCCAGGAGGATGTAGAATAGCCTATTAAAATATTAAGGCAGTATATCCTGTAGGCTTTCCAGAACTCACTCTGCAATATTTTCTCATTACAGACTGCTGCAGCGAGCTTGAGCAGCTTTTCTTCAGCAGCCACTTTTTCTCTCTTCACTTGATACTGCAGGCTTAGCTGCTGTATAACTGCTGTATTCTGCCCTGTCAGTCATTCATGACAGCTGCTGGCAGGGACTGCCACTTTGCTGTGGGTTAAACAAGTTAGCGAGGAAGTGTGCCGTAGAACTGAGTGGCAGGAAGAGTCCTAAGGGAACAAGCTGCACACTCCTCCTAGTGCAGTCAGGACCCTGCTTCAGTGTGTAACGCCTCCTTCAGAGGTATTGTGCTCCTTCAGCTCCAGGAGCAGAAAGATGAAAATACCCCCTTTGTCAATACCAAAAAAAACAAACCAAACAAAATAAAATAAAATAAAAAAGCACCTGAAATTCTTGGGGATATAGGAGAGGATAATAACTTTTATGACACCTTACATGTATTTAAAAAAAAAAAAGACATACTTTACATTGCTCACCATTATATTGTTCTTTACCTATAATCCTGCATAGTCCTGGATGTGTTTCAAACAGAAAAGTGCCTTCATGCTAATATCCACCGAGATACTGCAGTAAACAGCGTGCTATCGCTTGATCAGTTGTGTCTGACAGCTTCTCTTTCACACAGAGGCACACTTGGGGATTTCTTGTTTTCCAGTGAAATGAGTATCCTGTCTTTCCTCAAAATGAACTCATCAGTTATTTTTGTTTTTTTTTAAACAGCTTTTCATATAAGAATTGTTTGAGTTTGTATTACAGTTTAATTTGCACATGCATATGGAGTTAGATAAGATGTGAAAATTAAATAAAGATATCCTGGAGCTTACGTTGTGCCCCGCACACTGCATCCAGTGCTCTTTCTTTGCTGTTCAGAGAAAGTTCTGAAAATTAGTACTAAGAGAAGAGAAGTTTTTCCTGCATTCAGTCTTCGTCTTTATGCTGGTTTATTAGAGAATATATTTCCAGTGTTAACGTTGCTCCTATGTTTTGCTCTTGGATGTCTATTTTAATTTTGTATACATCACTAACTGGAATTGTGGCAAAGTTTTGGAGGGTGTGTGTGAATCCAAGGTCTGAAATATTCGTGTGCATTTCACTATATATCCTTGGAATAAAATTCTGTATCAATGGAATACCATGGTGTTTGATTAAACCTTGATCTCCTGGATTCTGAAACTGTATTCCTCAAGATCAAGCCGCTGTAGGTTTGCATATTGCCTGACATTAGCTGAGCTACAGCAGCTGTCCGTGTCAGCTTTCAGCCATATTTTCTGCAGATAGATCCTCTTGCAAATAGAAACTACAACAATACAGTGTTAGGTGCTGAGTATTTTGCAGTACAGTTAAAAGGAGCACTGAGGAAAGATACATACTTTGGGTATTGTCGTTACATTATTATTTTTTTCATTGCTAATTCATTAAGTTAAATTAAGCATCCAAGAGTGCTTGCCTTTGAGGGGAGTTGGAGTCTTGTAGTAAGGTGTTGTAGCATGTTAGGATATTGGCAGTGCACCACTCTGCTAAGTGATACACTCAAAACCTCCTTTTACCTCTCAACACAGTGTAATTTTCTGTGCTTATTTTTCCACAGGTAGGTAGTGTGTAAGGGTTAAGGAAGATGTGAATTGATTTGGATGACTTATTGCCTAATGGAAGCTGATTTCATTCAACCAAGGTTTCCAGACTTTGTTTGTTAACGCTTTGCTTTTCTCTCATTTGCGTTGTGCCTCTGAGGTGGCCTTTCCACACAAGGCTGCATTGCTAACATGAATACTGCCCTAGCTCCTTGCAACTCCTCCTCCTTTGGGATGTCTTCAGTCCTGAAAGAGCATGACAGCAATCTCAGAAGTTTGTTTCCAGTCCTGTTTAAAACTTCAGTTGTGAATGAAGCACAGATCTGCTGGAGAACAGGAACATTTTTTTCCTTTCCTGACATTGTGTTGACCAGGGGCTGACTTGTATGGCTATTCACAAGTTGGGAACAGGACTCTGAAGAAAGAGGAGTGGCAGGTTCTCATCAGAGAGGCTAAAAGCCTCTGATATTTTTATTAATATTTGTAAAATTGCAGTACTTGCTAATTTTTGTCTCGTTGCTGTAAATGATGTCTTACTGTTTCAAACCACTGCAGTGGCAAACTCCCCTACGTTGTGTGCTGTGAGAGTCCTAAATTAAGTCCCTGACAATTACCTTTGCCCAGCGGGTCAACCATCTTTATCGACTGGAGACTCAAATACTGTCCTAATTTAAAACCTAGGGTTTTAAGTTAGAAGCAGCTTTTGCTTTGTGAACCCTTAGATTGTTTCCATGCAGTTCCAATTATCCATGCAGTTCTGCTTCCTTGAGCATGTTCAGCTGTGTAGCTGCGATTAAAAATATAAACAGAAAATAACAGTTTTAAAATAATTCCTTTCCTTTACTAGCACAGTTATCATAATGATTAGCATTCCAAAGATGATAGGCAACCAAAGTTTTTGATTGCTGTTTTCGTTTAGGAAAACCCCATGATGTTCACCTGCCGCCTGCATTGGAGCTAGTTAGAGTTTAAATTGAGGAATGATTTTCTACCAAAAAACTTCATGTTCTTCTAAATGCCCTTTTTTCTGACAAGTCTTGAGCCTTTTCTTCTTTGCTGGTAACCCTTGGATGGGAGTAATTCTGGCCTGTGTAAAATTCCACACGTGAAAACCAGTCGTTGGGATGATGAGTATTCTTCTCTTGACCCCTGCTTGATTCTTACGGTGTTGGAACACACTACTGTTACATGCTGGCTACAGGCAATGCTACTTTAAAGTGCTTGCAAGAAGGCCCTCCACAAGTCACACTCTGTTCAGCTAATACAGTACCAGGGAAGCGTCTTTTCACTTCAGGCTCACATAATGTGTCATTTCTTTCTTTCATTTTCCAATGGAATTGATCAGATGCAGTAGTGTCAGGAAAAAGAATAAGCAATACATTGTAGCAGGATTCGAAATCTTGTTTGGTGAATAGCCCTGAATAAAGAACATCTAAATCCAAACAATTGCTTTGGGACCTCTTGTGTTTGAAATACTTACTTAGAATGTGTCATGTCTTTTCTCAAAGGTAGTTCTGCAGGACTGTGGTGTTAATTGCTTTTCTCAGAAAAAGTAAAGTTGTTACTTCCTTTGCTCCAAAAGCCTTCTCATTCCTTTTTGATAATACAAACCCAAACCCTACGGTCTAAAGCCCTCTGGAACATTTTGAGATCAGAATGGAAATCACAGGTTAAGCTGGGCAATTTAGGGGGAGATGTGCAGTTAATGAGTCCAATTAAAGATAGAACAGAAAGAGGGAGTCGTGACTGTTAATGATACTTTATGAAGCTGAGTAACGAGACAGCACAGTGGTAAATGTAATTGACCATACCCATATGTCAGGTAGTGAGAGAAATTGCTTGGGTATTTTGATGACCTCTTATTAAAATTTCTGCCAAAGGGTTTTAGTTAAATATCGATGTGAAATGCTTTCTGTAAACATCTGTCAGGCTTCATTAAGGCTTGCATCTATTAGAAGTAGACTGTTATACAAAGACTGGTTCCTCCCACCTGATTTGTATAATGTTGTGTGTTTGCTGAGCACTTAGCAAGAAGAGGTTGCAGAATTACAGAGAGGAACAGCAAGAAAGCTTTGAAGACCACTGAAATTTCCCCTAAGATAATAGGTTAGGGCTCCAGCATTCTTAGCACTTGAATCAGAAATTGCAGGGTTAAGTGTTGTACTGAAGGAAAGGGATAATACCAATAGACATCTTCCCTGGACTCATAAGGCAAAATCAAGAGAGGAGCACGAAAATCAAAAGTTGTCGTACATACTAAGGTCTTTAGTGCACCATGTAATTAACCCACGTAACACGCTGCACAAGACAATGCTGTTACACCATTTCCCAGCATTAAAATAAAGAGCAGATCTTTGATAAGAGGTATAAAATACCAGCCTTAATCCGGTTACAGTGAAACTCCTTGGAGTTATATACTGTAGTCTGGAAGAAATCTGGTTATAGGAATTCTTTTTTGTGTGAGCAGAATTCAGTGTTACTGTTTCCTCCTGCTGTCCACATCTTAAAATTTCCTTTTCGAATTGCCTCTTTTCAAAGCACTTTGCAGAAGAAGGGCTAGGCTACCTTGACTTTAGCCCAGCCCAATGCATCCTGGAAGTACGCTTATCTTCTGGCTATGGCAAACAACAAACCTAATTAAGAAATCTTTAGAACAGTAGCAATCCATCTCCCACACAACTGTTGCACAACCATTTGATGTGTGCTGAGACACAATAGCACCATCTAAAATTATGCTTTCAGGTTACTCAGTACATGCAGATGAAGAAGAAAAGAACTAATAAGGATGCCTTTTGGCATGTTCTGCTTTCAGCTGTTCTATGAAGCTGTGTTGAAATGACCTAAAGGTAGGTCACCCATAAATTGCTTATATAATAGCTATTCATGCTAAGACAGCAGTAGTTGGTCAAAGGGCTCTCTGTAGCTGCAGTTTGTGTGTATTTAAAGTAATCTTTGGAAGGGTTAATTAAACAAAAATAGGCCTCAAAAGCAAAAAAAAAAAAAAAAAGTAGTTTATGGAGTTATTTGTTATGTCAATGCAATAGAGAAATGTGCCAACCCACAATGGAAAGCTAATTATTTTCCTGCCATGGCAGCTTGCTAACCTGATATACTGCTAATGAATGGATTAGATGGAGGCTTGGCAGCCACTAACGTGAGCAAATGATTGTTTTTAAGACCAGTTCCCTGATGCTGAGGTCCAAGTGAGGTAATGATTATGACAACTTTCAGAGACCATTCTGCATCTGTTATTTAGTGTATCACTCTCTCTCTTTTGTCCCATAGGTATTTATATCTAATTATCCATGTGCATCCCTAAGCACTCCTACATAGAGCTGTAATACATCAGAAAATCTCATTACCTGGTTTGTCGCCTAAACATTCAATCTGCAGGCTCAGTGTTTATTTCACTGTTTAAATAAGGGATGTTTCCCTCCTGGCGTGGCTGTCGTGTTCTGTTGGGATCAGGTGAGCTGCTAGCACACAGGAGACTGGTAACATATGAGCACTGGAGGCAGTGTGGTTTTCGTGTGCTGCCTGACTTGCTGACAAGCACACCTTCTTGGAGTGTACCATGTATATGCCTGCAATACTGGAAAATAACCTGTTTTCTTGCTGGCAGTTCATCGACAGAGGACCTTTACCTATTGCACAGTTTTCATTATGAGATAACAATGTATTTATCAATGAGAGAAGACTTCTTCATTTCACATCAGTGGAGGGTTTACTCCTTAGTCTTTTTAGTTAAGTTCATTCTGACAGCTGATTATTTGCAGTGAAAATGACTGGAGAATGACGTAAATTATTTTGAAATATATGTGCTTGTATTGGTGCGTATGTGTAACTAACTTATTTTGGGCTCTGTGGTCTGCTGTGGTGCCTACTCCTTCACAGGGCTGCAGTACTCTCCCGCTGTCTGTCCAGGCAGCTGTCTAAAACCATGCTCCAGAAGTAACTTCCATAAAGATTTCCATGATAGCAGCTATTTGGAGGAGCTGTTTGGAAACCTCTGCCATCCTTGAAGCAAGTTTTGGGGATACTGAGCAGCAGAGTGAACCTGGACTCCAATTTTGAGGCCTGCTACTAGAGATAAAAATTCTGGATGGGTAGGTGACAGAAAGTGAAAATTGCCTTTGACACAAGTGATGTTAACGTAAATGAAGTATGTGTAATCCAGACTATGTAAAATGAATTTACAGATTGAGATGGCATAAAACCTCCTCATGTTTACCCCAAGATGGGATTATGTCCAATGGTTCTTCTCACCCTCTGTGATCCAGCCTCCTGACTAAGTACATCCTTTATATGTACATATGTGTGCATACAAGTATGTTTTATTAATGCATATGCAACAGGGCCCCATCAGACACCGTGCTTAGTGAGACCTCTTCCCACTTTAAGCTCCTCCTTGAAATACCTCCCTACAAGGGCCATCACCCCCATACTTCACCTCCCAGAGTGCAAAGACACTGAGTTAGGTTGTGTACTGGAGCTGTGGCTTCCTCATGGCTTTCTTTTACCCTGGTAAATGGAGGACACTGAGAAGGCAGAGTTAGAGAACACTTTCTTTGCTTCAGTCTTTACTTCTAAGACTGCCTCTTGGGAATCCCAGGACCTGGAGGTAAGACAGGGAGTCTGGGGAAAGGAAGATTTCCCCTTGGTCAAGGAGGATCTGGTCAGAGATCATCTAGGCAAACTCATTGTACACAAATCCATGGGCCCCAATGGGATGCACCCATGAGTGCTGAGGAATCTGGCAAGAGGGATTGTCAGGCCTCTCTCTATCATCTTTGAAAGGTCATGGAGAACAGGAGAGGTGTCCACTGAGGACAGGAGGAAAGCCCACGTCAGTCCCGTCTTCAGAAAGGGCAAGACAGGGGAGCCAGGAAACTACAGGCCAGTCACCCTCACCTCTGTCCCTAGGAACGTGATGGAACAGCTTATTCTAGATGTCATCTCCAAGCAATTGGTAGAGAAGGAGGTTATCAGAAGTAGTCAACATGGATTCACCAAGGAGAAGTCATGCTCAGCCAACTTGGTAGCCTTCTGTGAGGTCATGACTGGCTGAGTAGATATGGGGAGAGCAGTGGATGTTGTCTATCTATCTTGATTTCCTCAAGGCTTTTAATGCTGTCTCCCATAACTTCCTCATAGGTAAGCTTAGAAACTGTAGTATGGAAATGAAATGGATGCGTGGGCAACATACCTGCCCCTGTGAGTTCATGGGCCATTGCACCCTTGTTTTGCATCAGAGGAGATGTTGCCTTGTTATTTCTTCTCTGAGATGAGAAAGAGGATTTTGTTTGGCTGTCTGAAGATGCAGGCAGTTGTCACATCATCAAGTATGCTTAGCTTATGTTGCAGTACATTTGTTACAAGGCTTGAAATCTTCATACCTTCTATTTGTTCCCTTTTTGTCTATTTTATAAGTGAAAGCAGAGATCTGGATTTAATTGTAAAATTGCTGCAGGATGCGGTACATCACCCATAGTTCACCCTTGGCTGTAGCTCATGTACCTGAATTGTAGATGTATCTTTAGCTGCATGTTGTTGGAAGTGGATGTGGATCTGTAGAATCACAGAGTCAACTAGACTGGAAAAGGCCTTCAAGATGATTATCAAGTCCAGCCATCAACCTGACCTACTGAGTCCCTGCAGATGCACGACTCAGCTCTGCGCAAGTGCTCTATAGAAAACTAAATTCCCATCTCTTGTCACTAGAGGTCAGTGTTAAAGTAATTTTAAAGTCAAATCTCTTTTTAAATTGTAGCAGATGGTCTATAAACTCAGACAGACTTTGGGTGGCTGTGACCCTGGCAGGATGAGAATGTGGTGCAGCTCTGCATAGGTGGCAGAAGGGCAGTGGGGGAGATTTTCTGTGAATGCGCGTTTCGGGAAGCTTAGCATCAATTAGGAACTTTGTAAATGCTTTAATCCCATGAATTCTGTCTTTGCATAGTGTGACTTTACTGGCCTATCTACTGTGAAGTCTATTACAATGTTTAGTGTCTTCCAGCAAGCAAGTATTGATGGATACTGCTATTGAAAAAAAACAGTACGCTAATGAGAGCATGGAAATTGTGTTAAGTAGGTAAAACTGAGTTTAAGTAGTTCAGCTGAGACGTTCCATACATTCTAATACTCCCTCTTGTTTTAATACAGTGACTGCTGATTTACCTCTAGATAAATCACAAGATGATTTGATCAATTATCTTCTTTTTCTCTCTCTCCTTATTTGCCTACTTAATAATTAAAAATCTGTGTTCCTTTCTCAATCTGTAGGTTAGTTCATTAGCAGGAGTCCAAGTGAATAGCAGTTAAAATCATGTTCAGCCAGGGGGCTGAAAAGACAATAAGATACAGATACTGTTGTGGTACTGTTGAGATTTGTTGTTCCTTACATGTTGGTAGCTGGGTGATGTCTATGCGTATGAGTGCACGTTGTGTGGAGTAGAAGACATAGAATTGTAGGATCATAGAATTAGCTAGGTTGGAAAAGACCTACAGGATCATCCAGTCCCACCACCCACCTACCACCAATTACCCCACTAAACCATGTCTCTCAACACTATATCTAAACGTTTCTTGAACACCTCCAGGGACGGTGACTCAACCACCTCCCTGAGCAGCCCATTCCAGCGCCTGACCATTCTTTCAGAAAAGTAGTGTTTCCTAATGTCCAGCCTACATCTCCCCTGGCGCAAAAAACATAAAACTGCCCTGACTATAACTTCGGCAGGGGTCACTTCTATCACTTTGGAATGTCCCAACGAAAAAATAACAGCAAATTATCTGTATGTTTAGGGGTTTTTATTTTGGTTTTTTTTTTGAAAATGTGTGTTTTGTTAAAATAAGGACTAGGTTTTGATGCCCAGTTTTCCTTATGGAAGTAGCTTGTGTAGATACAAATCTCAAATAACAAGATGGATCTATTCATGCAGGAATGCCCAGTGAGTGGCCAAGTGGAGCTGCATGTGTTGGGATATGTAATGTGCACTTACAAAGCTTCTGGATAATCTAAATTTCTGGCTCCCTGAGAATGCCAGGCCTCAGGGATACAGAAAAAAACACTGCCAGTCTCTGCAGCTCAGTGAGCCAGCTCTAATCTCCCTGGGAGGGATGGGACTCTTGAGTTGCTGTTATCTTCTGCCTGTGAACTTCTTCCAGAGTTGCTTGTCTTTGGGGTTGTGATATGTGCTTTGTTCATAACAGATTGTGCTTAGCAATAATTGGAACTCTGTCTAATCCTTTCTGTTTTAGGATATATTGGCTAGGAAATGAATTATATGACACGAAAATGCCTGGAAAATAACAGAGTAGTCTCCTGTGAACATGATTCTTCATCACTGTGGGTCTGAACGTTGAGATGCACATTGAGGAAGGAAAAATAGATTTGGTGCAGAAAGGAGGGGAAGCTTCACTGATTTCAGGGAGTCTCTGGTGTCTCATGTGGCCTTTGTAATTGTGAAATAATGAACTTATTTTCAAACAGAAGATAAATAGATTGTATTTGCCTTTATGATTAAAGATAAAATAGTATAATTTAAATGGGTGTCATGCCTTCCATTTATGAAAGGTGAAACGATGACATTTGCATTTTGGGCTGTCTCAAAGCCTTTACTTCCCTAAAATTGTTTTACTGTGACAAACCAGTCTCAGTGATAATTAAAGAGTGAATAGCTTAGCATAAATGCATGTATATGTGCTTTCAACATTTTCATAGAAAGACAGCTGAGTAGTTCGCAGCAGTGAACTCTCACTGCTGTTTTCCATAGGGAAAATTCAAGAAATACTGAAGAAAACCCCAAACCCAGTGTTCAAGCTCTTGCAAGATGCACTCGCTGAGACACTGTGAGTCAGTATAGGTGGGTTTCCATGGATTATTTGGCAGTTTCTTAACATGACACAGATTTATTTAGTCAACTTCCATTTCTGGGGTGTTTTTATTAGGAAGGTCAATGAGACCTTCTAATGACAACTGCTGTTGTGACTCTCATTTTCATCATGGCTTTTGTACTCATGTGTTGTCTCAGAGGACAAGCAGTGTGTTGAAATTTTCAAAAGTTTTTTACATTCTCCTGGTAGCACAGAAATATTAGGTGTTTTCAGAAAGGCTTGGTTTATGCAGCATCATGCAGCTGGCCCTGTCTATTTGAAGAGGAGAGGAACACGGGTAGAGGAGGTACCACGTCCATGGTCATGCACATGTACAGGATGTGGATGAAAATGAAGCAGTCATGTTAACTTTCAAGTTAGGTAATAGCATGCAAACTGCTGAAGTCCTGCATTTTTCTTAGAGCATCCATTCAAAACGCCTGCCAAAATTAATATGGATTAGAGACAGGCAGTCTGTTTAAACTTCCACCAACTCTGCATGCAAAACTGAAATCTTCAGAGATACCATTATTAATGAAGCTGCTCAGTCATATGCAACAATATAGATATATATTTTAAGATATCAGTTTCCATGCTTTGTAATCCTGTTTCAGATGTTGAAAAGAATATAATTCATACTGTAAAATATTGTATATAAATCTCTGAGTTTGGTCAAGGCCACATGTCTTTACCTGCTGCTAAGCTCTTTTTTTAGTGGCTCTTGACAAAACAGTGCTATGTAAAAGGTGACAGTCAAACTGATAAAAATCCATTTTTCTTTGTTTAACCAAAAACAGGTATTCAGTCTTTGTATTTCCTCTGTGATCTTTGAGACCACAGGCAGGACTGAGACAGGTCTGTAGGTATCAGGTTTGTAGCTTGAACTCTGTCAATAGCTGTTTTCCCACTGGTGTGAACTTTATCTGTTAGCAGAGGCACAGAAGAAAGCTGTGCTAAACAATGGTAAAGATTGTATGTGCTAGAACTACAAAATAAAATATCATTGTATCCCAGGCTTGTGCTGATATATTCAGTTTTAATTCTGTAATGAGGAAGAGGGTTCTCAAAGGAGAAGCTTGCTTTTTTTTTCCCCCTTTCTGTCTAGACTAATTTCATAAAAGAGCAAAACAGCAGTTACAGAGAGAGTTTTCCAGAGAATGTTAGTACTTGTCTAGTCCTTGTAATATCTGTGTTTGTAAATAGACAGACTTGTAGGTAGTGTAACACATCTCTCCTGATCTGGAATGACCATGGGAGTACTTTTCTAATATAATCATTGAAATGTGAAAGTTTTCAACAAAAAGCATTGGTTTAGGGATTAGTGATTGTCATGGTTTCATGATTTTCGGTTATTGGTACTCCACATCATAACATCATGTAGTGAATGTACCTGGTTCTCAGAAGAGAAGGACTACTACATTCCCCACGGTACTTTGCTCCTCTGTTACCATTTTCCAGCCAGAGGGAAAAGATAAAAGCTCGCAGTATAAAAACTTGCAGATCACGAGACCTCATCCCTTTTTCCGCCGTCTCTCGTCTTGGCGGCACCTCGCTCTCCAGCCGTCTTATCGTCGGTAGTAGAGTAAGGCCTACCTTGATTTTGGGACATTCTCTCTCTCTGTATTGGATTTATCAGCTTAAATTGTAATTATATTGTATTATAGTGTGTTGTTTTGCATTCCGATATCTTATTTAGTAAATTAGTTTGTTTCTCCTCAGATTGTTGCCACTGTTCTTTGCTCTCAGGGCCATCTCCTTACCCTTTTTCCCTTTTCCCGGGGCGTGGGCCTGTGGGTCCCCCATCCCCTTCATCACGGAACTGGGCCAAACGCCCGTAAACCGTTGACAGTGATTTAGAGGAAAAAAACCTAACAAATGGAAGTTATAGGAATGTGAAAAAAAATAGAGAAGAATGAAGAGGAAGAAAGGGTGGAGAAGAAATCAGCAGAGGGAGAAACAGACTATGACAACTGAAGAAAAATGTTGTGCGGCAATAGTGAGGTAGGAGAGAGACATTCTTACTTATAGTCTGATGTATTTTCTATGTGCAAGGGAAGAGAATGTACCCAGGCACAGCATCAAGAGGAAATGACTGCAAGTCAGGAATTAGAGACTGTGAGGCATGGAAAGCTGAGCAGCGGTGGCCATATATTGTGCAGAGCCCCTGTGCCTTCTTGACTGGCTACAACCCGCAGGGCAGAGTGGAGCAAATTGCCTGGTGCATGCTCCACTGTGTGAGCACCACATCCAGCTCATTGTTTTAATCATCATCAACAAAGTCATCCATCAGTGTCCTAAAACCTTCTTCCTCAGATAGGAGCTAAGTGGCCATTTTATTGATGTACTTATTCAGATTTTATATGCATCTGATGGTGGCTTCCATCACAGCATGGTTCTGTTACTTTGGCTGGAAGATTTTATCTAAAATGTATGAAACAAAGTGGGGCCTTCACACAGCTAAGCATTTATTTAAAAAAAAAAAAAAGGAATTTGATGATACTGTAATCAGTAATCTGTAATCCAGGGGCACTGGAGTATTCCAGAAATAGAGCTATTAGATGAAAATTCATTTCTATATATATATTTTTAATTAGTTATTGCCTTTAGTCATAATAGATTTTTCATGAAGTTGAAACTAATTGTGAGCAGCAGAGGGATTTAAGGAACTTAGAAATGAAATCACTCAATTTTAAGTTGTTTTTCCAGGGAGTGCAGACATGATGATGTTTTTCATTGTTGGCATAATGTGCTAGTCCTGAAGTCTGTAAAGATAAAAACCACTTGGATATTGTTCCTTATAGAAGGGTGGAGGAAGGAGAAGAGAAAGCACTAAGATGCAGTCCGATACCTGTACAGTTAAACTTCCTCTATCATACTCAAATTCTGCGATGTATTTTATGCACTCATGGGCTTTTTGTGTCTAAGGTAAGCATCCGGTGCAGGACATACTCAGAGCAGTCATAGGGCCATCTCAGCCAGTACAAGCCAGTCATGTCTCTGTGCTCTGTTGTTTGAGGGAAGGCTATGATGCCCAATTCTGTTTGCCAGAAAGCTGGTGTCAGCTGGAAACAATATATGAGGCTTGGGGAATTATTTACTTTTTCTTCCTCTTTCATTTTAAGGAAACATTGCTGATTGCAAAGGGAAGTGCTGAAGTAATTGCTCCTGATCTGTCTTGTGACACCTATAGCTAATGTGAAGTTTTGGCAGTGGTAATGGACTCACTGTTTGGGTAAAAGGACTCTCTCCAGCTGCATTTGTGTGGGTTTATGTTTATGTGTGAGTACTTCAGAATGAATTGCCCAGATCAGGCAGTGTATCATGACTCCTCAGTGCTTCCTTCCTCAATCCACGTGGTCACAAATGTTTGTTTCTGTTGTCAGTAGTACTAATGACACTGAATCTGGGAGCCTAGGAGTAGATTAGCTAGTAATGATTAAGTAAATAAAGAATAAAAAGTAAAGCCCTGTTTTTACGAGTTTGCAGTCAAAATATCTATTTGTCATAAGGTGTGTGTTGCTATTTTTGTGAATGAAGTTCTCAGAACCACAGTCCCCATATCTTGAATCCTTCAACTATCAGTTGCATGTCTTGTACACACTGTGGTTTTCTCACTCTGACACATCACCTCTTACAGCCACAAAGCTAGGTGATTTGGCTACCACTGACAAACATGTCAAGTATGGAAGGAAAATTCCTGATCGTTATTATCATTCATGAATGGTGCAATTCAGGACAGTCTATTAGTGATCCTGCACCAACATGAAGTTTGAAAGTACTGAAGAAAATAGAGGATATCATCAAACATTAATCTAGAGGCGTGGACAATTAATCAAGCAAGGAATCTTCAGGACACCTTTAAATGTAATTGTTATTCATTAAAATGCTTACTTCAGTTAAATAAGTTTGCTTATTTGACCCTAGCTTGAACTTAATTGTTTTCATTAGAACAATAAAGAAGGTGTAAATGTTCAAGTAAATCAGGCACTTTGTCCAATCTATTTATTAATAATATGTGTACTCAGGGATACATTAGTGCCATCAATATTGCCTTGCTGTCTGTTGATTTTTTTTGGAGTGACAAAAAAAAGGTGTAGGAGCTATTGTTAGATGAGGATTTACATCCAAATGAAGCTAAAGTGTCTCTTGGGTTGTCTTCTCTTTTTATATAACCTTAATTGCCAATCATCTGACTCACTGGTTTGAACTGTAGCCAGGTTAGATTCGGGTCATTGCCTATTTTTTAGTGTTTTCAACATAGAGCAGGTGTTGAGTTGTGTGTACAGTTATAACTATTTACTGTGGACTTCTGCTTTAAGAAGTAATGAATTACTGGAGAAATCAAATTGCCACTGTCGTGATCTTTTGGATTTTCCTGCACAACTGCAAGGAAGGAAGGAGTTCCTTGACCTGTGCGTAGACTTGTAGATAAAATGCTAGAGCCTTGAGTTACCAAGTCTGATGTGGTTCTGTTTCACAGTCTGTGGTTGTGCAGTCCTAACACATTGAAATAAGGGTAGGTTGTTTTCTGAAGTTATCTCTGGAGAAAAAGGAAAGAAAAGAAAAAATGTAGACGAAAACAGCAAGACAGTACAACAACACTGCCGCAGGATCCTGATCTAGGACACAGTCTCCTGTTGATACTCAAAATAAATAGCAGTTGCATTTCACTACGGGAAAAAAAGAAGTAACTCATATCATTGCGTATTACACTCACTTTCCAGAAAAGACAAAGTTGTGTCATTTTATTTTGTGTCTATTTGTTGAATAGTACAGTAGCATCGAAAATTAACTGTGAAGTAAAATATCAGACAACTGCTCATATCTTAGGTAAATAATTACACAAATATAAGGAGAGTGGGAGAAGGAAGAAGGTGAAATAAGTTTGTTCAGGCACCAACTTGGTGTGTGAAAATGCTCCATAACTCAATACTTTTTAGTGCTGAACATTTCCAAGGTGTTGAACTATTCAGAAGGTCTCTTTTTAAACCTATAGGTTTAAGTCTGTACTGAGCTGTTGTCTTACCTGCTAACAACTGTCTCTGAATGTGTCAGACCATGGGAGATAGCACTGTCTTTCTGGGTCTTCCAAGCTGAGATGGGTAGGAAGGGTTTAAAGGAGAAGTCCCTGCACCCTTTGAGCAAGGCTTCAGGTTCACTCTGGTGCTGCCTGATCTTCTCCAAGAGATTCACATGTCTCAGTTCCCTATCTTTGACCTGCAGTTATCTACGCTTTCCAATCTTCTGCTCACTCAGGAGGCAGGAACCCCATTCACTTCAACTCTCCACATGTGTGTTGCTGCTTCCTTTTCTGGCTTTCAAAACAGGGTAAACCTTAGTCTCCAGAGTTCATGTAGCAAGACAGAACTGACAGTGGAGAAACTAACGCCCAAGAGAAATTTAATTGGGCTTCAGGAGGTGTTTGCATATATATGGCTAGAGATCAAGGTATGAGAAGAAGCCACACATCTGAGAACTGAGGGAAAGGGAAGGACGGAGTATAAGGATTTGGGGGCACAGAAAAATGGAGAACACCCAATGTGAGCACGCTCAGGACCTGGCATTTTCCTGGCTTGATCGCTGGTGCTGCTGAGCTGATAAAAAGCAGGCCACAGTGAAAATGAGCATGGCTGTGTTTCAGGGAAGAAAGCCAGTCTTACCCACAGTGCCTGCTTGCCAGGTGCAGGAAATAAGGAATCCATTGCCATGCTGGGACTGAGCCAGTCTGGCTGGCTGGGCTGAGCAGGACACGGCTGCAGCGCTGGGAAGCTTCATGCGCTTGTGGAAGTGTGTCATCTGTAGAATGCCTAGTGATTTAATGGATATATATTAGTATGTCACGGTGTTATGGTCAAGTGTAGTATCAAGCCAACTGGTACTACAGGCAATTGAAACTTTGCTAGCATCAGGTGGAAGTCAGCAGGAGCAAACTGACGATGGAGTCATAGAACCATTTAGATTGGCAAAGAGCTTTAAGGTCATCAAGCCCAACCATCAGCAATTAACTACTAAAACACTTAAAGTCTTAATTGCCAGCTCTGTGAGCATGAACATGTCTCTGAAGTAGATACCTCTCTACTGCCCTCCTTGGAGGTGCTATTCCTATCCTATCACCACAGTGCTACCAGAGGACATGGACTCAGTGGGTGGGAGGCTTCCTTGCAGTTCTTGTCCTCCAAAAGCTCAACAGCAACATACTGTCTGAGCAGAAGACATCAGTTCCCCTGTCTGTTGGCTTCTACATTCATATTCAGCATTCTTTGTAATACGTGAGTGATGTTTTTCCCACTCGCAGCATATAAAGCTAGGAGAATTGTCACACCAGAGTTGTCACTTTCTCTGTGAATGGAAGTCATCTTTGGATTACTGATAATTAGAGGATATGTTGATTAATTTGTCTGTGCTGTGAAGCTAATGATGGTTGGAAAAGGCAATGAAGTGGCCTCTGAGTGATTGGGGGCGGGTACCACTGCGGGGATTGTGCCCCCAGTAGTGCATTTGGGATTTCACATCCTTCTTTGCTGCGTGTTTAATATAATTTAAAAATAAATAGGAACATTGAATGGAAAGGGACAAAGGGGAAAATGAAATGGAAAAGTGGATGTGATTTAAGTGAAAAATCTGTTAAAAAGTGTGTAGTCTTTGATGTCTTAGTTGTTTAGATCACATAGCATTAAAAATAGGATTAAAAACATGTTCATTTTAAGCATTGTGTCTCAACCATTTCCAGCGCTTTCAAGTTGGAGTCAGTTAAGGAGCTTTAATGATAATGACCCAATTATTTTTAAGACTTGGTAGTAAACATACCATGTCAACATTTTAAGGGTTTGAATTAATGATTTCAACTTCAAAACTTGGTGAAAGCTACTGTAATAAATAGAAACTATGAAACTCCATCGGCCAGCCACACTTAAATCATACTTTATTAATTACAACAGGAAGCATTACTTAAAATTGGAAGCCTGTGAGTATGTATTTTTTTATTTGCAGCTGCCTTTGAGTAACATTGCTATGTTCAAATCCTGTGTGAAAATCATTGTTGAGGTGGTTTAAACATCAGTAAATAATTTTCAGTCTTTAAGAGGTGAGTAACCACAAACTGATATTTCCCTACACAGACTGTGATCACAGTTGCACTACTCTTTATTTTCTTTAATTCTATTATTAGAGTACATTTTTTGTGATGTTTGCCTTAGAAGGAGGTAAGAGAATTAAAACATTCACTTCATAATTAGTCTAAGATGACAACAGACTCTAGTAGTTTTTTGGGGATGATAATGATGCTGGGTAGGCAACACTAAGATAACATCTCCTCTGTAATAGTTGCCCATAAGCACACACCCAATGGTAATTGTGCTCTGAACCAGTTTATCCCTTCTCTTGAAATCTGAGGAGCAAGCAGCTCCATTGGTTGCTGGAAGCAGACTCCCCTTTGATCCTAGCTGCTTGCCAGGACAGCTCAGGGAAATCCTGAGCCAGACATGTGAGATGCCACCATGACTGATGGACTTACTGCTCCTTGAAACAGCCGTCAAAAGGGCAGTTTTTTTCTCTTCTTGGCAAATGCTTTAGAGAAGGGGCTAAAGAAGTAGAAACAGGTTTGTCTAAATTGTCCTCCTGTTATTCACTCAGATGGAGTTGGTTTTGTTCCAGTATGACATAGTCTGTATGGAGGAAGCCAGCATTCCCCAGCTGGGGAAAATATAGTCTGCGCTTCTACACTCATTTAAGTTATTCTGTAAAGGTCCTGAAACTCCTGTTTTCTTGGGTTTTTCTGAGCAAACCAAACAAACAAAAAGCAAGCCATAATAAGACCTACAACCTTAAATTTCATCTTGCAGAGTAAAGATTTTCTTCTGCTTTTCTTTGCTGTGGGTTTTCATTCCAGATGAACCAATGCCATTCACTACCAGACCAAGTACTAAGCTTGCACTGAGGATAGGTGCACCTCATTAATGGACAGCTAGGGCTCATGTATGTCTGTTGCATACATGTAGTGTTAGAAATTTTTTCCATTCCATCTAAAGAAGCACCATACATAACACCTGGATCTTGGCAATAATGTAAAAGAAGAAATAATTTTCACTGACAGTCTTCTATTTCCTAGTATACTGTAGTATTTTAGCTGTGTACATATGTTTTAACTCCGATTTATAGAATACTATCTTTATGGATAGCAACTTTGAAATACCATGGAGGAACTAAATAATTCTGTAATGGATTTGACGAGAGCAGACACAAACTTTATTTCAAAAGCTCCAGGCTACTTTGGAATCTACTGAATTTCTAGTCTTTCTTTCACTATATAGCTATCCATCCATAGCTTGCTGATCCTGGCAGGAAAAGCTTGCATTGCAGTGGGTGTTTCCAGCTGACACTTTCCTTCTCCTGTATGCTGGGTGAGGCAATCTTCATATGGTAAAGAGACAACCAGTTTTTGCTTTGGCACAACAGTGTTAATTTGGCAACGGGCAGAGTTGATTGGTAACAGTTAAGTGCTATTAGGGATATGGAGGTGGCATGTGAATTCCTGATGTTTCTAGAAGAGAGCAGTAAAAGCGCTGTGCGCATTCACACACACAAAAAGGAGTAGATACACCAACAAACATCTGTCCAAATATTTTGAGTTCCCAGCTTTCTTTGCCTGCAAGTGCATTTATCAGGTATCACACCAAAAGACACCTGTCAGTGCTGTGCAAGCTTTCAGCCCATACATTAACAAATTGTTAATCTGTGCTTAAATTGTGTTGCATGTTCTGAATTTCTTGTGTACTGAAAAGTTCCGTCATTGCTGAGTCCCCACAGAATGCCATGTGTGTAGGCATTTAACACTAGTATTGTTGACTTCAATCTGCTGTGTGGAGGTTGAAGAACAAGCAAAGTCATTTGTGATGGAGAGGTGATTTGAGAAGCTGGATGGTCTTTAGTTTTCCAGAAGCAAAGAAACTAACCAAAGACTTGAAAAAATTGTTCTCCAGAATCTCTCTACTGCAGGATTGGCTGGAATTGCTTTCATTGACCCACATGTTCATGAGCCTTCAGTAAATGTTGATGATGTCCTCTAGTGACAGTAGATGAAACTTGCATCTTCTGTGGTTTGCATTGTGCTGTCCAGCATATTTGTTGGGAAAAATGGTTGTGAGATCCACTTCAAACAGGTCTCATTTGTTTGTTGTTCTTTTTTTTTTTTTAATGACACAAGGACTTTCCAATATCTGTGGACTTGGACAACCCAGGGAGGTTGTGGATGCCCCGTCCCTGGAGGCATTCAAGGCCAGACTGGACGTGGCTCTGGGCAGCCTGGTCTAGTGGTTGGTGACCCTGCACTTAGCAGGGGGGTTGAGACTCAATGATCCTTGAGGTCCTTTTCAAACCAGGCCATTCTATGATTCTATGACTTGAAGTAACCAAAGTACCAACAAAACTGACGCTGACATTCAACTTTCATCTCTGTGATCATCTTGACAAGGTACTCTTGTGGCAAACAGAAGAGCATGCAATGCAGGGATGCTAGCATTCAGTACAAGATTTTCCCACTGTGAAGAACTTCACTGTGTGCTTTTCTGTGTACATGCCTGTTGTGAGAGCACAATCCAGCACAGAGCCTTAGAAGCTGAAGTTTCACACTGGGATGATCCAGAAGTACCCACTGTGCAGACTCTCTACCCTTTGCTTTCTTCTGAAAGCAATTAGGCAACTTCCATGTTTTGAGCAGGATAGACAAAATTCATAAAGCCAAGAACAGTCTTTCAGGTGCTTTTAAAATGTATTTTTCAGATATATTTAATTACACTTCCAGATGAGTAAAACCTTCCCCAAAGTCCTTGTCTTGTAGTTGTACTCATGCTTAAGGGATGTGGTGTTATTTTTGACATGCTAGTGTTTGTCTCCTCATCCTCCAGTCTTTCTCTCTACACCATTCAAGCAGACCATTCTTGTTTATAGTCAATTGGTAGAACTGCTTGGCATCTGTGTCTGCTTGCACCATCTCCTGAGCTAGCAGGAACTGAAAATCAAATGCCCATTTAGTCCAGCATGTCCAGAGACAGGGTCCTGAATGACTACTGTTTTTTCCCCTAAGTTTCTATCCATCTTTGCAGAAGCTAGTACTGATTAATGTAGTTTCTATAGGCAGTATAAAGCTCTGATAGGAAAAGGGGAGTGATTTTGAGAGAGCTTCAGAAAGAAAGAAAGAGAGAGAGAGTTTGTTTTTCACTGTCAGTTGTTCTGATAATTGAGCTGGGGCCGTAGAGGTTTACCAGCTCGAAATACATAGGTGCTGGTGAGACAAACATCCCAGTCCACATACATACATGATAAAAATTTGTCAGCTGTAGACCCTAGAAGAATTCTTTGCAACTTATATCTGCAGCTGCTGTGGATAGAGCTCCCCTAGTTTCTTCAGACAGTCCATAGTGTCTGAGGGCACGGCCCCAAGACTTGGCAGGCTCCTGTTACCCGATGCTCATCCCTTGCATTTCTTCTGGGATGCGTTAAAGATGGCAGAGATGCAAAAGCTGCTCTGTGTGTAGTCTCTCTGTCATTGCCTCCCCCTTTACCCTTGGGCACCTCTGTGGGGGCTCTGCACATTTCCACATCTAGTTCAGATTCCTCCAGCTGTGCCTGGCAAGGCACTTACTGTGATCTCAAGCCTTGCTCTTTCTTTCAGAGGCAGTGGTCACTGGGGTGAACTGGAAGATGCCTCTGGTGCATGTAGATCCCTGAGGAGCTTTCAGCTGTTCTTGCTGGAGACTTACATTTCAGTCTGTTTCAGAAGCTGTTCCAGCAATGTTTTCAAAGTGTTTTCAGAAATATTTTCAACCACAGACCTGGTCATCACATGTTTCACGCTGATCCGTTTCAAAGCCTGATCTGATTGTTCTTCCAAATTATCTCCTAACACAAAACTAGTGTCTCTGCATCACACGTTTCCCACTGTGCCCTGCTGCGTCCCTGTGATTGCTGAGAAATACTTATTTCTTGTACAAGCAGGCATCTTTCCAGCTAGCAGGTTTGTCCCCATCAAGCTGGAGTCTTCACTTTTTTTCCATTTACAGAGTTGCTGTTTGAATGCTAAAAGTTTAGGCCTGCCTTCAAAAAGGAAATACTTAAATTCTAGCCTATATTTGTGTTTATGTATTTAACTATGGAGCAATATAGAATCAGTCCACATTTTCAGCAGGGCTCGAATAATACACATTGTTCAAGCTCATACTTGAAAGTCAGTGGAGGTAATCTGGTGTATAACAGCCATGGATCTGCCTCATTTTTCACATGCAATGAACACAGCTAAGTATGTTCATACAACCTTCTCCTTTGACATAATTTCTTTGTGACCTTGAAAAAATGAGATTTTAGGAATCCCTGGTATTTAGAATGATGTGAATGGTACTCCCTTTCTCTCACCCATCTTTTTTTTTCCTGCTTGACAGCAGATTGTGACAGAGCAAGTTTTGTTATTCATTTGTGCACTGTATCACAATCGGGGTCT
This sequence comes from Numida meleagris, assembly GCF_002078875.1. Classification (NCBI taxonomy): domain Eukaryota; kingdom Metazoa; phylum Chordata; class Aves; order Galliformes; family Numididae; genus Numida; species Numida meleagris. The sequence continues at coordinate 78,758,892 of NC_034410.1, forward strand.
TTGATGGAACAATAAATATTACTATCGATTATTACAGTTCTTGTTTTTCAGTTGCTTTTCATGATGCTCCTCTGTCTATGTGTACGTGTGCACACCACCTTAGAGCAGAAACAACCAGAGAAGTTACATGTATTATTTAGGACTGATCGTTTTATTGATCTGGGCTTTGGGTGTGGTAGTGTTCTCTCTTCTGAGTGGCACATTTGAATGTGAGACTATTATATTCACAGCAATGCAGAGCCTATGTAGAAGGTAGTGTTCTGTAAACTGAACAACCCTGTGCTTCTTATCTGTTTTACAATAGATTATGTTTATGGCTGGTATATGCAGAATTGATTTGGTCTGGTTTACTGAAAATGCAGGTTTCAAATACATATATAAATTACTATATCTATGTTGAGCAGCAGTATGCATTCCTATTTGCATGGGATCCGTGGCATGCCGTAGGTATAGCTCTGGCCTGGATAATCATAGAACTGGATCCTTTGGACACAGCATACTGCACAGCAGTATGTAAGCTACAGCTATCATTAATGGATCACAGAGCAAAGGGTTTCAGTCTTCCTACTGTTAAAGCAGAAAAGTAAAATCCTACACAGAAAATAACATGCCCTTTGAGGGATCTCTGGAAGTTTAGACCACTGGGGAATACAGATTCAGCATAACATGATGGTTTCCCAACCTCTCAGACCCTTGGGATTTACAGTATAAAGCTGTTCTGTGTAAGAGCTTCAAAAGGTCTTGTATGGCAGCAGACATTACAATATGGACTCATTTGAGAGGCATACAGGATAAGCTGAGGCAGTGCAGAAAGGCACTGGTTCTGCAGTAGGCTCACTCTCATTGAACAAGCTCACAAGAATGAAATTTAGCAAGCATTTGGATGATCGTGGCCCCTTTCTCTGAGGGGGTGTGTATCTATGGTGATGCTTGATGTGTCCTTCTCCATTCATTTGCCAAATTCCACAGAGACTGTACCTAAAGTACTGACATGGTTGTACTGCAGCTATTGCATCTATTTTGCTGTACCCTAGAGGCACCTGTATTTCAGTGCCAGGTGAAATAATCTTCATAAGTTTATGCTTAGAATAAGTGACTGGACTCTGAGGTACATAGTAGATACTTTGTAAAATTATGAATTTTAAATAGGAAATAAGCATATTTCCACAGATCTTTTATGAGTAGTTCTCTCATAATACCTGTTTTCATGAAAGTAGGTATTGGGGTTTTTTTGAGATTTGAAAGTTTTCCTACTAAAACTAATTCCAACTTCTTTTTCTTTTCCGACAGTTAACCTTTCACGGTCAAAAAACCAAAGAGGAATAAGGGAAAGAGGAGCAAAGGGAGACAGAAAGTCTTCCAAAGACTTTCCAAAACCCAAAGGGCTTAAATTCTCTTCAAGTTTTTCAAGAATTCTTTTTGGAAGGAGGGCTTCTTTGAATGTAATCAATATGTAATATTTTTTTCTTTTATATTCCATGAAGAAAAGGAGTAATTCTTGTATATTTTCAACACGTATAAACCATACCGAGAAAAAATTTCTTCAACATATCAGATTATGTTTGAAGCTGATGTTTTAAAATACCTATTTTCTGGTCTTATACTCAAAAGCATACTCAGAAGTTGTTTAAACGCTGCAAAATCCTGTTAGTGATATTGCGACAAGAATATTGAGTATAGAATGATGTATAATAACAGTCATTTTGATTATTTATGCCATTAAATATGGGACAGTTTGAGAAAGTTGCATTTTCTTCTTTGTGTCAAACATCAACCCATAAAGCTTGGGGTAGTACAGGGCTTTCAATATTCAACAATCCCAGTTCTGCGCTCACATCAGCTTTTGGTGGTCTGAAATATAAGGCAGCCAGTGGTTCCATTCATTCAGTTATGTGGTTTTGGCCAAAGGAAAATGGAAATACTGCTCTGACAATGAACTTGTTTTATTGCAAATTAAACATGAGCCCTTTCTTAAGGAATTAATGCTCAGCTGAAATAGTTTTAGACTCTGTTATTAGCACCACTTGCAAGTTTTTTTTTCTCTTTTACGGGTTAGTGAATCTGCCTCCCCTTGGAGATATAAACTTGTGGTGGGGTATTTAATAGGTTTAGTAACTCCCCTGCAGAGTTGAGATTTTGTGACAAAAGTGGTCAGATGGCAGCTCCTCTGGGCTGCAGCTTTGCAGCAGCGGTTGGTATTTGCTTGAAGAAGGAACTGACAGTGAAGTCTCATCTCAAGCCCTTACCCAGAAAAAATCAGTCCTGGTGTGACTGCCTCATTTTCAGAAACCAAAGCAGGCTTATCAGGTTTATCTATTTCCTGCGAAAATTTACAGAGCTACTCAGCACAGGGTGTCCATTCTCCTAGCCACCTGCTGCGGGAAGCTGCAGAGCTCCCCACTGCTGTGTGCCCTTGTTTCACCTCGGAGAGATACTACTCCGCATCCAGCCCACAGTAGTTATTCCCATTTTGCAGACTCAAGGCATAAAGCTGATGTCCCTGGTCTCTCTACAAACTCATAGTGAAGGAAAGGAATTGATTTTGCTCACATACCTAGGTCCTCTGCTTGTGCACCATTGCTTTTTACATTAAAAGCAAAAGTTTGGCTACATAAACCTTCCTTCTGTAAATCTCTGAAATGGAAATAGCCTTAATAGCCTTGAAAACCTTATCTTTTTTTTTTACTTTTTTTATTAGAGAACTTTCCAAATCCTTCACCAGGTCAATAAAACTTTTGCAAGCCAAAAATCTGGAAAATATCTGGGGTTCTCCCCAGCCATAAGAACTTTCTAATTAGCATGTTCTAAAGTATTTTTCTGCACAAGGGAGCAATCCCTATCACCTTCAGAGAGTTTTGCAACAGTTCTGCAATACCTTTGCAGTTTGTGGCAGTTTGGGATATAAGAAAGGGAAAAACAGTTGAAGTATGTCCCAGCATGCTGCTCAGGTTTTTTCCTACACAGGTATCTCGAGGCTCTGTTGCCATATGAGAGATGGGCTCCTGCAGCTGTGTCAGAAATCAGGAGGGGTTGAGGGTGAGAAAGAGACAATCCGACAGGATGAGGATGAGACCGAGTGAAGAGACGCAGGGAGAGGAGGTCAAATGCAACAACATCTTGGAGCTGTTCGATTACGCTCATTTTATTTTACAAAACACACGTATTAAAAGGCAGAAAAATTGCATACCAGATCATATTTCTTGTTTGCATCTGGTAATCAGGGGATTTGTGTAGCCAGAAAAATAATGAGGGCACAGTGGCACTGAGGACTGTGATGCAAATAGCCCCGACGGTGAGGTGGGCTTGAGAAAACTCCCTTTGATGTGAGGTGCTTGTGCCCTCCCTGATACCTGGAGGAAGAAAGGGTGTTCCTCAGTGTATTTGATTTATATTAGATGAACTCTTTTGAAGTGTTTCTAGTGCCTTGGGCCTAGTTTGGGAGCATACAGACATGCAGGTTTCAGCTTGGGAACACTGCAACCCTTACTCCTGGCCAGTGCATCCCAAGAAGGCCTTGGGTGAAACCCCCTGGGGAGGTCAACCTTCTGTCTTCCCTAGAGTGAGTAACAGGGGCTCCACAGGCAAAAGCAGTATGTGCTTTGCTGCGGCAACTGCGTTCGGGATGCTTTTTCAATGGAAGTGTGCCTTTTTGCTCCATTTCCTAAATACAGCATCCCAGGTATTTTCTTTATCATTAAAGGAGGTGGCTTGCTGGCAAATACAAATACCTCATGAACATGGAAAATTTCTTTCTGTTTCAAAATGATAGGAAGGAAGGACTCCATATTTCTTTTAAAGGACGAGGAGGATTGTTTAATTTCTTCATTCTTTCTATTTTCTCACATTTCTTCTTTTCCACATTCTTCTTTTCCACCATTCCTCATTCCTCCTTTTGCCACGTGTCCTAGATGCACGCACTTCCACTAGATCTAGGTGGCTAAGTGTCTTCTTTCAACTTGGCTATCCTTTTGTGTAACTAACACCAGAAAACCAATCACAGGGCAGAGGAACATCTCAAGGGAGGAAATAAACACCTGGGGGTGAGGCCAGGAGCTTCTTTTAAAATCTTCTGATAAATAGAAAACAAATAAAAAACAAGGCTTAGGAAGTCTGTCTGTAGTGGGAATCAAATGTTGTCTGAGATGCGTAGGCAGGCTAGCCCCTTCCTTTAGATGTCTTTTCTTACTTTTTAGCTGCCTGGAGGTGGAATCTGGCTTTTAACCAGAATCCTTTGTTAGAAGTGTTCTTTTAGAAGCAACGTCTCGTGCAGGAAGAACTTGTGATAGATTAGTTACTGGGAAAAATAAGTGAGTGCAGCTTTTAAAAGCTCTGCTTTGAAAAGATAGGAAGGCTGAGAATAGGAAGTACCAAAGAGATGAAAAGCAAAGTTTCTCTTGCTGCCTTTCACTATATCTGACATTTTAAGAGTTAGCCTTTCTGACTTGTCAGTATCATATTCAGTCATTACTTGTCAGCATAGTTTTATTTAGTATGCATAAATACAGCATAATTAGCTAAAATACGAGACTCATAATTACAGGTGTAGAGTTGCTTTATTTGATAAGACTTTGTGCCCAGGGAAAATGACACGACATGCCAGGAAGGCTTAAAGCTTGGAATCCAAATGTATCAATCTGATTATTCAACTGTGGTTAGGGTATTTTGACTTTGTCTCTGTATCCTTTGACAGTTCCAGTGTTTGCAGCATTAGCTGAAGATGCATTTAAATATAGGGTTTATGACAGGCGTTCTGAAGATGAGTTTTTTCTGTTTGTATACAATTCCCTTGGAGAATCTTATCTTTGCATTGAGATTATTTTGCCCTGCTGTTAGTGTGGGCACCCGGAGCAGTGTTCCTAATAAAGTAGAAATCAACTGACACTCAAGCTTGAGGGAAGACTCCTCGATGTTTTACTCCTTCATGCAATTTGCCTGAAATCTTACAAATTGCATCTAAGTTTCCATCCCAAAGTGCCTTAACCTATTTTAAGTGATCTTGTTCACAGCACTATGGTCAAGACTTCCCTTAAAAATTATTCACTTTTTTTGTGATTGCTACTTAGAAATCAGGATTGCTACTTAGAAATTACAGGATCATTTTATGATCCTGTAAATGAGTCTGTAAAATAATAATAAAGAAACATTATTTCCATATGCATTTTAGACAGTGAGCAAAGATTGAATGCTTGTTAGAAATTGGCTAGTGTGTCTGTACTGCAGTTTTAAGGGAAACTTAACTTTCATCTAAAGGATATAGGTGATCTTTCCTTTTTCAAAATACAAGCGGAGAAATGTATTAAAAATCATTGTTATTCTTGTACTTAAGAAAGTGAACAGATCCTCAACATATAAATTCATAGAAGATGGGAAACAGGTCAAATTTCATAGAGTCATGAAAGTCAGTGGGGAAGCTGAGGTCACAACTACTATTTGCCATATCCCATGGCACTGCGATCAGTGGCTTTTTGGTGTTTGGTGGGTAGAGGTATGTCTTCAACTCAATCACTGCAGAATCGCCTTGCTATTTCCCAGTGTTATCGTGTGTGTGTCTGTATTATTCATGTGAGAGCCCTGAGTCTTCTCAGAGCCTTCTGACTTTTGTCATTCTTTGTTCCCTTTATCTCTAATGTGAGAGAATCCATGTGTATTGTAACTTTTCCTGTTTAGTGAGGTGTTACTTTGTAATTTCACAGCCAGGTCAAATAGCTAGCATTTAGTATTTGGACTCTGAAGCAAAATCCTAAATGCTCCTACAGAAAGAAAATTATTGATCATAATGATGATTAATTTCCAAATTAGAATTGAGACTCTACTGTGCAAGGTCCTGCACAAAAAGAAAAAAAAATTTAAAAAAGGCAAGAAATAGCCTCAGTCCTTTGTAAACAATGCAATAAACAAGAAAAGGTAAAAAGAAAAAGGGAAGGAAATCAGAAGATACCATGTGACTCTTAAGCTGTTTACTTCTTGCAGGCTGAATTGTCTTCCCTCCCATCTTTGTTCGTTTCCTGGTGGAAATCTGATTCCTCGTAAAACTCCTTCTCTTCTGACCACTTCTCCATTCTCTCTCAAGAACATATCCCAAGCTTACGTTCTGTGAAGATTTCTCACCAAACTGATTTTTATGCACTCGAATACACCAATTTCAGTGGCACACGCATAAATTACACACATATTTGGAATAGAGAATTAGAGAAGAAATTACTAATCCATTAGTGTTTGTAGACTTTAAGTACATATAGTGCTACTAAAGCTTCTGGTATCAAGTGCAAAAGGAATATTTGCAAGGTCAGTCCCTGAGCAAGACAGGAATAAATCACACAGTGCAAAAGGAAACGACTCAGAGAAACTGCTGGTTTATTTCCCTTGGACTGATATTTATTTCCCCTTCAATAGGACATTGCTTCTTTTCTGAGAAACATTCCCCTTCCGCATCTCATAATCTCACGTACTTTACAATGCTTTGATCCACTCTGTAATTAAGAGCTCCAGCTTTTAATTTAGTTCTGTCTTCTAGGGGGGTTCTGTAAACTAATAGCTTACTATCCACACCAGCTTCCCCAGCCGCCCTCTTGTAAATGCTGTGTGTACTACAGGTGAGGAGAGATCATTTTTATTATCACAGAGTAGAAGAATGCCCTAAAGACAAATTGAGTGGCTAATATTGTAATGATAAATTGAGCTCTTAATTGCTGTTTATAGAATATTTAGGAGTAATAACTTCTGTAGAAAAATAAAATGTATTTTCTCGTTTTGCCACTTTCATTTTGTTTACTACTCTTTTTCTAGTGCACTAATCTGAGTTTTATGAAAATCAGTTCAAAGTGTCTTGGGAATCATTTATGAGTTCCTAAGGCTCCAGTTTTGCCTAGAAGAAAACAAACATAGCTTTCAGATAAACATAAAAGCACCAGCTGTTTTTCCTCCAGAATTTTTACTTCCCTAATACTTGCCTTTGGAGATAATTTTACAAGAAACATATAATGTGTGGAAATGTTTAAGAATAAGTTTACAATAATTCTATTGCCGTAAACATAAAGACTAGCTTTTGTGCCTCAGTAACTGCTCCAGAAGTCTGATGTGTTGGGAAAAAAAAAAAAAAGAGAAACCTTGGAAGCAGACCAGCTTAACCCTCTGCCAGTTTGACCAGCTTTGGGGCCCATTGCCTGGCAGGCAGTTTGTTTTTTTTTGCCAAGACAGTTTTCTGGTCCATTACTTCAATAGGGCCTGATTTGTTACTTCTTCCAGAGCATCTTTGCTGGAGCTTGAAGTGACTGTTCCTGTGAACACCAGATTATGTAATGTTGGTAGTGCCTGCTAATGTCTTAGTGATAGGATATGTAAAATGTCCAGCCAGTGACGGGGAATATCCTGTCTCTTTCCACTTTGTCACTTTCATATATGAATTTCTGCTGCGTAGACTGTAGTCTTGCATTTGCTGAGTGAGCCTTGATTTCTTTTGAAGATATGTCTGTATCTTACTATCTGAATAGTCTCAACTGTTGCCTCGCTCTAGCCAAAACAGCCCTCCTGGTGATGTTAAGGTTGGTGGCTAAACATGTAAAATAGATTCACTGTTATCTCTTAAAAAATTGCAGTGGGAATGTTGGTGGAAACTTTTGGCTTATCATCATATTAAGTTTCTTTCACAAGACCTTGACCCTGATAAAATATATTCATGTACACAAATGTGGCTACTCTAAGGGGATTCACTCCTTTGCTGCTTTCCTCCCAGTTTCAGGCCTCTGTAATGGAGAAAAAAAAGCGTGCGCTAATGACAGTTGAAGAGTGCTACAGTGTGAAATGACACTCTTAATTTTGCACATGAAAAAATCAGTGCTGAACTCTGACACCAAAAATGAAGAAGTATAACAGTATTATGCAGAAAATTTATTTTGGCTAGTGCATAACATTCTACATCGGCACCTTTCAATGATATGCAATTTCTGTGCTGGAGTACTCGTCTAAGATGAAAAGGCTTGTATAACTCCCAGGGACAATTTCAGTATTTAACAAAACCAGTTCCTGAATTTTTCATAATTCATGTCTCTCGCTTCATATCACCTGTCTTTCCATGTCAGCATAGATGATCCTTTAAAATCTGCTTTCCTGCCTTTTTCCTTACAGTTTGTGTTCCCACTAATTTTTTTTCTTCTAATATCAGTAGCTTCTGACTGTTCTGCCTCAGTGAATTATCCATCTTCTGGTTTCCCTCTTCCTACTCTAAAGCATCTCTTTTGAATAACTGTTCATTCATGAATTGTGTAAAGGTAACAGAGATGGAAACATGAGGGAATAATCTTCTGCAATACAGTGATGGATTAAGTTGCAACTTAATATATTTAGATTTATTTAGCTGTTGGTTGCATTTCTAAGTAGCTGTCTATAGACACAGTCCTGAAGTCTTGTCAGGAACTAGGCATTAAATTTGCAGCTCTGATTTGCTGACAGATTCTAATAAGCAGAATCATAGCTATTATTTGGTGTGCAGTTTCCTATCCTTTGGGGGATGTTTAGATTGTTTATCAGAAAGAATTTCTGCTCAGAGATGGTGGTCAAGCACTGGAGTGGGCTGCCCAGGGAAGTGGTACAGTCCCCATCCCTGGAGGTATTTGAGAGATGTGTGGATGTGGCACAGAATCACAGAATGGAAGGAGTTGGAAGGGAACTCCGGAAATCATCTAGTCCAAAACCCCTGACAAAGCAGATTCCCTACAGTGGGTTGCACAGGAAAGTGTCCAGGTGAGTTTTAAATATCTCCAGAGAAGGATACTCCACAACCTCTCAGGGCAGCCTGTTCCAGGGCTCTGTCAACCTCAAAGTAACAAAGTTCTTTCTCATGTTCACATGGAACTTCCCATGTTTGTGTCTGTTGCCCCTTGTTCTGTCAGTGGGCACCACCAAAAAGAGCCTGGCCCCATCCACCTGACACCTTCCCATTAGATATTTAAAAGTACTGATAAGATCCCTCAGTCTTCTCCAGAAGAGTCCCAGCTCTCTCAGCCATTCCTCATAAGGGAGATGCTCTGGGCCCTTCCTCATCCTTGTGGCCCTCCACTGCACTCTCTCTAGAAGATCCCTGTCTTTCTTGAGCTGGGGAGCCCAGAACAGGACACGGTACTACAGATGCAGCCTCACCAGGGCAGAGGAGAAGGGGAGGAGCACCTCTGTTGACCTGCTGGCTGTACTATTTGGAAGGCACCCCAGGATCCCATTGGTCTTCCTGGCCACAAGGGTGCACTGCTGGCTCATGGCCAACCTGTATCCCACTAGGACACCCAGGCCCTTCTCTGCAGAGCTCCTCTCCAGCAGGTCAGCCCCTCACCTGTACTGATGCATGCAGTTATTCCTCCCCACATGTAGGAGTCTACATTTGCCCTTGTTGAACCTCATCAGGATCCTCTCTGCCCCACTCTCCATCCTGTTCAGATCTTGGTGAATGGCAGCACAGCCTTCTGGTGTGTCAGCCACTCCTCTCAGATACATGTCATCAGCAAACTTGCCGAGGGCACATTTTATCCCTTCATCCAGGTCGTTGATAAATGTTTAACAAAGGACATGGTTTAGTGGTGGCACATGGTAGGTCAGGTTGATGGTTGGACTTTATGATCTTGAAGGTCTTGTCTAAAGTAGATGATTCTATGACTCCATCCTGATAAAAACTCCTGGTAAAAACTGCTATCCTGGTTTAGAATCTCAGTCTTTCTGTGCACAACATCCAAAAGGTAAAAAAGTGATGTGAAACCATTTCAGAAATCAGGAGCTGATACATGAAGCGGAAGAGGAGAATCCACAGACTAGACTGGTGAACCATTGTGGCAGCACCCGATGGTGTCCTCAGGCTGCGGGTAGCCATGTTGCTCTCAGCTGGCTATCACCACTATCTGTGTGTCAGTCATCCCTACAAAGCTGGAGGAAGAGGTGGCATGTGAGCTGGCCTGGAAAGGCAGCGAGTGTGTGGGGCCAGGTGAGCTGCCATCTGTCCTGCTGGAGTGGTCGCTGCTTCTCCACGCCTCCTGGAGGATATAAGATGAGCTGTCCTCTAGAGGTGCCTCGTCCTTTCCTTCAGCACACAGAGGGACTGTGAATGACTGGCTTGGACCAGATTCCTCAGTTTTAGGAAGCTAAAGCTAGGTGCCAAGTGACTTACAGGCCCGGCTTTCCCCTGGCCTCATCAAGGCCTCATGAGAACAGAGCTGCTCAGGGGCACCCTTGAGAAGTAGGTTGTTCTTTCACAGCATTGCTTTTGTTCTGCCCGATTTTTTCTCTTCATCTTCCTGAACAGGTACAAAATGCAGTCTTTCCAAAGTAAGCTGTCTTAGTTCTGTGTTTCATAAGCACTAGGGAAAAATCACTAAAGTAGAAGAAAGGGTAGAGTTATTGATTTACCAGCATGGAAGACATAGCATAACCTCTCCTTTATTCATAATACTGTAATTTTCTCAGTTTTGGAGTAACGTGGGTAGATGCGTCTTAAATTTCATAAAGAATTTTGTCTTGAGAAAACTTAACATCTCTGTTAATTTCACATACATTCACGTAATGTTGCAGCAAGTTAAAATGACCAGCAGTTACATCTGTACACCTTGTAAATTTTCACACTGAAATATAGTGGTAATTCATTAGAGCAAAGAGGCTTTTCATTTTCCGTTCTGACTCCAATGAAGTAAACTTGTTTTTCCAGTCTTGGAAATACAGCTTATTATTTCAGTGAATAAAGACAAAAGTGCATGCAAAGGATGTTGTTAGAATTCATTATATTTTAAAGTTATGTACGACATGCTTATAATTGTAAATAATTTTTGGCATAGGACTATGTCACTTCTAATCCTGTAATAAAAGGTATTGTTTATCTATCTATTTTTAGGAGGCAGATTTTTGAAACCACGGTAAGTACGAAAGGTGGAAGGAGGAGAGGAAGTGGTCATTCTCCAGTTAAATAAAGCTTTGAAAGTTTTCTTATGCTTTAAATAAATCTTATACTACTCTACTCTGCTTTAGGACAGTTTTGCACTGCATATTCTCTTCAATTAAACTCCCATACGAGATGGAAAATAGTGTCGTTTTAGCATTAGTGGTACAGCTTTCACTTTGAAAGGCAGTAGCAGAGGCAGAACAGGGTAAGGGGTGTCTGGAGAAAGACGTGTTGGGAAATGCGTGGTGGGCAGGGTCAGGACATGCACTCATGTTCAGGAATGTTTGTGGAGCATGGACAGGAGATGAGTCACAGAGTGAAATACTGAAAATGACTGAGATTACAAGTGCTTGAGTTGGGTGTTTAGCACATTATGATCATATCTTGAGTGAGGAAATTTCGAAGGTGGAAGGTGACTGTTGTTTCAGGAGGGAATCTGTTGTGCGACTCGTGCTGTGGTCATGTTAACCTTTTTTCCGAGATCACCACACACTAAGATGGTGCTTCATCATACAAGCAGCTGGAAGTGTGGGATGGTACTTGTGCACTGCAGTCAGCCTATGGTGAATTCTTGCCTTTTGTCACTGAACTCAGAGGAAATGGGTAAAATGAGCACAACTCTGCAGATATGTTCTAGAAACTGCCACAGGGCTAGTCTCTTGGAATGAAGTTGACATTTCTGATACTCCCAACAGTTTATTTCTGTCAGTGCACAAACTTTCCTCCCTTTAAGAGTCTGAACTCCTAATCCCTATGTCTGCTGTTAACCAAGTTTCTCACAGCACTGCTGTATAAGATTATGCTGCGAGTGGCATCTATGACACCAAACTGCTGGTCCTCTGGTACAGCTGCCTCTTCTAGTTTAGTTTGTGTCACTTCAGTAGATTAACTAGAGAGAGCTGTGTTAGCTGCATCTCTATGAGTACAGCCAGAGCAAGGCAGTGTCAAGGAAACTGGATGACGGACTAGGAATCTGTATGTGTAGGCAAGCCCCTAGGAAAGCAACAATAACAAAATCAGTCAAACCAAACCCTTATAAATCACCTAATTTTGCAAGAGGAATATTTAGTTGGGAAAGTAGTTACTGTCTGCTGGGACAGTCTTTCTGGAACTGAATTGCTCTAGATTCAGTATTTAGTTGTAAGTAGTTTTCATTAAGAACAATCCCCAGTTTAACATCGTGCAGTATATTTATTCTAAAATAAGGTAAAAAATGGCTGACACTCGACTAATACTGCTTTGCTGTTGCTTTGATTGAATGACTCCTTGTAGCAATCAGTTGCCACTGGTCAACTTTCTGTACCTACTCTCACTTTCCACTGGTTTATAGTAACTAGAAAAACACACTGATTTATATTCCACTTGATTGCCAAAGCACCATTATACTGTACTTGAGTACCACTTTAGCTTTCAATTTAGCTGAAGTCTTTAGGCATTTTTCCATAAAAAATTTTAAACATGTGTTAGCATTCTGCACTTTGTGCACTTTTCAGGATCCGTCCAACCCTGTGCGTTACTGCACACCTCTCGGTGACCTAGCTGGCCTGGCTGATGGACTGTATGGCAGCCAGTGCAGCAGTGGTTTGTCAAATGAGAAATGCTTTTAGTTCCTGTGTTAACAGCAGTGCTCTCATGCGTTAAATTACTGGCCTGTAGCACACGCTTTTGGAAGTGCAAAGCGTGTTTTAATTTGCCCACTTGTTTTTTAGGATAATTTCTCAGAATCTCTCAGCAGAGGCATTTCACACAGCTTTCTGAGTCTGAAGGACAGGCTGATGTGTCCTGGTGAGGCTGAAAGAGTTTGGGGCCAAGAGGTGCATGGTCTTTCACCAGACTCCAAACCTCACTGGGCCCAGCAGTCACTGGGTGAAGAAACAGCTGAAGGAGGAAGGATTCACCCTGTTAACTCCGCTGCTCCCAGCAGCATTTCTGAGAGTCTTACCTTGTCAAATGTCTCCAACATGAGTCTTCCCGATGTGTTACAGCCTGATTCTCATTTTCCAGTCACCTGGGTGGTGGTGGAACTGCAAGAAAGCTGTGCGCAAAATTGATGTGCCACTTGCTGGCTTCAAAGTGTTGATATAATTTGCTGCAAGATAGACACAATGCTCAGCTCATGTCTAATTGGTGCCATTTCTGGGTGGAACACAATATCCCTTTATGAGCCGTAGGACTTCTGAAAATCATTGTAAATAGAGTATTCGAGTCCTCCCCATATTTTCAGGGATAAAGGAAGTTGTTTGATGCAGTTTATTTTTGTGGCACTCAAGCCTCATATTTAATTGAGCCCTTTTATGCTCCGAGGCTTTCTGTTTGCCTCGTGCACTATTTGATTGTGAAGTGTTCGATGTGCCTGAGCTGCTTTTTGTTCTGTACACAAAGAGCCGATATCTAAATTTCTGTTCTCCAAATACACATAAAGATCCGCAGGGACAGCAGCGCTGTCAGGATTACACACTGTTCCCTTCTCACAAGCCGTTTCTGTCTGTGCAGGAGTAATTGTGCAGCCCTGGTTGCAGTAGGCAGCATTTTGCATGGTTGTTCCACAGGTGCTAATGTTACCACAAAGTGCACAGGGGTGGAGAATCAGACTTGGGAAGGATCAGTGCTGTCAAGGATCATCTCAGGGGCTGAGATTGCTTTGCGGTCCGTCAAAGTTTTGGACACTTCTCCCATTTTTAGGATGAGAACCAGACTAAAACGTGAATCAATAGTACTGTTATGTATGATAAATAAAAAGGAAAACAGAACATACTCATAAGCGGGGTTTGTGAGTCTCATAAGCAGTGTATGAAAACCCAGTTCTAAATTAGGTCGTGGCTTTTTATCTTCTGTATTAAGACATGCAACACACACACACACACACAAATGAACACAGACTATAGCAGGTGCCCAGCTCTGATATCCCCATTGTGACAGCTATGCCATTGAGGACATGATCAGCCCGTTTTGTTACAAGAACTTCATTGAGCATCTTCTGTCTGTCCCATCACAGCAGATGCTGTTTACACCCACTCTTCTGAAGAACGTGGCAAAATGCTGTTTTTAATTGTTTTGCCTTTGGCGTGTTTTCTTGCAATCTGTCAGTTTGCCGTGCGTCTAACAAAACATGACCCTTAAAAGGGGAGGGAGTTTTTTCTTCTTAAAAGCACAAAGGCTCTGTCTAGCGTGAACAAAACACTGCTTTTATGAAAGATAGCACATTATTTCTTGCCGCAGCTAGGTGAAACCACGAATGGGTGAATACCTTTATTTTTATTCTCCCTGTCATACATACACATTTACTGAGAGTCTATTAAGATATTTGCCATGGTTCTCTGGCTGCCAGTATCTTAAGGCATTGATAAGGCACAGAAACAGTTCACGGCTCTTCAGGGTCCCAAATTGCTCTTAAAATTGGGTCTACCCGAATCTTTTTTCTGTAATTGAAAACTCTCTTTTGGATTAGGTTCAGCAGCATCGAAAGGTACCGAGGCAAGCGAAAGGTTGCGCTGGGCTGGGAGCTGTCGGCGTGCTGGCAGCAACAGGGTGATGAACTTACTGTTGTGAGGGAATGAGACTCCGCTGCACTCGTCACGGACTGCTTTTGCCAGCTGCTTTTTGTGCTTTATCTTCCACGCTGGCGTTTGGCAGGAGATAAATGTATTATATATACCCACATGAGAGGGAAACAAAATCAAGTCAGAGAGATACGGACCCTTAGAAGAGATTAGAGATTGGAAGGGCACAAAGTACGTGCAGATACCATCTTCAGAGAACGCAATTAGATGTGAGAGGAATGAGGGAGGCACGGCCTGCATTCAAACCTGGCTGTGTCGGCGCTGCGCTGGGAGGTAGGCATGGTCAGCCTGTACCCCAGGTTTGCTCCTCAGATCTTAGGCCCCAGGTGTGGCTTCCAGCTGGGATGCAGCTTTCATCTGAAACATCTTCGTGCTGCGACATACTGGGTCCCAGCAGTGCAGCGAGGAGTGGAGGCAGGAAGCTTGTCCGTCCCTGTTCGCAGGCCTGTGTGCCATCAGTTGCTCCGTGCCTGCAGCAGATTCACACAGAAGCCTAAGGGAGGACCGAGCCAGAAGGAGGAAAGATCTGAACCATGAGGGGAAGACTTCTCTTTCACTTGCTTGTTCCTGGAGTTACCAAATGTTGTAGCGGTATGTGGAAGATTGCCAAGTAATTTGCTGGAAAATGAAAGTTTTCTGTAACAAAAAAAGGCAACAGGAGAAATGATTTTAAACTAAAAGAGGGGAAATTTAGACTATGTGCCTTCACTCAGAGGGTATTGAAGTGCTAGAGCTGGCACTGCTGCCCAGAGAAGCTGTGGGTGCCCCATCCCTGGAGGAGCTCAAAGCCAGGTTGGATGGGGCCCAGGGCAGCCTGAGCTGGTGGGGGGCAGCCCTGCCCATGGCAGCGAGGTGGGGCTGGGCGGGCTTTGAGGTCCCTTCTGACCAAAGCCTTTCCATAATTCTGTGATAAACATTTATGTCTGTAGGTTTTCTATGTGATATAAAATCGAGAGTTGCATGAAAATGCCAGCCCAGCTTTGCCATCAGTAGTCAAAACACCCAGTCAAATGTCAGGACACAAGAGGGAGATAGGAACCACTCCCAGGAGAATCACTGTGGCATGGTACAAGTCCGTGGTGTTTCTGCAGCTTGCTCATGGTGTGCATGGCTGCTCCACAGAGCCCAGAAAGGACAGAACAGAACCAGAAGTAGTCAGCAGGGGCTGCGATTACAGAGTTGGCCTCCTCGGTCTGCAGGTGTGGTTGTGGGGAGGTGGGAAGTGTAATGGAGGGCTAGTGGAATGGCACAGAAAATGGGGAATGGCTGGTGTTGCCTCTGCCACTAGAGCTATTTGGGGAACCAAATTTAGGTAGCAGATGGAAGGCAGAAGGCAATGAAAGAAAACTGTTTTACCCTGCATACAAGAGCTGTGGATCTCCTTGCCACCACGTGTGGTAGAAGCTTTTATGGATTCACCAGGGTTTTGGAGAGGCTAATTGTAGAGAAATCCATTAATGACTACTGGGCACACAGGAGCCATTTACAGTGCCTCCGATTCAGAGCTCTGGAAACTGGAAGTGTATGTTAGGAATTGTTGCTGCGTGCTTGCTCTGTTCCCATGCACTTTCCTCTGCGCCTTCTGGCTGCTGCAGGTATAATGTTCTTCTCAACCCTTCCAGGACAAGTACAGGCTATGTCTTTCATGTTCTAACTGTTGGGAATCTCTTTGTTAAATTTGAAAAGTGAAAAAAAAAGAGAGAAAGAAACAGAGAGGAGCTATGCTAAATGTTGAGGTTATGTCATTTAGAAAGTGCTCTGATACCACAGTGATGAATGTAATGTAACTGTCAGCGTAGATGGGTCCGCTATCAGATACCTTGAAAGTGACCTGTTTGTCTGCTGCAAGGAGCTATTAAAAGGGCAGCTGTTAGGGAGTTCAGTATGAAACCAAAGCCCAGAGCAGTCTTACATCAAAGTATTATATTGCAGAGGTTGTCACTGCAGTTCTAATTGGCTAAAATTTGCCATGACTTATTCTCCAGGCAGACAAATTAACTTGCAGTTCAACAGATTCCATTGTCCATAATTTGGTTTAATACCTGATGAAAACAGTTGATTAAAACACGATTTACAGGGTTACTATGTCTGACTTGTATTTTTGAACTAATAGGAACATGTGCCTATGCAAAAGCAGGGGCGGGCTGCAGGGAAAATAGACACAACTCTGTAGAGTGCAGCTGTGGTTTTGTGGAAGGAGAGGAGGAGGAGAAGCTTCAGAGAGTCTCTGGCAAGGTTGTCAAGGTTACAGATACTGTTGCTTCTGTAGGTGAGTGGCTTGAGCATTCTCTGTTGATAATTGGTATCGGCTGTTTTCTTCTGAGATAACAGAATTTGCATTTTAATTGAATTGTTGCATTTATCAACACTAAAGCATAAAACATAAGTCACTGGAAGCTTTGCAAAATATCAGCATAAGGAATTTGGGGGAAAAAAAAGAGAGTACAATTGTTGCATTTACCCAGATAATATTTGTAAACTTTTTAAAATATGTAAGAAATGAGACTCCAGTTATGAACTCTCCATGAATTAACCACCAGATAGGCTCTCCTGATTGATTACACCCCAGCACAAATGCTGCTTTGGAAGCTGAGATTCACCATTTCAAACATTTCAAGCACTCCAATCTGGTGCTCAGTGTGACAACGCAAGGCTTGCAGGCAGTTCTCTGCTTTGAGGCATTGCTGAGACCGCAGCAGCTATGCTTTAGCCCTGGGAAAGAAATCTCCACTGCTACCAGCATGGTATGGCTCAAACAGAGTCTGACAGCATCAGGACATACTTTAGGAAAACAAATGATGTCGTGGTAGATTTCAAACTGTGCTTGGAATTGGTACAATATGTCATATTGAATTTTCTGCCAGATTTAAGAGTGATACGGCGAGATCTTAATCCACTGTGAAGATGTGCTGTGCACTGGCTTCCTTGGAGCTATTATAAACATATTCAGTTGGGGATGTGGCCCAGGAGGTTTGTGCTGTAGATGAAATGGGCTCCAACAAGCCACTGCTGCTCTAGGAGGAGCAGATGTGAGGGTCGCGCAGCGGTGTCACTGCAGGTCGGCATAGGGAGCAGGCAGCCTGCTTTGTAGGTGACAGAGAGGAGATGCATTCTGCACCACCCTTGCACCAGTAACTTCCAGACCGAAAACGCACCAACGCTTCAGCATGAGAGCAGCCCCCGCTTACTTTGAAATGCTTTTCATGTGCGAAGTGAGATAATTTGGCGAACTATTTAAGAACTCACAAAACATCTTGCCCTTTGTGACAGGAAGCTGTATATCCCACTAAATCTATATGAACTGCCCAATTTTAAGTAAAGCAGAAGTTCCTGCAAATGCCATGCCTTCGGGGCAGCATATCCACTCTGCGTTGGGAGGAGACACCTGTCTCGATTTCTCATTTTCCCCTCCTAGGCAGGAGAATGGCATTGGTCGCTGGTTTGTTTGCACCATCCCCAAGATGGGCAGCTCCCCGCACCCTGCTGCCTTCCCTGTGACACAGGGGCAGGAGAGGCTGGGGCAGGAGAAGATGTCTTAGGATCTGGAGGAACGATAAAAGGAGAGCTGGGGAGTTGTTTCCAGTGTTGGACACCGTACTGTGCTGGCATTGACCTGCAGGGTCTTGCTGTAATACAGTCAGTTCAGCCTCTTCATTGGTGACCTTACCTGTCACATTAAGCAGAATATTGTGCACGCACAAAGAAAAAGACGAGGCAGGGATGCCAGCTGACTATTGCCAGTCTTAGTACTAGGTAGGATTTGCAGTTACATTAATGATGGGTACAAATGCAGAATAATAAAATGGCCAATTTTCTGTAGGACAGTTGCATGAGATTTGCTCAACAACATGCTTTGTTGCTGTCATTTGTTTTTTCTCAAGCAGATGGCTGTTGCCATTCTATACGTTTCCCAGCGAGAAGCGTAGTTTAGAAGTTTCGGGTGAACTTGTTCTCTTTACATTTAATAACTTTCTGATTTAAGAAAGATCAGTCACGCACAGCAGTGAAGCACTGCTGGTAGTGAATAGAGGCGTTTGCACTCTGAATTCTAGTGAATTGCATTGTATTGTGTGTGTTGCACAGTTTTTACTTTGTTCTCTGGCTGGTTTTTATAACCAAGTGTAGCCTGTAATATTGATTTTTCCAGAATGAAATAAATCCTGTACATGGGGATGTCATCACATATGTTTTTCGTATGCCTTTTAAGTAGTGGTTGAATTTGAAGTGATTTTGCAGGTCTCATGGAGAATTTCTCCATGGAAAGTGGATTCTACTTTTAATATTTAAACTCTTCATAACATGCAGCTTTGTACATCAAGAAGCTATTACGAGCCGGTATGTAAAACATTCAGGTAGCTTTTTCTAAAGTGAGGATGGACCCATCTTGGGATGAAAGCTTATTATGCACCAGAGGAATAGTGCATTTAACTGATACAGAATTATACAGCTTACCGTGGAAATCTCTCAAAATTCCATGGAGGATGGCATAGTCAGTAACTTTGCTTTATCTCAGTTGCGAGCATGACACTGCCCCATGTGCAAAGGTACTCAGCAGCTCATCCTTCCCCTATGCTGCTCAAGTCCTCTCTCCTGCTTTGTCTGCCCCAGGGACATTGCAGGGACAGGTTGAGAGATGGGCAAACACAAAAGCACCACAGTAACGTTAGGGTAGCAATGCAGGTAACTTTACATGAGATGTGTGGAGAAAGACTTCGGGGTCCTGGTGGATGAAAAGCTGGACATGAGCCCACAGTGTGCACTTTCAGCCCAGAAGGCCAACAGTATCCTGGGCTGCATCAAATGAGGGGTTGCCAGCAGGGAGAGGGAGGTGATTGTCACCCCTCTGCTCTACTTCCTGAGATCCCACCTGTAGCACTGTATCCAAGTCTGGGGTCCCCAGCACAAGGAGGACATGGAGCTGTTGAAGTGGGTCCAAAGGAGGGCCACAAAGATGACCAAAGGGCTGGAGTACCTCTCTAATGGTGAAAGATTGAGGGAGTTGGGCTTATTCAGCATGAAGAAGAGAAGGCTGCAGAGGGATCTCACTGCAGCCTTCCAGTACTGAAAGGAGGCTTATAAACAGGAAAGAGATCGACTTTTTACACAGTTTGATAGTGACAGGACGAGGGGTAATGGTTTTAAACTAAAAGAGAGGAGATTTGAATTAGATGTTAGGAGGCAATTCTTCACTCAGAGGATGGTGAGGTGCTGACACAGGCTGCCCAGAGAAGCTGTGGTGCCCCATCCCTGGAGGCGCTCAAGGCCACGGTGGATGGGGCCCTGGGCAGCTTGAGCTGGTGGGGGGAAGCCTTATACTCATGGCAGGGGGGATTTGAACTGGTTGTTTTTTTAGATGTCTTCCAAACGAAGCCTTCTGTGATTCTTTGATTCTATGGACTGCACTGAACTCTGTGTTTGCTGTCTATTCTGTGTCCAGAACCTTGAACAGACAAGAAGCCACTCAAAATTACCAGAGAAGCCACGTGTCAGAGGTATTTGTCAACAGACAGATCTAAAACAAAATAGTGGCTTTAATATTCTGAGAGTTAATGGGCCACAACTTGCGGAACCCAATTTCTGCACATCCTGCAGGTCTTTTCAAGAGGGGTAACTCTGCAGTGAGGAAGGGCCTTCACTGTTGTCAGTCTGACAACTGCCTTTCAGGCTGCTGCATCAGTGCATGAATGCACAGTCTGAACCAAAGATAAAACTATTAAATTTGATCTGTGAACTATTTGAGTTGTGCTTTAAAATATGGAGCTAGCACCTACCTCATTTTCAGAGAAAATGCTCTAAAAGTGTGTGGCTTAGTTCCTACAGCAGATTTCTAGGGGTGGAATATTGAACCTCACCTACAATCTATTTACTTGCGTTGCAAACAGGCTGGCAGTTTTCTGTCAGAATTTCAGCTGCTTCAGAATATCAGAATGTATCAGTCCCACGCTGCACATCCCAGCTGGTGGGTGGTGGCACGCAGTGCTGCAGGATAACCAGCCTCTGCCCCAGCAGCAGTTTTGTGCACTCAGTGAATAGCGGGCCCAGCCATGCTGAGAACATAAGTAACAGAGGTGATTGGTAGGGTTTAGTGCTGCTTTATAAATGTGTGTGGATATTCAAGGCAGATATAGATACTTCTTTTTAACGGAGCTGTAGGTAATGCAGCATGTGCCGCCTTCTGCAGCAGAGAGATGTGAGGATGTCACCTTTTGAAGGAATCAGATTAGTCCTGTGAACTTTGTGCTGATGGCTTGTTCTCCTGCCTCATCCTTGGAAATGAAGTCATTTCAATGTACTACAAAAAGGAGCGTTTGTAGACTTGCTGACTTATAAAAAATGGAATACTTCATTCTGTACATGAAAAGAGACTTTACTCAGAAGAGGCTGGTGCTTCTGCATCCTGGAATTTCTCATAACATGAAAAAGAAACTAATCTGACACTTTGACTACTACACAAAATGCAATCTATGTTTCCAGTGGCGAATTAATCACATTTACAATCTGCTCCCTAATAGCACTTCTCCGTCATTGACGACCAGGTTTTTCTTTTGCTTAAATCTGTTTTCTACAGTCTGACCAGTCTGTGCCTATCACAGCTGAGTGTTCACACAAGGGATGCATCTCACCTCCACTTGCAGAGGGCAGGCAGCCCTTGCTGAAACCAGAAGAAAATCAGAATCTGGCCAGTTTAGAAGGCAGCCCTCCTTTCCTCCTTGCCTCTTTTATGTGATGTGCACGATGATCCTGTTTGTTAACTGTGCCCCGTGTTACTGACTTTGTGTTAGATTTTCAGTGCTCGAGACTAAAACTGAGCTGTGCTGGATTACGGTGTGCCGTGGGTATCACGTAACAAACTCTTTCCTTTTTTTAGGCCCGAACTGCTTTGCAGAAACCACTGTCATTCCTGCAGGCCGAGAGGTGAAAACTGACGAATGCACTATATGTCACTGTACTTACGAAGAAGGCACGTGGAGAATTGAACGACAAGCTATGTGCACTAGACATGAATGCAAACAAATCTAGGAGATGTACCAGTCCAAGAACTTTCATGGTTTTTATAAACTATCTCACAGCAGTGAGCACCGTGGATGACCCAGGGAAATCTGAATGAGAAGATTCTGGTGAGGAGCAAATCGACTATCGATACTTTCTTTTTCAGTCACGTAATTCTGCAAGGCGAAGAAGTGCGTGTATTTAAAAAGTTTGGACATAAGAATACTTGTCTTAATAAATGTGTTATTTTCACAGTGAGTACACTAAAATACACTCTATAAAATATTCTATGTATTTCTATAATACCATTATAGAGCTTAAAAATAAATGTTTTATATAGACAATACAGATTAAAGTACTGTATCGTTGCCTGTCCTGCTGTGTACATGCACCATAACTAAACATTACATTTCTATTCTAGTTTTATCATGGTAGAGTTTTCTTTGGGTTCTTGTGTTTGGTATTTTTTTTCCATTTGTTTATTTTCAGTTTAATGGACCAGGAAGGAGTCAGGATATGATAAAACTTTGACATCCACACTGTTGGAAAAAAATGTAGTCCAGTATGCTTTCAAAGAACATGCTCAATTATGCACTTATGAGTATTGCTGTAATATAAAAGTGAGTCAGTTTCTTTTCTTAGCTGCACTGGTGAAAGTCTGCTGGTCTGCAACTGAGATCACTTGGAGCAGTGAGTAATACAAAACTGGTCTCTCTTATCTGTTTTTATAAAACTTTAGACAAAATCAGTTCCTAATATGAAGTTCAAACATAACACGTAACAGCAGGGCAGATCCCTCTTTGACATAAACAATACAACACTGCTGTATCGTTCCACTTTCCTGGTGGAAACAGGGTAAGTCAGTGGGTGGCATCATCAATGTAACGCGCAGTAGATGTGGAGAAGTGTGGATGGGCAGTGGCTGCACACACACGTCCTTGGGCAGGAGAGCACCATCCCCTAGACCCTGCTGTTTCCACCTTGCTGGTGTTTGTTTGGCTTTCTGATTCATCTCAGTCTTTCTGGCTGTCTGCACAGGCTCTGTAACACTGTGGGTAGATGAGAAATGTTTTGAGCCAGCTCTTTGAATCCATCAAAGGATTTATAGCACAGAAGCTGACCCCAGACACACATGGAGTGAATCACATCTCCCTGCTTCTGGCACTTACAGCCTTTGTTTAGATCCATGTTGTTTTAATTTAGCTTATCTCCAACTCCTGGATTGCATCTGCTTTGAATACCTGCTAAGACAGTAGCTCAAGAGAACACAAACAAGGGCTTACTTTAAGCTTTTCCTAGAAAAAAACTTAATGAATAAATATTAAAAAATGAATAATATTGCTTTATTCCCATTTACTCCTTGCTACTTATCGCCATGCAGTAACCTGGTTTCCAGGTTTGGATCCATACGAAGTGTGATTTTCTGGTACTGGTGAAGACCATGGAAGTTTTGCCTGAGACTTTAGTTGATTACAGTTATCTCCTCCAGTCTGTGTTTTGAGTGCGTGTCTATCTATGGCTGGCATTTATTTTCCCCAGTGATGGAATGGGAAAAGAGGAGTGACAGAAATGAAGAAACCCTCTCTTGTACAGACAGTCCTGTGACAGTCAGGCACGGCCTACTCATAGAACAGTTGGAGAGGGGAAGACATTATTGGTTCGAATAGTTTAAATCACTCAAAAATCCAGTAAATAGCTTCCACTGAAGTGGATGTGCATGTATGTAAACACTGTACTGAGAATGCCATCCTCCAGTTGCTTGAATTCCTAGCAGGGATGCAAGAAGTATTATACCCGGCTTGTCACTAACAGCTGCTGGCAGCAGAGGGTGACACAGACTGCAGATTTATTTTGTTTCCTGGAGGAGGGGAGGAAGTGTTTTGTTTCTCATTTGTCGCTTCTCCCCCACTGAAGCTCTTGTTAAGCTTTATAGTCTTTCCTTGGGTTTGAATTTACATTGGTTTGGGAAGTTCTCTTTCTTGAAGTATTGATAACAAGGTTAAAGGCTATTCTAGTGTGTCTTTCTAGTGTAACTTTTATGACTGTTTTCTACTGCATTTTTTTTTTTTCAAATGATTTTTTTCATCTCTCAGTCCTGGCACCAACATATTCGTGTAATCTTTAGTTTAGCAATAGGTTGGTCCGTTCTCATTTGATACGGATTTTCCTGGGCAAATTCATCTTGATAGAGAGCTCTGTGGATTATTTCTTGAAGACTATATTTTGAGATATAACCTGTCTTTCTTTTTGAGATATAATCTTCAAATCCGTTAAGATGCAATTTTTTTTATTTTTTTTATGTAGTGAGATAGGAGTCATAATAAGCTTTGGACTTTCTTCATGCCAGTGTCACTGGCCGTGTCCAGCTTTGTCTTCTAGTATTACTATGAGAGCTTTCTGGCCATTCCCTGAGGATGGGCAGATGGGCTGAGTGACCCCTTGGGCAGATGTCAGCAGCCTCACCCAGGTGTAGAACCAAGGTGTACAGGCATTTTGTTGTTATCCCAGGAGGCAGGCAGCACCACACAGCAGCTCGTTTAACCCACACACCTCGCCCCCATCTGTCCCCAGTGGGACAGAGAAGAGAAAATGAAAGAGCAAAAGCAAGGGAATGAGAACTGGAAGAAAAAAAAAGTGAGAAAACAAGTGATGAAAAGGCAATCACTCACTGCCTCCCATAGGTAGGTTGATTCCTAGCCATTCTTGAACAAGAAACGATTAATGTACCTAAATATCACTCTGCTCTCTTTTATTGCTAAGTATGGTGTTATATGGTGTGGAGTATCTCTTTGGTTAGTGTGGGTCATCTGCGTGGTGGTGACTCTACGCAACCTCTTGTACACCTCCAATTTATTCAATGGGGAAGCAGATTAAGAAACAGAGAAGGCCCTGATGCTGTGCAAGGTCTGTTCAGCAACAGCTAAAACACCAGTGTTATCAGCATCATTTTGGTTACAAACCTAAAACACAGCACCATACAGGCTGCTATGAAGAATAACTCCATCCAAGCCAGAGCCAGTATCCAGTAATACCATCAGCAACCCCAGCACAGAGGCAAATGACCCTTAGAGTCAAACTCCCGGGAGATGATCGCACCAAGCAGCACATGGGCCTTTGCAGTGGAGTTGGAGAGCTATTTCCATCCTGATACATAATGTTATTTCACATAGACGTGCTTAAAACAGAAACTTTCCTCTGTTTATAGAAATGGAAAATGAAAATGTGGAAATTAAAAGTTTTTTTTAAAAAACAGCCAATACAGAATGCAGTTAGAGACCATTCACCTTTAAGCAAATTTAATCTCTAAGCAAAAAAAACCAGCTTCTGTGCTGGCCATGTGTATTTTTCTAAATGTCATGGTTTGGTCAAGTAATACATCTATATCTATATATATCTAACCTTAAAAAATAAGTGTAAAGCCATCAGCATCACTTCCAGTGAACCAAATTCCAGAGAACACTGGCTGACCTACTCAGACATGTTCCTCTGACAGCCAAAAAAAGAAACCAACACCAGAAAATACTGAAAACGAAAATAAAGACTTGGTGTCTCTCAACAGTCAATTTACGTGCTATTGAGAATTCTACATTTATTTATTAAATCAAGCAAGTACAGTGTACATTAGCAAAGTAAAAAGCTCAGTTATAAATAAGTAATTGCTACAAAATAATGCTAACTAATAGTGGGTTTTGTCTGTTGGGTATATTAACTTAAAGGTAGCATAGGTGAAGCCTACTTACCTGTTTTTAGCTCCAATGCAAACACTATTATCCAAAAGTAATACCTCCTATTTTATGATACTGACCCATGACATCAGAGATGAATGTTGGTGGTATAGCAGTAGAGGTTGAACCTTCCCACCAATATTATGTTCCATTTTGTTGCCATGTGACAGAAGGCAGCAGAGGGGCAGTCTGACAAAATGGCATCTCACATGGAAGTGTGGATGAAGCAAAAGTGTGTCACTGAATTCCTCCATACAGAAATAATGGCACCCATTGATGTTTGTTGATGCTTGCCAAACTTTTATAGAGATCAAACACAGTGAGCACAGTGAGGTGGTAGGTGTTGAATTTCAGCAGTGGTGACAGTGACATGAAAGACAAGCCACATTCCGGACAGCCATACACAGCTGTCACACTGCAAAATGAAGAGCATCTCAATTAGTTCATCCTCACCGACTGGTAGATTATGACAAGGGAACTGTGCACAGAGCACACTGGAAATGATGGTGGCAATGTTGGAATCCTACAAATGAAAGCTCACAAAGGAACAGAAGGAACATCGTATGCATGTTTATGAGGGCCAACTGAACCAATACAAGGCTGAAGGTGGCAGAGTCCTGGATCGCATCATTACAGGTGATGAGATGTGGTCGCTACTATAAGCCTGGATCAAAATGCCAGTTTTGGAGTGGCAACATGTGACTTCCCCATTGAAAAATAAGCTCAGGATGCAGCCCTCAGCAGGTAAAGTGATGTGCACTCTATCTTGGGATAAGAAAAGCATGATCCTTCTGGATTTCATGGAACCCAGTGGAAGCATCAACACTGACTGCTACATTGTCACACTGACTAAACTGAAGGCTTAAACTTCAAGAGTCAGGCCAGAGAAGATCATAGAATTGCTCAGGTTGGAAAAGACCTTCAAGATCATCAAGTCCAACCACAACCTAACCATACTACCCTAACTCTAACAACCCACCGCTAAATCATGTCCCTGAGCACCACATCCAAACAGTTTTTAGACAGATGCAGGGAAGATGACAACCTCTCTCTTGCAACACGGTAATGCCAGGCCCCATACCAGTTTGAAGCACGTGGAGCACATTCCCCATCTTGGCTGGATTGTCCTACCACACCCACTGTATAGTCTGAATTTGGCGCCTTCTGACTTCGATCTGCTCAGGCTGATGAAAGATGAACAGCGTGGGCAACATTCTGCTAGCAATGACACCATCACAGTAGCTGTGAAACAGTGGGTCGCCTCCACTGGTGAGGCTTTCAGACTCTTGTTCATCACCGGCAAAAATGCTTAGCGAATGGTGGTGACTATGGTGAAAAACAGTGTTTTGTAGCTGAGCATTTGGTCTATCAAATAGTTTTATTGTGCTCCTTGTATCTGCTGTAGTCTCCATGGAAATAAACAGGATGCATTGCTTTTGGAGTGACCTATGTACGTATCCTGCACATGAGGAGTTTTACAACTTTGCAGGTGGTTGTGTCTATAAAAGCTGTACTCTGGGATACGCTGATAGCTCATTAATAATTTTGTATTTGAACTCTGTTCCTTGAAAAATGAATATTCTATTCAGATGCTCTTGTGTAGCTGCATTGGCATGAGTATGAGATTTCTGCTTCTACTTCTATTGCTTCTGCTTATTTCCCAGTTGAAGTAATGCCAAATTAATTCTTGTTTTGGCTTTGTCCATTTTTGTAGGAGTGTACAGTACATTCATTTGGCTTCAAACCTGTGTAAGTAGGTACCTGAAGAGATAATATTCTAGATGGTTTCGGGTAATTATAAAATTGCAGTTAGTGTGCAACAGTAATATTGTTACTCATTTAAAACTCAAGAGGGAAGGGCGATTATTCACCTAAATACTTACGCAAGCTTTTAAAGGGAAAATGGAATAAAAAAGGAAAGATAAGAGATACGAAATGGAGAAACTGAGCATTACAGCAGGAATGTAAAAAAAGGAAAAACAGACACACAATGTCATAAAGGTGTTTTACAGGGATATTTTCAAAGCATATCTTACGGAAAGTAAATGGGAAATATATTTGGGCATAAACTGAAATCTACGAAATTCCATTTGGAAATGATAAAAAAAAATGCTTATTGTAAAAGGAGACTGATTACTGGAAGAGATTGCCCTGACATGTTGCAGAGTCTTTGTCCATGAAGATGTTCAAAACCCTGAGTAGCCTGCTCTAGCTGGCCCTCGTAAGAGTTGGACAAGATTGAAAACGGAAAGCCATACTGAGATGAAGTTTAATTAAGCTCCTTAGTACAAATAAAAAGATATGATGAAAGGTTCTCTCACTTTGGAAAACAATCTTCTGTTTTCTTATGGTGTAATATAAACTGTACTCTCAAGATTTGGAATATTTGATGTTACTTTTGATGGTAACTTTAGTATTTAAACTTGGATAGCTCCCTAATAGTTAGGAGGCTTTGAAAGATACAGGAAAAATCCAAACCTGTATGCCATTTATCAGTTACAGACAAGTAAAAATTTTGTATTAATTAATCAGTAATAGAAAAACATTTTCCTAATAAGCAGCACAAAAGCTAATGTTTAAAAACAATCAATCAACTCTCAACTTACCAGAAATATTTGTTATATTTATATTAAGTTCATTTGGGACTATTAGCTAATAGTAATCCTACTTCTGTAACACACAGTGGTTTCCTGCTTCCAAAAAAATCATGAATTTTAGGAAATACACAGCATAAAAGAGGCTTTTGTTGAAAATTATATAATAACGAATAGGAAGTTAGTCTTGTTGAAGTATTTATTTACAATGTATCCACGGTAAATGTCAAGTTTGCCACCTAGACTTACCAATAATCTTCTTGTCAATGTAGAACTCAGGAAGTTAGCCTGCTTCGTGTTTCTTTGGTAAAAAGGGAAAAATACCACCTATAACACTAAACGTTCCTGTTCCAGCAAAACACAGAGTACTGCTGAGGATTTTTTAAGCAGAGATTGTAACTTGCTGCAAAGAGGTGAATTTATGAAAAGCTTTGAAAATAGGAATGCAGATATCAGTCCATAGAAAGTGGGGAAAAACAGCAAACTTAAAGAAGATCTAACGTCATGAAATAAAAATAAGTTTAACATGCAATTAATTTTGATAGTAGAAAAACAAGGAAAACCTTTTTCCTTGGCTACATGTACAAAGAAATTTCTTTCTTCTGGCTCCAACCATATAAGAGCATAAACTTTAGATGAGACAGCAAGCGGAAATTAGAAGTCCAGTTTAATATTGTTAACTGAGATCAGGATTTGTTTCACATAATATATATATATATAATAAAGCATCTGTACTTGACTGCAATCAGTGAATGAGAGAGAACATTTGCAAAGGTTGAAGTGCTTTTTTTCACAACAGACAAAATCAAAGGCAAAACTTTATAACCACTTACTTTTCTTTTTCCAGTATGTCATAAAGGGCGTGCAAACTTTGTGAATTAAAATGAATTTTGCTATCAAAAGGACCAATATATATCATTTCAGAACTCTGCTAATATGCATATAAATGCCTAGAGAAGAAAGTCAGTATTTTAGTGTGTTTAATACCCCAATTAAATGCACATAAGTTTTATTATTCTCCCTCATAGTACAGATACAATAGTATACATGCTTTTAATTATTGGAATGGTTGGAAATTGCCAACCAGAGCTTTTTGGTTTTGATACACAATAGAAACATAGACATATAAAAATGTAAAAATACTGTTTAATTTATATTTCTATTGCCTTAAAAAAGCTGCATTCATTTCAGAGGGTAATTCTCAAACTTATTTGCTACCCATACTGTAGGAAGCTCTGTGTGCTTTTATTACTTGTTAGGTTGTGGGTTTTTTTACCAAAAGAAATTCCATATTTTTGCAAGGTGATACTGCATAATATGCTTTCTCTTTAGCCACTGATACTTCAAACTAATGCTAACTAATTTAGTGCTGTCATGATTGGGAAATTATGAAGATAACATAAGGATGTGCAGTACTCCAACCAAATGTAATGACTCCTCTCATTTGCAGTCCATTTATTTCTTATTACCAAATGAAAATAAGGACTGGGTAGCCTTCAGTCATTCTATGGATTACTGTTAAACAGAGCTGGATTTCCTAACTAACTGCTAAATGTTTTTTTAACGCGCTCTTTCTCATCTGTTTTCAAATGGCATTTGATAAAAATAGCTATTTTATATGTACTGCTAGTTATGCTGTTTATACTAATGTTCAAACAATAAGCCATGTCATGTTTAAAAATTACATCTTAGAAGTAGTACAGTATTTTTTTAAGTCCTTTACTGAGAAAAAAATTACGTGAAGATGTACATTTTTAGACCTGATGTTCATACTTGTGCTTCAAAACACAATTACATGCAAACCCCGTTTTTCAGATGGCAAAGGGCTAAAAAATGACCTACACACATCTAGCTCATGGTCATGCAGCTAAGAGTGAGAATGTAAAAAAAGGATGTAAAACAGAATTCTGTTACACAGTACCAATTTAAATGAGGCTACTAATGAGTAATAACAACAAGGATTGTTTTAAGCCATCGACTTAATAATTCCTGACACTCTTACAAAAGTAAAGAATGAGTGTCATAAAAATCATCTTGATATTTTTGTTATTGTTTGTTTTCTTCAGGTAAAAGCAGAAGTGTTATGCTGAAACTGGTATCTTTAAAGGTAGAGCAGATGCATGACCTAAGTGGAATTTTATATTATTTGGGAAGAAGTTACTGAGTGAGTACTGAACAGTTGGGTAGATGAAAGCTGTTATACAGAGTCCTTACTCTAGTCTATGTCAACAGGAGATGACTGGAGCAAAGAACTAACTATGCAAAATAACTCTACCTTTTTTTTTTTTTCTTCTTTTGATTAAAACAGTTAATTATCTTACTGCTCTTAACCTGGTGGGTAATTACAAAGACCTTAAAAACGAAGTACAACTAGGTGATACAAACTAGAATATACAGATGAATCATTATTTCTTAAAAGCAAGTGTATCCTATCGATGTAACCAAAACAAACTGTACTCAGGTAAATATTTAAATAAAAATATTTATTAATATTACAGGTTAAAATGCATGAGAGCTCTTGCAGCTTTGCCAGTCCCTTTACTGTTAGCAATTCGTTGCTCCGTATCTCAAACTGGTGTCGCACTGAAGACAGTGAATTCCATTACTAGGATTGTATGATCCTGGGCTGCAGATAACTATATGGACACAAAAAATCAATGAATTTCAGTGGTATTAATACAGAACTGTTTACATTTGAAATGTCCGGAATACATCTTTGTCTATTTGAAAAGAAAAAGATCATTTATTTTTCCACAGTATTCTGCTAGTTGATGAAAGCAGAATTTGAGCTATTTGGTTACAACTATCTCGAACTTACCTTCCTCAACTAACTTCAATTTGGCAATATAAGCCTTTGTTTAGGAAAGATCTTTAATGAACAGCATTAGTATTTAGTGTGCAAAGGTATTTAAGACTTTCCATCCTTTTACAGAGTCTGTGTTTAACTGGTTATTTGGTTTTGCCTAGCTTAAGAACTACTGCACAATCCTTCAGCAGGATTTTCAATATTTGGATTACCTTCATTTGTTGAGGCTGGCAGGATTCAGTTGGTTCTCAGTGGGCTGTTACTAGCTTGCCTAACATTTTTTGCCACTGCTATTGCCTGGAGAGGGTTTTAGAGGTCTTAGAAAACATAAGCAAGAGGGAGTCCTTTGCAGATGGCATATACACCTTGCATTTTTAGTACATTAATATAGACAAATCAAGATGGCTTTACAGGAAAGAGAAAGCTTTACAAATAGGCATAAGCAAAAGCATCTACTGGTGTACCAGAGGAATAACTACATTATTTTTGTCAGAGATTATTGATACACTTCTAGGAAATAATTCAGATTCCTCCATTTATTTAATTGAAACAAGGTAGCCTTCTATTGCAACAGGATAAAAAGGTTGTTTCACTGTAGCACAATCTGCTACCTAGGGGACAGCATGAAAAGGAGAATGGAACTTTAACTAGGTGGCTTGTAGCTTACTTAAAGAGCTGCTGGAAACCAATGGATATACTTCTCTTAATCCTTTTCAATGACAGAAAACTCTGTTGTAAACCATCACTTTGAAGGTATTAGCATGACATGAAACTAAGTATTATAAAAATAATAGAAGATATAGAACAGGTAAAACTGAACATCTGCCTGTTTTGATGTATGAAAACTAGAGTAAGTTTTTGTTTAGGAATCATGCAGTAGATATACATTTTTTTTTTCTCCAAGTTCAAGGGCCTATGGCATACTCTTTCCATTTCTGTCACATTCTTATTGAGATCAGAAGCATGGAAACATCTGTTTCCATATTCCAAAATAGAACTGGCGTATGCACGGGTAACACGATTATCTGAGGTTTGCGATGCATCTGTAGTGATACAGTATGGCTGGTGCTAACCTATGGCTGATGATTAAGAAATGCGTTATAAATTTTTC
Organism: Numida meleagris; assembly: GCF_002078875.1. Taxonomy (NCBI): domain Eukaryota; kingdom Metazoa; phylum Chordata; class Aves; order Galliformes; family Numididae; genus Numida; species Numida meleagris. Next base: position 78,790,590 of record NC_034410.1, read on the forward strand.
AGAAAGGAGAAAAAGAATCAAACTACTGAACAGCTGATCAGATTTCTATACTATGTAAAGATCTCATGAATGAACACATACATGGATGTAGAAGACAATACAACTTGAGGTGGTTTTACAGTGAAGACGAATACTTAATCAGTCTGAAAGCACCTGGTATGGCAGTACATGCAAATTTAATAAACTGCAGAAAACTACAACTAGAAGGGAAATTTTAAAAGGACTGCAGAATGATGCATAAAGGAGAAATAAGAGTTGGAGAGAAATTCGTAAAGGGATTGCTCTTGGACAAATTTTACTAATTTTTTTTCACTAACAAGATTATCTGACGAAGTTCTTAGCATCAAATAAAAGCACTAATGATGTAAAAGGCACCAGTTAGAGCTCACCTGAAACACCTTGCTAAATTCTAGTCATCTGTGTGCAAGAAAATTAAAATGGGGCATGTGAGATGAAGGCTTGTCAAATGCAATATCTTATAAAAGCAGATACAAAGTGGTTGACTTGTTCTGACTATAAAATAGGAGAAGAAAAAAAATTCTGTAAGTTAAAGGCCAGTCTCTATACTAGAGCAAGTAAATAGAAACTTTCCACGAATTACTTTAGATTAGAAGCTGGATCTTCTAAGTACAAAGTAACCAAGATCAGAACTTCCAAGTAGTTTTAAAATGGACCTTAAATCTCTTAACTGAATGACATGACCTGGTTTCTGCAACTGCAAGGGAAAATAGCAGACCACCCAAGAAGTTGAACTCTGCTTCATGGAAATATATTTATCAAATGCTTCCATAAGTGCATGCATGTTTCACCCCCAAAAAATCAACAACTAGTCACAGTGAGTATGACTAGCCATATATGTAAGATACACAAAGCATCTCACATTAGCGTGGTCTTTTGAGAACTACTCATGAAATTTGAGACATTGAAAAGACATGTGGAGAACTTATAGTGGATAGTAGTAATGCTGTGCAGAGGCCATACCCAAAACATGACACAAAAGACTGACCTTTATTTCAATGAAGGCAGTATCAGAAAGAGAAAATGGCTGGAATCTTCTAGGATACACAAAAGCTGTTGCTAAGACAGAGTTGACAGAATTGTTTCTAGATTTGCCGACACATAACAAGAAGTAACAGGTACAAACAAAATCAAGGGAAACTACCCAATGGTAAGGATTTTGAGTACTGAGTTACATGTCCTTAGGAGTCTGTGAAGTCTGTCCTTAAAGGTTTTTAAGATCATTAAGGACACATCCATCAGGAAAAACTGAAGCTTATATCTTGTTTTGAGGCAGAATGATGAACTGCTATATAGCAGAGGACTCTTTCAGCTATATTGCCTACAGTACAGTGTTTGGGATTCTGGCAAAGGGAAAGATTAATTATACGAAGAGGTTAATGAAAGAGAAGAATGTATGTCTGAGAATACTGACAGAATGACATCTGCAGCTATGGGAAGTAGTACGCAGACATGTTTCAGGATTACCTGTTTCAGACTCTTAGATACTTCAGATGTGAAATCTTGCCTCCATATCTACCAAAGATGCATCTATTATGAACAGCTGAATTGTAATCAGCTTCTTGGATTGACAGTGGTGTAGAGCAGTGTAACATTTCTGTCTAGAGCAGGAGAAATATAAGATGGTGGCAGCTAAAACAACAGTATTATTTTTCACTACTGATATGAAATGGCAATTAGAGAGAGCTAAGACAAAAATTGTTTTGAAGAAAAAAGGAATATGAATTAGTTTAGAATGGACTAAGATACTGCAGGGTGGAAGACCAAAACAAAACAACGGTCTTTACAGAACAGATCATCCTAAAAGAAGATATGCTTTTATAATCTTGATTTTCAAGTATCTTTTCTTGAAGTCATGTGCATTGATACTTTGTATTGAAATAAATGCACTAAATTTGGTATGTATCTTGTCCTTGAAATTATGTCTTTCTCATAAAGACAACAAATGGGAAAAAACAATTGCATCTGGAAACATTTCCTATGTCCTGCAATTTTAGAATTGTCCTGTTTTCTATTTTCTCCCATATTTTTAATACTTATTTTTTAAAGTGTAGTCCATTCTGTTAACAGTCTTTGATAAGTAATCCAGTGTTTCTTTCACCAACTCTAGCTCAGTAAAGAATTATCTGTGTAAAAAGCTTGACTACAGATTTATACTCTACGCATCTGCCTCCTGATGTTCCTTTCAGACTTCAGTCTTAGTATATGGGAATCATATGAATGACTTTTTTTCCTGGCAGAAATACTATCTGGCAAAGCCATTTAAAACATAAATCAAAAAAGTCTTAGAAAAGTTCTACCCAAGTACTAACCTGAGCTAGTACTGTTTACCCTAACAGGAACATTTTAACACTATTTAATGCTTGTAAGATAAATGAATTTTGTCACTTACCACAACACTCTGGGCAGTCTGGATGCCTTACAGCACTCACTCCATATCCTGGATAGCAACTATCAACCCACACCATTTGCAGTGTACCTTCAACGTAGTATATTTCAGGCAACGGTTCAGAACTTTTCTTCCTAATTTCCACCTCTTGCTTAAAAAATCTCTCTATGAGGTGCTTTGCCTAAATTGAAACAAATAATTATTTTTTCAGAATCACTGACGCAAAGAGGTCAAAACAGAAGATAAGACCAAGGAACGTGGGTGTGAGTTGAGATTAAGATTTAAAGGTCGTATTTCTAAATCTTTTGATTGTAGCAGGTAGATGGAATGGAAACAGGAAGGTAATCTGATATTCTTTGATATGCTGTTTTTAATTTAGATAAACCTTGCTCAATTAACGCAATATCTCTAAATGTGTTCAGGATTATATAAATACAACCATTAAAGCTAATCCAGCTTCAACTAAAGCTGGATTATAGCACTAAAGCAGGATTATAGCATTAAAGCTATCCTGCATTAGATATCTGTAGCTCATCAATAGTTCTGCAGCTTTCCCTCCTATACCGGTACTATTATTTAAGTCCAATTATATTTCATACTTTCCAACCATATTAAATATCTCTGTTCAATAAAAAGAAAGTACCACACACACAAAAAAAAAAAATACACACACAAATTTTAAAAAAATGGCAAAACCGAATGTATTTATACATTCTTATTTTGATCTTCTTGTCTGCATGAAAAAGATAACCTTGACCATGAGCTTTCCCACAAATGTATCTTTTTTTCCATTGGACAGGATGGAAACTGTTTAATGAGTACTATATATTTTAGATTCCTTTGCCCCTCCAGTTGAATCCCAAAGCATGATGTACATACCTGATATTTCTTGACAATGGATGTAAAATAGTAGATGCTTCAGAACAGTATTCAAAACCAACACTATATTGAACAGAGAGAGCATCTACGATCACCATACTGTGAGGGAGCTGCTTAGAGCTAGGCCACAGAAAAAATGCCAAGGTCACAAGTGTCTTGAGCTTTCCCTTTCAAGTCCCTACAGTACTTCAGTCCAGGTTGCAAAGTAGTATATTCATGTTCCACATTTTCCTAGGAGGTGCTCCCCTCCTAGGGGAGAAGGCATATCTTCCTCCTGTCCTTCCTTTCTTTTTTTCCTTCACCTTTTAAGAATCTCTGAATCAAAGTTAACCTGATAAGCGAAAGTTTGACTTCTCTTTCCCTACTGTGAGAGCCAAAATCTTCAAGCAGCTAATATTTTAGCAGATCATAGAATCATTCTGAAGTGATGGAAAGGCATGCCATTGCAAAAATAGCATGTTTAATATTTGCAAGATGTGTCCAAAGGTTCCCAATTGTCCTGCTACTCTTCGTATTCTTAAAATACTTCCCTTAATGCAAACTGATAGTGTGATCTGCCTAATCCATATGGGCAACTGAATATTGGCAATTTTAATTGGATTTTATATATATATAGTTTAATTTAGAACAACTAAAACTTTTATATTGGTTTATTTACTAACCAAACTATGTTTTATATTTTATGCTGATATTATACTATATGTGTAGTCTATTATGTTAGTTCAAATTTTATTCCTCTATCTACTTTACCTTGTGTAATCTATGAGATGCATCACAACCACTTTGCGGACATAGTCTGTTGTTTTCTGTGTCTAAGCAAGCAACTGTAACAAAATACAATCTGTTTACAGAAGAACAAAGTCAATGAAATCACCATTTCTATTTACTTGTTTAAGATTCTGATCATCTCTGAGGCAAGTGTTTGGGAATTTCACATTTCAGATGTCTGGCTTGCAACATTGAAAAAAAATTTGTACTCCTACAGATATTATCAATATGTCTATTTAAGTATATTGCAAATACTTAACTATTTCATGGGAAATCTTTTTTATTTGTAAATTCTGATGGCAAGGAAATATGTAATCCTGGAAGTTTCCCAGACATATAGATATCCAAATCCTCTCAAAAGTAAAATAAAATAAAATAAAATAAAATAAAATAAAATAAAATAAAATAAAATAAAATAAAATAAAATAAAATAAAATAAAATAAAATAAAATAAAAGCAAAGCACTGATAATACTGAAGTTATTCTTGAGAGAAAACTCGAGTCCATTGCTTGAACTGTCAGAAGCTTGAACTGTTAGGATTCCTGGCTGACCGTTTCAAAATCTGTCTTTTTAAAACCATAATGATATCTAGGTAAATAGAGAGTAGCTTATTATATTTTATTTTATTTTAAAGATTTCCCAATTTCCCCTACTGATCTCTTCCTGTGCCCACATCTCAGTTCCACATACTCACCCACTCAACCCCTTCCATCCTCATACGAATCTCTATGAGATACTGAACCAAAGGAAAACTTCAAGTATGGATTGAAGGAAAAATGTAGTTACATTTTAGTAATCCATTTCCATAAGACTACATTCTTCATCAACTATTACTAGCATGGTATGGTAAAGGCCTGAGACATGCTCAAGAAGCTGCTGGCCTACTCTCCAGAACTGGCACTTGATTAATCCCCCATAATAAGAACAACATTGTCTGTTAAGATGTTAATTTCACTTCTTATAAGCTTTACCTATCTTTGTCATATAAGTAATTCTGAAACACCAAAAGCTGCTTAGAAATCAAAAAGTACTGATACCTCACGGTGCTGAAGAATGTGTAGCTTACCACTGGGTTGTATCAAAGTTTCTCTAAATCTCTAACTGCAGAATTTCTCCTCCTTGATTGTAGAAAAGCTTCAAAGTATTGCTTAAACATTTTATAAAGACTGCACATTGGCTAAATCTCACTTATGTCATCTCAACAAACCTAGAATTAACTTAAACTAGCGACACTCTTCACGTCAGTGCTATCCACTACAAATACCATCTCCAGAGAAACACAACTAATAGTTTCACTGTTTTGTAAAGTGGAAAGTGGAAAACAAAGTGCAATTGATATACTTTGTTCGGAAAGGGATATTTTCAAACTGCATATCTTGCTATATAGTGACTAATGTAATAATATATATGAAGACAATGGCCGTTTTAGAGCTGAAGTAATTAAAAACAGTAAGCTTAAGAAAACTTTATATGTGTTCTTACTCATATTCAGCTCAGCTATTGCAAACTAGATATCGCTTTTAATAACAAAGTTTTCAAGTGAACTACACATATACTGGGACTGCATTACTTGTTATTTCATTACTCATTCACAGCATAATGGATCTAGGTCTTTTTTTCATATGGTTTCAATGTTCAGAAGGAATACTCTGAAAACAATTATCAATAAAATAATATCTCCTTTGGACTGACACAACATTAAGATTTCTGGCTTCCGTAGCTGATGTATTTAGTGAACAGCTGTTAATAGAAACATTTTATGAAAATTAATGTATGTACTGGTGAAAAAGTATTTGTTGTACATTAATTTTATGAGAGGATGGTAAGTAACTGAGATACTATGAGGTCATTTATGTATAAATGCACTTGAGTGTCAGATATAATATATCAGATGTAATGTTTTGTAATTATTACAATATATAATGACACTCAGTAAGAACACTTAAATACCCATAACTTAGTGACATCTGACAAAGCTACCTAATTATTTGCTTTTAATCGTAACTAAAGGAAACTGAAAATACCGAAGTCAACCCAGTATTTTTGCAAATCAGTTTTAATCAGGCCTCCTTTACACTCCTTTTTTTTAGAAAAAAATGGAAAAATATTAAATTTCCCTCTTTTACTGTTGCCACTTAAAGAAGGAACTGTACTGAGATTCATCTCATTTAACTCCAAACCACATCCATAGAGAGATTTATAGATCCGTAATTGTTGACAAGAGGAAGGTCATCTAGGGAGTTATGAAATACAATGCATAACTTTTATTCCCATGATAGTGTGCAACAAGGAACATGATAAAAGTTTTATGATAGAAAATAAAACATGTTGATCTATGTACAGCTATAAAAAGTTGTGAACTCTTATGAAATAATGTAAAAGACACACTTTTGAGTAGATCAGCTCTCTTTTTCTACTGACATCAACTTCATATGCAATACCTTGAAGCATTTCTACAATCAAACAACATATAAATACATATAATACTTTCTGCATATAAGCAGTAAGTTCCATTAGCTATAAATATCTAAGCATTCTCTAAATCCAAGACATATTTTTACCTGAAAATGTAAAGAATATTTCATTCTGTAGGCCTCCTTTCTGCATTTTTACATGGTGGCATTCTGACTTAATTAATGTAACCTCACATGAAAGGTCAGCAACAAGCTTCCTTAGTATCTGAAGCAACATATTCCCGAAAGAAGTATTATGAAAACTATTGCAGGGGGCTGCGTGATACTGGACTGTCAGTTCATAGTAATACTGAGGATCAGAATAAGCTGCAGGAAAAAATGCAACAGATGATGAGGAAAATGTATGAAAAAATGAGTTATTCACATATTTGAAAATCATGTTGTCAGTTTAAATCCTTAATTTATAAATAAAATTAATTTGAACTAATTTGAACTAATTTTTAATGATAAAATAATGTATGCGGGGCTAGTCAGAAACACTTAAGGGACTTGTGCAAGTCCATATTCTTAGTTATGTCCACAGGTTACTTACTGTTTAATACAGGTTGTTTTTTTTAAAAACCAACAGTAAACTACAGTAGAAGCATCAAGGATATGAAAGCTAAGGTTAAGAAGCATGTTAGAAAATATCCTGTAGTATGCGGTGTAATATTTCAACTCAAACATTATCATCACTTATAGTAGTGTATTTTACACTTCTTAGTCAACTATCACAAAAAAGTATTTTAAAGGATGTAAAAACTGAATAGAAATTCCTTCTCTATTAATGTAAGTACCTCAACAAGCTACCATACAGATATGAAATTTACTTTTAAGGAATAATCAGCTAATTAAACTTTACTGTGAAGTTATATGCACACGTGGGCATCTTTCACAAATATAATGTAACATAAAATGCATGGTATTAGTTATTTCACAATAACCACTCTACTTACCCAAATCTTAATATCAGCTAGACATTAATAGAATGCTAAATAGGAAACAGAAGTAAAAGAATGAAGAACAGGGGTCATGGTGTGGGTAGAAACACAGAAATAAGGAGGGAGGTTAGCAGAGAAGAAAAATGAAGGAATAGAAACCAAACCAGCTGAAAGAAAAAAAAAAATGTAAATCATAAAATTATAAAATGGTCTGGGTTGGAAGAAACTTTAAATATATAGTTCCAAGCCTGCTGCCATAGGCAGGGACACATTCCACCAGACCAGGTTGCCCAGGGCCCCATCCAACCTGGCCCTGAACACTTCCAGGGATGGGGCATCCACAGCTTCTCTGGGCAACCTGTTTCAGTGCCTCACCACCCTTGCCCTGTGTAAAGAATTTCTTCCTGTTTTAGTTTAAAACCATTACCCTTTGTCCTATCACTGCACTCCCTGATAGAGAGTCCCTCTCCAGCTTTCCTGCAGGCCCCGTTAAACACTGGGAGTATAGCATCAAAACATCAAGAATATGACATCCAATTAAGACAGCTCATTAGAGTCTCCACGCTGATTTTTCTTCTCCCATTTCCTTTCCCTTGCTGCTGCATATTCTGGATTTTGAATTTGGTATGCTAGTATATAGATGGGATCCTTACTGAAAAATGTAAGATTGCATTACTGAAAACTGTAAACTTTTCCATCAAAATTGCTTGAAAGAAATTTCTTCCTTTCCAGCTCTCTCAGACAAGCTAACTGTTAAAAGTCATAGTTATTCTATATCAAGGCTACTAAGGCCAGAGTCAAATTAATTTACATCAGAGGCTAGTTTAGGTTATTGTGCTCTAGCAAGCCTTTAAATGAGCACATTTCAAATTAGAGGCCAGACATCATTCCTGCTTAAGGCAATACAAACTCTTACCTAAATCTCCTCAAGAATTAAAGAAGGAAAAGAGATCTAGTAATGAATAAATGATATTGCCTTTATCATATTTCACTTCATCAAAGACTCTCAACAGATGGATATGTAATCGTAACAGGAAAGAATAAGCTACCAATATTATCATAGAATCATAGAATCACCAAGGTTGAAAAAAACCTCCAAGTTCATCCAATCCAACCATCCATCTACCACCTATATTTCCCCACTAAACCATGTCCCTCAGTACAACATCTAAATATTTCTTGAACATCTCCAGGGACAGTGACTCCACTACCTCCCTGGGCAGCCCATTCCAGCACCTGACCACTCTTTTAGAGGAGAAAGTTTTCCTAACATCCAACCTCAATCCCCCCTGGCGCAACTTGACACCAGTCCTTCTAGTCCTATCCCTAGTTACACAGGAATTACTTAGTTAATTGATTATGTGATTAATTGATACACAATTTAAAATTCAAAATCATATTCAATTAATAATTAAGTCATTAACCTATGTGAAATAAATCCAAAAGGCTGTGCTAAAATTCATCTCCTAAAGAATAATTTCATTTTAAATTATACTCTTTGTATGTTATTAAGGACTACTGCCTATTCAGCTTGCTGCATTCCACTATGTTTTATGTTTCTTTTTTAAAGAGAACTGTATTCATAAATTTCTTAGTCAAAAAGTGAGCTTAATTTAAGGCTCTGTAAATGCCATTAAATGAACTGTCAGATAGCAACTGCTATTAAAAACAGTTTATCCAGAGAAATCAAATGTCTTTACCTCTCCAAGTTAAATTCTAAATAAGCATTACTTCTTTATAAGTAACAGCATGCCTTTAAAAAGAAAATCTTCAAGGTAACAGCACATTTACCAGTGTTAATAACTTACCATAAATAAGATATTTTATCGTGAGTCTTTTATCAGGTTGTGCAGCTATAAGCTTATAAACAAGGGAACAAGTGTAAACTCCACTCAGGTCAGATGAGAAGTGACTCAATATTAAAGTTCCCGTTGGTGATATTTCCACACTGCTATTTTCTGGTAAAATGTAATGAAATAATTTTAGCAGTCATTATGAGAAAATGCAGAAAGGGTACAAATGGTTATTTACTCTTAAAATGTGCACAATATAATCATATTATGGATTCAGCTGAAGGCTCAGGACTCAGAACCTAAGGCTGACAGGTTCTCACTCAGTTCAGCACTATACAGATATGGCTTACTGCTGCTGTTTTTACGCACTAGTTCACAAAGCAGTCCTAGAAACCTGTTTTTATTAAACCTCCAATATCTACTGTTCTCTCCAATATCCACTTCCAAGAGCAGAAAACTCCCAGATAAAAAAAGGAAGAAGTGAGCAAATAATCTTTATAATTTTAACTTTCCATACTAAAAGTGAGTAGTAACATTTTGGTCTCCAAGATCAAAAGTCTTAGGGCAGTGGCCTAAATCTTAACATAACTTAGTTCAAGGCAGATAAGAAGTGGAATCCTACTTTAAAGTACAAATCATAAGCGTGTCTCTTTAATTAGTTTTTTAAAGAAAATGGAAAGAATTATCTGGGCTCTGAGGGTAAGCCATACAGTTCTCCCATACAGCCTGCTTGTGAGTTACGTAATGATAGTTGACAAGCCCTTTCCTGACTTGAAGAGTCCTCAGGCAGTGTCAATATGCCTGAGGATTTCTTAAATAGCAGCTTATCTTGGTAGCTGTCAAAGAAAACCTTAGGAATCACTGGATTAGCACAGATTATAATAGTCCTGAAGGTAAAACACGCACTTTGATAAAATATTTTGAGAATAGATTATTTTGCCTTTTGGAGCCAAAGAAAAAAATCTTTTTAATATTCTACGCACTTTAGTCCTTTTATCTAGTGTATGAAATCTAAGACAATTAGTGTGGTGTGAAAAAACACATATTTTTTACAGAAAAAGTCAATCCTAAGGACGTGAGATGTATACTAAACACATTTTAGGATCCTTACCTCAGGCCAGTCCTAACCTGGTTTTACAGGAGAACATGTATTATCTCTCAAAGCTAACCTTTCCAATTAGCTTTATCCAAAAGGAATCCAGTTTCTGCACCCAGCGGTTGCTCCACGATCCAAAATGTGGTAAGTGGGCAAAATTAAGCAATTCACTTCAAAGCCACACTCCTATTCAAACTAGCAAACTACTGTTATTCTGGATGGACACTCATTTTCCTGCTATACAATTTTAAGAAAGATATTAAGAGAAAAATAGCTTGATCAAAGTGCTTCTTTTCACACACCTGGCAGGAGGGTGTGGGACAACTTTGTTCCTCAAGAATCAATTTAAACGTTTAATCAACTTAGTTTTGTCTCATATGTAGCTGTGTTTATAAAAATGATAATTCAAGTGCAGGTAAAAAAAAAAAGTACTATTAAAAAGACTGAAAGTACAAATTCTCTTACAAGAAATGTTTCTCACATTGTAGGTTCTCACATTAATGGGACACTGTCATATTTAGGAGAATGAGGAGCTTTTTAATTTGATGATGAACAAGACACTAAGTCTATAAACTAGGATGTCATTTGCTACTGAATGCAGAAATAGCCAGCAGATTAATATTGTCAGAAAACCAGCATAAATTTAAGAATGTTGTTCTGATCTTTTGTATATTCAGCTGCCCTGTGTGGGCCGAAAGCAACAACACCGTTAATTGACTGGATAGCTAGAGCACCTTTAAGACATATCACAACCAGCTTTGCTGCACCTACAAAATCCATTACTAAATTTCAAAGATGACAAGAAGTCCACAAAAGACAAAGCCTGGACATCCAGTGAAGAGATTTGATCACAAGATTTTTTTGAAAATGCATCACTAGAAATAGCAAAGTACGTCTGTTTGGAAAAAAAATCAAAAGCCTGTTTTCTTTGTCCTCCTAGTGTTAAAAACAAAACTACACTAAACATCCCTTGCTTTGTGGGATCATCTGGATGAATACTGCCTACTCACATGAGTTTGGATTCACAAAAAAAGATTATTACCTTTAAATGAAACTTTAAAAACAATTTATGCACTCTCTTCGTAAATCTAGTATTTTTTTCAGTGTTACTCTGCTGGAACAGGATAAGGAAGATGAGTTTTGATTTCATGTCACGTTTCGTGATGTAAATGACATGATATGATTTTATATGCCTCTCTTACACAAGAGGCATTTCATATACATGATGATTTCATAAACATGATGGACAAGGGATGTGAACAAGTTCAGAGTTTCCCTGTGGTCAACAAAAACTAGCATGACATGAAATCAAAGAGAAGTTATTTTTCACTTTGTTCTACGAGAAGAAGTTAGATAATTTTCCAGGCTCCATGAGTACATTAGGTGGCAACATGTATAAGAAACAGTAACTTTCCTGTAATTACAAATTCCTAGGTTTCACCACAGTAAAACAAACTTATACCAGTGTTTGCATTAGCAAAAAGAATGAGATGCTTTCTTATGTTTTCTGTTCTATTTAGCTATTTCTGTTTAAACACCCTCTAAAATTCTGTTTTATGCAGTGAAACTTTAGGATGCAGAACATGAAAAGCAATTGTTTTAAAGCTTTTTCCTCTGTTTAAAGTGTATTTTCAAATACTCTTAGCTGATGTTAAAAACTTCAAAGTATAATTTCCAGATCTTAATAGAAAAGAGTCACTGCTAACTGAAGAAAAATGGTAAATTTTAAAATTGTAATGATTTAAAAAGACATTTTGTGCAGTATTTAATTTTTCATTAATCTTTTGACAACACATAAGTGTTGTCAACACCTAAGACCACATAAGTGGTCTGGAACTATCTGTGAACAAAGATTCAAAAAACAGAACTGCTTGTTAATGACTACAAAAAGCAGAGCGTTTACTGCTCCTTGTAAGATTTTATTGTAGTCGTGATGTTCTATATATATACTTAGACAAATTTGAGGGGCAGAAAATACCTCTTATTGTGTGTATCAAAGGCCAGTTTGTGTGAAAGATAATTTGAATTTTCTAACTATCACCGTCAGTACATTTATTTTGAAGTGTTTCAAAAAGCAGCATTTTCTTATTCTTTCCTAAGGCTGGATTCATAATTTTACATTCCCACAGAAAGGATTCTTTTCTTTTATATGAACACACTGAGATAAAAGTATCACATAATGCTTTGAATCCTATTTCCTTCCAGTATGGAGATTCACTGTGATAGATATTAGAGACTAACTCTAGTTAGTTCCATAGAAAAGCCCACATGATTTTTACCAGTTAGAGGGAATTGGACTCCTTATAAATGAAGGCCTGGCAAAAAAATTCTCTTACACAACAACTGTTAATATACCAGAAGCTTAAGTGTTTCTTCAACTTGAGTTGAAAGAAACTGATTGTGACAACATCCCTAGGAGACTAAGAACAATCTTTGTGTCCGAAGTTGAAGTCTTCTTATTACTACATTTTTTCAATATTTTTTTCCTGAAGACCCTCACATCTCTACAGAAAGCTTTGTCAGAAAAAGTTTTTTTTCTCTTCATGAACAGTTTTTGCCCTCCTGCTTCTGATTCTAGTAAACCTAAATTTCCACAGAGCTAAGAACCCCTGCCACCCTAGCTTTTGCCAGTCATCCAAGTCTGGCACAACAACTTGAGATATTACTGAAGCAATCTTCAGGAAAAGATTTAAACCTAGCAAATGAAAGTCTGAGGTCTCCATGGTTTTCTCTTCTGCATAGTTAACATTGTCAAAACTGTCATTTGAGTAAGCAAAAGCCAGAGGACTGAAAAGGACATTTTTTGTTAATTGTGAATCAGGAGGCTTCCTTCTGTCTGATCACATTAAGCTCAGGACATATAGACATGACAATATATCTGATAATGTGTTTGTCATGCATCACAGACTGGGCATCAAAATATATCATTTACAGTGCAGGACACACAGCTAACTACTACACACTCATTTCAAGAGAGATTAACATTTTCATGTGAAGTGACACAGCCCACAAGCTTAAGTATAAGCAAAAACATCTATAACTGTGAGGCAAAGAATGCTATAAATTCATCCTCGAGGTTAAGCCTGTTATCAGATTGAGAGCAAAACCAGTGTGGTGTCAGATGCTGTAGAAACTTGAAATGCTCTACTATGAAGGCTGGCATGTAGCGGATTAAGAATGAAGAATCACAATGGTATCAATGGTATTTCAGATCACGTACCAGGAAAAGCTACTTGAAAATATACAAACACCAAGGACAGAGGTCTGACAGACACCAGTATAGATTAAGAAGAAAGCAAACAGGATTTAGTAACACTGCCATTATAAAAGGGTAAATACTAAATAACCTAAACTATAAACTAAACTAAGAGATTAAACAGGTTTAAAATTAATCACAATGTATAATGTACTTTAAAAAAACATACAGAAATTAAATTAAAGAATAAATGAGACATAGATGGAAGGAAATAAAAAACAGAACTTAGGCTCTCTGCTCAGACTTGGAAAGATATTGCTCATGAGCAGGTCATGATCTCTAAAAAATCTTCACTATGTGAGAATTGTGAAGAATGTACAAGTAGCCCAACACATTCCACAAAGAAACAGTGATTAGTAGTTTTCTGCCATACTAGCAGATTAGGACAATGGTTTCATTAGAAGCATCTTTATGAAGAATAATGTTAGCCTTAAACTAGTCATGAAGAGATTAATCAGAAACTGACCTTGGTAATGGATATGAATGGCCAGCACAGACACATGCAGTAGAAGAGCAACAAAAACCCTGGCCCAAGGATGAAGGGAGCTGAATGACATAGTGACAAAGGACACATAAACCATGAGGTAGTAAACATTCTTCGTTTCACTCATTCAGCAAAAGCTGCCTTCCAGCTTTGTCCCAGGCTCTACCAGAGCTTGAGGGGGATGCTACGGGAAAAGGGAAGTATGACATGAGGGACTTACTGAAGTAAGCTGGATATGCAAGTTAATAGAACAGAATGAGCCTGTCTATTTTGATGCCGATGTGGTCCCCAGCGATCAGAAAGAAGCAAATAATGAATCCATCTTCAAAACAGACCAGAGGACACAGGGAATCACAAGTCGGCCATCTTCACCTCAAGCCCTGCAAAGACGGAACTGATGGAAGCCATTTCTAGGCCCATGAATGCCAAAACTGTGATTATGAACAGGCAGCATCCATCTGCCACAGGTAAATCATGGCTGACCAGAAACAACAGCCTGTGAGCATAAGGGAGAAGCAGTAGGTGCCATATGCGCTGAAAACCTTAACGAATATTTCACTATGGTCCTCCATCACATCTCTGTAGCCCAACTATGGGCGTATGGACTAAATAAGTGGAATACAAGGCAGATAAAAAAACTGGATGGATCTCCATTCAGAAGACTGCTTGATTGTTCAAATTGTAACTAGCAGCCATTTTTGAGGAACTTTCCTCAGGGCTGCTACAAGCACCAATATTGCTTAGAATCTTTACCACTGACCTACACCACAGAACAGAATGCCTTCTTGTCAAGCATGTAAAAGAAATCAAACTGCACAAGTACAATCCTCCACTTGGAACAGAGTAAGAGTAGCATATACAGTTGCAGTATACTGTTGCAGACAATTTTTGGTAGCAGCCCTGCAAAAAAAGGACCTGGGAATTCAGATGGACCCTGATCAAGACTCAGAAGCACACTTTTGCAGCAGTGAAGGCTAACTGCATAGTGGGCTGCATCAACAATAGTACAGCCAGCAGTGTGAAGTAAGTGATTATTCTCAGCACTCATTTGGGCGCTATAGAACGTTGTGTTCAGGTTAAACTCAGTACAAAATAGATGCTAACAAACTAGAGTGAGTAAAGCAGGAAGCCTATAAGATGATTAAGGCATTGGAGCACAGGACAAGAGGCAGTGGAAATTAGGATTTGTATCCCAGAGAAATCTAGGGAGGGAATTGCAGTACTTCACTACCTAAGGGGAGTTATGGGAAAGAATAAGCCATACCCTTTAAGAGGTATGTCACAAAAAGACAAGCAGCAATAATGAAAAAGTGCAACAAGGTAAATTATGTGTGAAAATGTGAAATAAAATGGAAGAAGTTCCAGAGAAAGGACAGAAAATCTCCATGGATAGAGATTCTCCAAACTCCAGAGGTCAAGGTCATATGCAACTTCATGTCTGAAGGCAGCCTGTCATTGAGCAGGAGGTTGGGCTAGATCACGCTGCCTATGACTCTATTATTCTACCCTCATAGAACACTCTCCTCTCTCAGTGCAGCAAAGAATGTCATCCTCAGCCTCTGTTGCTCCCATTACATCCTGCCTTGTCTAGTACTCTTTAGAGATGGTACCATTTTCTACAGAGATCTCCAGTGTTTTATTCTGGTTATCCTAAATTTTTATCCTAAAACTTGAAATTTTATCATTTATATATATATTTTATATCATTTATATAATATACATGCAAACACAAAATTTTCTCAGTTCTCCTCCGTTCACAGTTCTCCTCTCTATCTTTCTAGCTACCATGCTTCTTTCTAGGTGGAGGAGGAGGGGAAGAGAGAGAGCATAGAGGACCATGTAAGAAAGTCAATTCTTACCTGAAGAAAGATAACCACCTGGTCCATTCCACCGGAATACTGGATCAATCAATTCTGAGTTTCGCAGATGATTTGTAACACATAAAATATGTGGACTGCTGTGATCCAGCTTGACATAAACTTTCACTAAAAAAGTTTATCATTAGCATTAAATACTTATCACTGATATCCTACCAGTGAGATATATATTTTTAAGACAGTAATATACGTAATTTCATTGTGTACAATTTATTTTATTTCCCTTCCTAATGACATTCTGCAAAGCATTTGCGTTCTTCAGAAGCATGAGATGCTGAATATTTATACTCGAGAGTACTCCAAACTTGAATACACCGTGCTATCCTAATGCCGCTGAAAAGCCACAACTAGTATAAACACTGCAACCACTACATTTGTGGTGTAGAGAATCTGACTTAATAAGTGAAATTGAATCAAATATGCAAATTACCATTTATTTTACCATGCCATTCAGATTCCCTGCAGGTGGAAAACTGTTTAGGTATTTGTTGCAGGAAGGAATTAATGTTTAGAAAAACAGTTTTCATTTTTCCATTATGTCAAGCATTAGTAATGGCACCAGTTTTGTCTCCCCTTCGAGCATGATTGTTTCCTTTCATTAAAAAATGAAAAGCCACTTAGCATCACAGCACAATATTAGACTGCTTAAACAGAATACAGACATAAATATTAACATTTGATACCGAAAAATAAATTTAGAATTTTGATAGCCTTAAGAACAGGAAGAATGTCCATCCCAGCTAATAATAAGCTTGTTACAGTGACTTATATTGCAGAAAACAGAAACATGTATCTATTTAACTGCACAACAGAATATCATGGAAATAAACACCATTTACAGGTGTTAGTTCAGTTTTTAACCCAGAAAGGGGTGATGGGAGGAGGAAATGTCCCAGTCTTTCTAATCAGAAATGCCTTGTGTCATAGCACCTTTTTTTTTTCTACCTTATAAAGGCATGCTTTCATTTGTTTATGACGTTAGTTCTGGGTGGGAAGAGAAGCATGATATAAGGAACAAGTGGGAAATTAAGGGACTATACTTCAAGTGGAACTCACGAAGAGGAAAAAAAATTACACAGGTTTCTGAGTTCATCTCCGTTTATATTGAATGAAAACAAGTATTTGCAAAGTTTTAACCATGAATTTCAAAGTGTATCTCTCATTTTACAGTTGAGCACAATAGTCATGAAGCAACTCTATGACCATAACTTCTGTTCTGAATCTGAGGTAAATTGCCAGAGAGATTTGTAAAAAGGAATATTTATCTAAAGGCATCTCATTGCTGAATTCCCAATTGTTTGTTCCCTTCGGCTGACAAAAGCTATTCTGTACTCGCAGACTGCTTTTTTTTTTTGTAGGGAACAGTCTGAAAAAACAACTAGTACTAACTTCCTACATGTTAGTCAAGGCTGGAGAAATATCTAGCAAAGCCGAATGTGAATCTTCTAGAACAGAACTTTATCTCATTTTTGTTCTCCTTTCTTACTCAGTAACAGCCCTGATGAAACATACACGTTACTATTCTCAGAGTAGAAAAAAGAAAAAAATTGTATTTTATACTGACTACAGCTTAACACTTCTAGGCATTATACTAATAGCAATTAGTAAAGCTGAAAGTGTAAACACAGATGGAGAAAGCTAGGGGGAGGTGTATTATCGAAGTCAAGTGCACAATGTGCATTAAAGAGATGGCAACATAGGTAAGTATACAGCGATGTGGAACGCCCGTTCTTTAATCTTCAGATTTTCTAATAATTTTTTTAGTGATAAAGAAAAAAGAGTGATTATATTATGTAGTGGAGTTAGACAGATTTAAATTAATAAGCAATTAATTCTTAACATTTCTTATTTTTTATTGTAGAATATAACATAAACCTCAAGTCTCAGGTTCTGTGTATATAGAAAGTAAAAAGAAGCAGGAATATCTACAGAGGGAGAAAGCAAAGGTCTTACAAAGAAACAAAGTACAAAGAATGTTGTTGTTTTTAGAACAATCATGGAAAATAATTATCTTTGCTTCGTAAAAATTGCAAGAATAAAAAAAAATCATCATTGGTAGGAACATGTGCTTTTATGGCCTACTACATATACAGAAAGTAGTTCAGAACTGTAATTAATTAAACCATTTAGAACAATTAAATAACAAGTAATATGATGGCAAATGGCACTTTTGTGGTAGAAGGAATATTTAACTGAATTTTTTTACATTGTGTTTAAAGAAAAATACCTGGATATAAGACGGATCCCACTATTTTTAAGCTATTGCTTCTTGACTCTGCACTTCTTGAGCACTGAACTGTTAATAGAGAAAACAGTTGCATGAACACAACTATTTCATTTTTCTGAAAAAGCAAACAGAATGCTTCAGGTCAGTGTATACCCTTTGTGGACTTGTTCTTCAACAGATATTAACTTTGTATTTGTCTAGTGTCTTATGCAGGGCATGTTTCTCATTAAGGCAACAAAAAGCCATGACCAAGGATTGATACAGTAAAGAAACCCTTATTTTGAACAGCACTTAAGTTTAGTTTTAGCTTTAAATATATTTCTGATTTTTACAAAAGAACTGACACATTTTAAATGAAGGCTCTCTATAATGAGGGTAATGGGAATAGACACTGTCAAAAAGGAGATAAAATTTAGCTGCACTGTTACGATACACTAGTCTGAATGTCAATCTGTGTACTGACCATTAACAAGGTAACAAACATAGTTTTTGTTATTATTGTGATTTTCTTAATTTCCTCCGTGAAATTAAAATACAAGCTCTTAACGGTTGTTTTAATTTGCATTTCTTGCATTTCTTCTTCTTTAAATAGAGATTTAAAAAAATCATAATAATTGAAAAGCTTTGTAAAGACACGCAAGGCTTCTGAAAGAAAACTGAATGATCTTTCAGTGGGCAGTATCAGGGGGGCATTCTAGCACAAGTCAGATCAGAGTTTCTTTTACAGACATTCCAGATACGCTGCAGAAAGGCAGCAGGAAGAGAATACTGGCTAACAGACCTCTCAGCATTTTGTGTTCTTTGTCTCCACCTCCTGTTTAGAAAGAACACGTTACTTGGAGTTAAGGCATGCTTGTGATATTTAATTCCTTAGGGGAATCTGGGAAAGCAAGTAAATAACAGAGGAATATAAAGTCTTGAGCACAAAAGATGACGATAAAATACTGAGCATATAATTAGTAACAATTATTTTACAAAGACAGGCTAAATACTTATGTGGCATCAGATCTGTGCTTGTTGCTAACTTAGATTCAATAGTTATGAAGTAAAACCAGCAATAAATACTCTAGTAAACTCATTTTCAATTAAGGCATTTGTTGGTACATGAGAAAGACTGGGTCGACTCCCAGCTTTGCTTTGATTTACCTTGATTAGAACAATAATGAGAAATCACCAATTCACCCCATCTATTATAAAGCTGGTAACTGTACTCCCTTACCATACAATTTTGCTATGGAAAACAGAAGGAAGTCAGACTCTCCAGCAATCAGGACAAGACGATCAAGGTAAGTTAAAAGAACTGCCCATTTTTGTCATTTGAGAATATAAGCAGAACATTCTATTCAAAGTACTTATGAAGTAGAAAAAGAAAATTGAGAGAAAATAATGAGTAGTATGATATATGATGGATTTCTGCAGCTAACACTTTACTTCGTAACATTGCTCCACCAAGTACCACATCACGACTTTTTTTTTGAGGAGTAAAAACTTTTCAAATAACTTCATTTTCCCCAAAGACCTCCTAGAAGGATTGGAGGGTTTTAATTATAAAACAAATCGGATTCAAAATTCTAATTGGAGTATTTATATCGTCTTCCAGAACTCTACTGCACTGGCAAGAACAAAACTCATTTTTCACTAAAACTCAGTTCAAAAAACAACACGATCTGATTCTTCATTGCTTTCATTACAATAAAAGCATACTAGTTTATATCCAATTATAAATCCTATCTGAACCACAGGCTGTTTTAAAATTCTTTCTGTTAATATTATCTGTCCACATGATCAGTAACTTTTTTACCAACTGTCAAGTTCAGTTATGTGTTGCAATTGGAAAGAAAAAACATAATCAACCCAAACCAAAGAGGAAAAACTGTAAACAACTGTCTTAGACAGAAAGGATTCAGAGTTTATGAAAAGGCAATGGAACAAATGTGTCTAGGTAAGTAAAGCACTGCAGACTGACGACATAGGAGCAGATATACATAGCATGGGAGGGACGTTTGAGGCACTAAACACAAAAGGGAATCAGAGATTTTTTACAATAATAATTTAAACCCGAAGATGGAGCTCTTGCACTGCTTACATAAAAAGAATTAGAAAAAGTTGAAACAATGTAGTTACTGAAGGAAGATAGTGTAAAAAACTACTGAAATTACTGTTTTGATATCATTAAGAACATCACATTTGCCTGTTCTTTCATGTGTATATGTTTCATTTGCATGGCAGTCATTTCAGTCAGTAAATGCTTCGGACCACATATGAATCTGACCTCAATATGCTGTTTCCCTCACTTTCTATACTGCCTTTAAATTTTTTGAAGCCTTTTTTCAGGTTTCCTACTTGAATTCCTTTCCTCTCTTCTTAATTACTTTAGTTTAAATGGCTCCTCCTCAGGCAGTCTCTAGTACAAATGATCTTCTCATTTTTACTCACTAGCTTAAGAGGGCATACAATCAGTTTAAACAGATTCTTATCATAGAAAAAGTATTAAGAGGTCATTCCAAAGAAAATGTAGCAAAAACACAATAAAGACAGGACAAAACAAGAGCTTAAACTTCATTTTAAAGTCATTAAATACACTATTCCATCTCCTCAAATTGCAACAGCACTTACAAAGCAATGGGAAAAGCTAAGATTCATTCATTTTTGAGAAAAACAGAAGTGATTTCTTTATTAATTCTCCACATAAGTTTTTTAAGCAGCCCAATGCACAGGGTGTGATTCTTCCTTGTACTGCATTTCTTACAGGCATAATACAAGCAGCGAGCAGCAGATCCTTTTGCAGATGAATACAGATGAAGAAAACTAGTTTTGTATCAGTATCAGACACAGAGAAGTCAAGTCATTCATCCCCAAAGCTGGGGAAAACTTCTCAGCTGCCTGAAGAGCCATGCCAAAAACCTGGTTATTACTGCAATTCAAAGGAATTAATTTCCCTATCTGTGTTGATATGTATGGTATCTATGTTACCTGAGTATCTATGTTATTCATCAATGGACTCTAAAATCCAAACTCAACAGCCTTACTTCTAACTTATGCCACAGATTCAGCAGGGAGTTCAGTTTAAGCGTAAAATGCTAACACTCCGTTTTGTTGCATTTAAAATCTACCTGGCTCAAGTATAAATTCTACCCAAGAGAAAAAGTACCCAAAGTAAGAGAGAGCTGACGCTCATGTATTTCTAAGGAGTTCAGTCTGCAGGGGAAAAGTCTCAACGCTAGATCAGAAGCGGCAAATGGATTGTACTTGCAGATACACAAAGCCCCCCTGCTCCTCCCTGTTCCACGGGCATTACAACAGTGGCACATAAAGGGGTCCCTTCTCACTCCCTGCTCAAAGGAAGAATCTAGTGAGGTTAATATTGACTACAGGAACACTGAGTTGAAAGGGAATGCTACTCTCCAGCTCTAAGTTTCACGTAAAGCAATTCAACCATTTCATAAAATATTTTATCCTGACCGTTTTAGTCCTAAAATGAACACTATGGTAGCAAAATTAGTCATCTTCAGAATAATTAATCAGAAAATGAAATTTGTCTGAAAAGTGCAGTGGCAGGAAGTAGAGTTTAAAATGAGTCTGAACTAATTAAACAATTTACTAATGAGTAAAATGTTGTACTGCTAGAACGTTCAATTGGCATAATTTCAATTCATTTATAAACGAAACTTCTTAAGTTATAGGAAGAGATTTAAGTTAGATTTAAGATTCAGATGGCTGAATTTTTTAAAAAGTAATTATGTTTGGAGGTATTCTTTTGTAAAGAGATTTCTGCACCAAAAGAAGGCGTAAATAGCAATGCTACTTATTTTTACCCAATCATGCTAATAGTCAAGTGTTTTCCTATATCCAAGCATTTTAATGACAGCTGGCATTTCCATGCTGCCTACTGGTGGAAAGTGCTGTGTAAGGAAAACCACACAAACCCCAACCGCAAACATTAGTAAACAAAAGAAAAACAGTTTAAAAGGTTCATATTCTTTACATCAATCTGAATTCAGAGTATATTAATAAATTCTCACTGATACAAAATTAAAATAAATGTCTTTTTTGGAGTTTGTGATGTCTATTATGCCTATTAAAACCTAGGACAGAGGAAATAATATAACAGGAATGCTCCAGTGAATAAATACTAAAATGCTGCTAATTATTTTCTTTTTTTTTTCTTTTTCTTTTTTCTTTTTTTTTTTTTTTTTGGTCAAAGTAGAACTTCACCACTAATCTCACTCATGGAATAGTCCTTATAAAGGAATTAGTGAAGCTTGATCATAAGCAGATAGGCAAATAAAAAGATCTGGTACCTAAGCACACTGATGCCCGAAATGAATAATCTAATTTAATATTACCAGAAAGACTAAGCGATTTGTTACGTTCACATTTCAAAACCTCACAAAGAACCAGGAACAGGCTGCCCAGAGAGGCTGTGGAGAGAGGCTTTCTCCGGAGATACTCAAAACCTGCCTGGTTTTGAATGTGCCTGGACGCTTTCCTGGGCAACATACTGTAGGGAACCTGCTTTAGAAGGGGTTGGACTCGCTGATGTGCAGAGGTCCCTTCCAACCCCTGCCATTCTGTGATTTCAAGGCAATCCCAGTTTTATCAGCAAGGCTGTACAACCAAATTTCCCAATAGGTGTCAGCTGACAGCTGCTATCACGAGCGCTGGATTGGAGATCAGCAGAATTACTCCTGAAAAGTGTAGTTTTGGTGTCCTACCACAGAACCACTTCTGTTCTTCAGAGCTGATGGCACACAGCTGCAGCTCTCAGCTGGGTTCCAGAGCTGCCAGCTGCCTCACCAACCTGCCAGCGCGCAGGCACACCGCTCCTCTGGCGTGCAGAAAGGAGAAACACCCCTCTCCTCAGTATTCCCTGCTCGCTTTTGAGGAAAATAACCCTTTAGCTCTCCTGCATCTCCCTCCACTGCCACCTGCGGAAAGGAAATTCAATCCCACCGGTGGGTGTAGATGGGCTGTGAGGTTTTGTCACCGTACGGTGAAGGCGCACGGCTCCCGCCGTCCCCCCGGCGGCACGGTACCTGCCGGGGCCGCCTGTAGCAGGACGAGGAGGAGGCCGAGCAGGAGGAGGCCCAGCACGCGCATGGCGTCGGCCGTTGCCCGGCGGCGGCCATGAGTCCCTCCGCGGGCCGCGCGCTTCACCGCCATCGCGCCGCCCTGCCGCCGCCGGCAGCCGTTAGCGACCCCCACCGGGCACCCGGAGGCCGGGCTGCGCGCGGGGCGACCTGCCGCGGGGAAGTCTGCGGCGGGGCTTTCCCGGCCGCAGCGCCGTGCACCTCTGCACTCCGGCGAGAGAAGGCGGGGTGCTTTCACATCCTCAAACCCCGGGGAAACATCTGCCGCGGCGGCAGCTCCAGCCAAAACCGTCCCGCTGCTGGGTGGTACGCGATTAATCCCGCTCCATCGGCGCACCAGCGCGTTGTCCCTGAAGAATGACATAAATAAATAAATAAATAAATAAAAGGAAGTTTCCGTTGCAAAACTGAACTGCACTCATCTAGTCAGTGTCATGAGGGGTACCGCCCAGTTCTCATTGTGCTGCTTCATAAAGTGTCTGGAATCCCAATATGCTTGCATGCTTGTGTGGTACAAGAGTGTTTTTAACTTCTGTTAGGTTAGATAAGGGAATGTCTGTTTGAAAGAATGAGGGAGGGAAAAAATGAGTTATCTGGGAAGCAAGTAAAGTCTGACAGGAAAAATTCCCTCCTGGAAACATTTGGTTGCTGTGCTAGAGATGAAAAATTGCTGCTTACATCAAAGAAAGACTGTTCCACAGGAACAGGGGCACTAAGAGACATGGTTAGTGGGCACGGTGGTGATGGGTCAGTGGTTGGACTGGATTGTCTTAGAGGTCTTTTCCAACCTTAATGACTCTGTGATTCTATGAATCTTAAAACAAGGTAAAAGGCAGATGTCTTGTAAAGAGTACCACCACAAACAGGTGACCAGCTCCTCCATGTGCTTTCTTCTATCAAAGATCACTTCTGAAAACTGACAGCAGAAACCATTCAGCCTTACTTGGCGAATTTGCTTCCCAGGATAATTTAGACAGAATTTCTGCCAACAAAATCCAGGATAAAGCTTTACTTGCATTTCAGTCTGTGAAATGAATGCAATGGCACAGGAGTCATCCTTGGAATGGCATCCATCTTGTGCCTTACCAAAGTCCCACATCTCCTGACATCTATTTGTAAAACTTTCCAGGAAAGTGGTAGGAAATGTGATAGGAAGTGGCTTTTTTTTTTTTTTTTCACCAGCAAACTACTCCAGAGGAGAACCACCATAATTCTGTGTGATGGAACATAACTTTTTATTACTCTGAACCTGTCTTGTGATATATGTTAGCCCCATTTCTGATTTCATGTTAATCAAGAGCAACTTAGGAATTCAGGGAAGTTACATCTTTGTGACAGTGGCATAAATGAGAGAATTTATGCTGACAGCACCATAAAGTAAAGGCCCTACAACGCTAATTGAGCTGTCCAAATAGCACTGAATTCATGCAGAGTACTGGTATAAATCAGATTGCTTTTTTTCTAGATTGCTAAATGAAGACTATCAAATTTGGGATTAGGAAATGAGTGCTACATATTCTGACCTGAGATGTTAGCAAGTTTGCCAAACAATAAAGCAAATGGCAAAGCTACAGGATTAAGCTGCATGGGATACTGCAATGTCTATGGGATTTACTTATTCCAAGTAATAATATATCAGTTTTCTGATTTTTTATTTTTCTATGATTGTGTTTGATAAGTTTTGTTTTAAGTCAGTGTTTCAGTTTAATTTCAGATTCGTTCTCTAGATATCAAAAGAGTAGTTTATTTTAAAATGAGTCAATGAAAATACCAGATAATCCTTAGTAAAATTGAAAAGTTCTTAATTTTGCCTCTTCTATGTGAATAAGTAATTGACAGTGTCATTTCAAGTTGTTATCCGTGTCCTTGTGAAGGACGAGGTTACTGTGGTACATGGGAACCATCTTTCACACCAGGAGACATTTCATTGTGAGGTAGCTTCCAAAGTCACCAAGCAACAAAAAGACTCTTGGTGGTTAATTCAGCAGCTCTATTCTTTTTGCACCTTTTTGATAAATCCCCTTTTCGGGAAATAATTCATCACTTAAGCCACTGCTTTGCTCTTTACGGATGCTTTGCACTGATGTTCTGGAAGATGACCCATAGTTTTACTGTGGTTTGCTGGCTAAGAATTCAGGAACTTGAAGAAACAGGAGCAAGTGAAGTCTTTTGAATTTAGTGCCACATAAGAGAAATAGAAGAGAATGACCATGGTTTCTCATGGAGCTAAAAGGCAGGCTGCCATGTCAGGTGAACCAATTCACAGGATGCAGCACCAACAGTACCAAAATTGGTTAAAGAAGACGTGCATGCCCTTTGTGAGAGGTCCTGAGAACAGACATGACTTTGCCAGCTTTGAGGAGAAAGACAGCAATTCTTTCCTTAAATTCCATCCAGACACCCCTCCATTTGGGCCAAATTACCCCTTATTCCCACACCGAGATGATGTGCCTTTAGTAGATCCCTGCTCAGGTTTTGTGAGTGCAGGAGGGGATGCTGAACTGCAGCCTGGAGTTGGAAAAGCTATTGAATCCCTGGTGGACTACAGTGATGTGAAACCTCACCAGCGGGTCCCCACAGTGGGAAAGGGGGCCCGGACCACCCACAGGAGGCATATGATCCTCCTGGAGGAAACCAGCCAGGACCGACGGTGGAACTCCAGGGCTGTGCCAGCTGCTTTGATCAGGGCACAACTCAGAGGTAAAGCAAGCTACTATTTTTATTTCTTAATCACTAAGGAAAAATCATTGATGTTTAATAAATAATTTCTTTTTCCTGAACACCATCCTCCAAGGTTCTGAAAGAACAACTGTATAAAATATATTTGTGCTGGATATTTGAACTGAAGGTAATCACTGCTGTAGAATGTGTGATTGACAGTCCTTGCTGTGTCAAAGAGTCAGCAAATTCTAATGAGCATTTCCAAAAAAAAAGAAAAATCTTTGAAGATAAATACCATTTTAAAAAATGTACTTTAATTGTGAAGTTATATATGATAGTTGAAATGAGTACCTGTTTTAATATAACCTGAAATAACAAATAAATGCAAAGTGTCAGGAAATCCCCTGAATATTTCTGTGTCTTTTAGCATTTCCTGAAAAATAGCAGTTCAGAGCATTTAAGACTTTTGTCCAATATCTAGTTGATGGGAGAACAGAAGTCCTTTAGGACTGCTTTCACATCTTGTTTCAAGTACATATTACCTTCCTAATTTATTTCAATGTGTTACACCTGAAGTTAGGTCTGAATATTTCATATTAACTACAGCATCAGCACCGAAATTTACTCTTTCTAATGGCAAAGTTTCAAAACCACAGTCTGTTGAAAATTCTGGTGAGCATGAATATCTATCCAGGGCTTCTAAGGTCAGGCATGATTAGTGGTAAGCAATGTGGTTGAACTGTTCTAAAGATTAAGCCAATTCCCAAAATTTTCATAGAGAAGTACTCATTACAACCAGAACAAAATTTTATGAGAACACAGACAACATGCCAAATTCTCATAGATAGGAAGGGCATTACTCAGAACAAGATAAAGAAATTTAAATTAGCTACTTGCTCCATTTTACCATACAGAGATAGCACACCATCTTTACAATATTGTCACCATGAATTCTCTACATACCATAAATTTTAGCACTGTTTTTGGCTCCTTGTTTCCGTCTTAGAAATTTTCACTTTAAATCACTTTAAGCCTATTGAAGTCATGTAATACAAGCCAAAAGAACCCAAGAAGCCATAAAGAATAAAATAATAAGACCTCATAATTTTTTTTTCTTGCCCATTCCAAATTATTTTTGCTGTCTTCTCCCAGTGGCCTTATGAAATTAGACCTAAGAAGTCAATCAGAAGTGATTAGCTCTTTTTTTTCGACAAGCCTATGGAGAAGTAAAGGGGAAGGAGGAAGTATGATATTCTATCTGATCATTACTTTTTCCAACACAAAGAAAAGCAAACAGAGACAGAGATAAAAATACTGTGACAGATCAGAGACACTCCTGAAATGAACTCGGACAAAAACTGAAACCAAATGTCTTCAAATCGGTTATCTGTTTTACAGTTAAGAAAGTGGTTCAGAATGGAGAGCAGTTCCAGAAGTCAGATAGAAATTGCCTGATGACTTCCTGTTGATTTACCATTGGGTGAAGTTCACCATCAGTGTGAAATACTGACTTCAGTAAAGCTGTCTGCAGAAGTTAAACTTAACTTGTGCACAAAACCTTGAAACAGAGAAAGTCCAGCATAAATTTATTAGGGATAGCTCTGCAAATGTTCTTCCAAACCTAGTATTCATTTACAGGTTTTCCTGTGATGCTGAGGTATTGACTACAAATGTGTGAATATAGATTAATAAAAAAGTAGTTGAGTTTTAAGATGCTATTTTCAATGAGACTATGTAAACAAATTCCAGGTTTCAGCTATTCAAGTCGGAGTCCAGCTAGCAACCCACAGGCACATGATGCTTTGAAAGTGCTAATCTTTCTAGACATCAGTCCCGAGGCATCATTCCCCAGCATAGTTATTTGGGGAAGTTGTGCTAAAAGAGAGATCAGTCAGGCATTTTGCAAGCAAATTCTGCACTAAGTTTCTCCACTGTGTTGGTGATGAGTGGAAAAAAAACAGAGACAGAAGCAGCATTTGAGATGTGTGAGTGGAGGTATATAAAACATCTGCAATGTACAGGAGGTCTTCTGTTGTGAAAAAATGTACAGCTATGACTTTGGCAATCAACACTGTTAACTTTGAATGTGCCCACACAGCCTTTTGCATCTACTGGGCAAAGCAGGTTAATGGAACAGTGAAGCTCTGTGATATCAAAGCACAGTGAGATGCTGGCAAAGTTCTAAGACTTAAGAATCAGAATCTACCAGAGTAGGAAGATTGCTTAAGAACTATTCTTCATGGTTTTTTTCTTGGTGTAGGGAAGATGCTTAGTGCTGCAAGACAAAGTCATTAAGAAGTTGACAGTGTTTTCCTGTAGATTCTCCTTCTATAACTCACATGGCAACTGAATTTTCCCTTTTTTCTGTAGTTTCAAGTTCCTTTGCACAGTTCAGGATTTGATCCTACAGGTGTATTTGTAAATGCAAACCTGACGATTAAGTCCTCATAACTGTTTGTAATGATTACTCTATTTCATATGGGTTAACACAGAGACAGGTTTGGGGGTCATGGAAGGAGCCAGGACTTCTGATAAGACTAATATGAAGCAGAGATTACTTCCTTTTTGTCCCTACAGAACACTGATGCATATGTAGATAAAGTTTTCTTCAAAAACATGGAAATGTGAAACACTGTAGGGTTTATCTGTAATTTTGATACTATTGTTTATAAAAAATAAGTAATTTTCTCCTGCTGCTACTAGAGTGGCCATCACCTGGATCTGTCTAAAAACCCAACTACTGCAGTATTCCATCCAAGACAGTGGATAATTTAACTAATTTAACACCAGAACCAAGAAAGCATGTCATTGTACTTCCCCAGACTGTTTTCATGTCATGTGATCTGTGGACCAAGAATTCCTGAAAAGAAGGTGGTGTGCTTGTAGTTAACAATCATAAATTCATAATTTGTCTTCATAAATATATCTAGTTGCTTTTTGAACACATAACTCCCAACTCTCTATTTCCAGGTGTTTTATGATTATGGTAAGCAACAAAGTCCTAACCCCAGATTTCCAGGTCTCTCTACCAGACATCTGTATCCACCTTGAGCATTGATCATTCACCCTTTCCTTCTTTCTCTAATCTAATGAATTATTTTTATTCCGTTGTTGCTTTAAGAGGTTCTGTTGAAGAATTTTATGCAGAACTTGTTGAAATAATTGTAGTCACATTGCTCTTCTTCCCTTTTACAGGGAAGATTTCTCTTCACAGTACTTCCACCCATAAAACAAAAAGCATTTTCTCAAGAGGAATTGTTATCCAGGATTAAGCTGCACACTGAGTATGAGATGCGTCTGTCTCTCCTACCTTTCAAAAGATGAAGTTAGAAAATGACTGTAGCCAATATTCGTGCTGCCTCATTTTGTAATATCAGTACGTAGTGAGACAGAACCTGTTGCCTGCCAACAAAAAGAAGAAAAACTAATCAAAGGCAGCAACAAATGGTGAAAAGAAGAAAAAAAAAAAAAAGTGCAACTTAAAACCCATAAAAATAAGAATTCAGGGGTACTCACAAATAACATGTATAGCTCATTACTGTTTCAGTATATAAACAAAGTCAACTAAGAATGCAAATCAGCCTACAGTAGGCTCAAGAATATCTTCCTATGGTAAAAAGTGCTATTAAGTAATTATCCATCGCACAATGAAATGTATAATAGCATACTGTCTAAGAGGTTAATCGGTCATACAGAAAATAATGCACAAAAACCCAAAACAAACTCTTGAGGGTTGAGTGCTGTTGCATGAATAAATTCTCTGGTTTTGCTAAGGATTTGATTACTTGTCATCTCAGCAATCATGTATTTCACTGCGCACTTGTTTTTCGCATGGCCAATAGCAGAGAGATGTTTGTTTATTTAACAGCTTTGTTCTTTACCTGTTGCTTCTTTTGTCATATGTTTCCAATCTAAACTGTTGGTTTTATGATTACGTAAAGTTAGTTTTCAGTGGATGAGTTAGGCCTTTTTTTATGGGTGTAAAACCAAATAGACATAATGTTAATTGGTTACATTTATTTTTCATATATGAAGACAATGAGAATAATTCATCAAAGAACTAAGCAAAAGAGTTTGGAAGAGTTATCTGTATACTCTTCAGTTAGCATTATTATCTCTTGTTAGACCCAATGAAGTCAATATTCCTACTAACTGTAAAATATAAAAAATCAAAAACAGCACACAGTTTTCAAGCAACAGTGAAGTGCAGTGAAGCTTGTGAGACCACTGGTATTGTAAACCTCTTTGCATATGACCTTATGCGATGACATAAGAGTCTCACGTTTTCCTTTATAAACAAAACAAGAAGATATTCTAGCTTTTGAGATTTCTGGGAAATGACTTAGAAAAGCAAATGAGTACACCTTCAGTTTCTGACTCAGAATGCAAACCCGAAAAACCTCAAAATTCATTATCCATCATTGAATCCTTCTTTCTCAGATTATGAACTAGTTTAAGTAATACACTGAAACTGACAGCATCATTAAGATCTTGATAGTTAAGAGTGACAGAGCCAAAACATTGAGTGCCCAGCTTGAACAAGAACAGGTCATGCCATTTTCAGTTCTGAGGACTAAGCAAATCACTAGGGGCACTGAAAACTCCAGAAAGTTGACTTAAAGAAAAAACACAGTTTGCTAGATCTTTCCACTGAAAGCAAAAAGAGAAGTAAATGCTGGAGATTAATCATTCCAGCAGCAAGGCAGTAGTATCAAGATAGCAAAATACAGCATACAATGCCAAGAGCAGAGCTCTATAGAAATTCATATGTGCAGTTATGAAAGCAAATGTAAAGTTATATACAGATCCTTCTAAGGACACTGTGGCTGAAAAGGGTTTTACACATATAGCACGAGGAATAATATTTGCAACCTTTTGTTCTTTGATCAATGAACAAGAAAAAAATTATTTTTATGGAACAACTAATACATATGCATAGATGAGCAATCTGCCAATTTACTGTAGAGAGCACTAATACATGAGTATGAAGTAATTACAAAATATAAAACTTAATGGAAACATTCCCACCTGAGCACAACTATATATTTGCAGATAAAATTTAAAACCTTCACCAGGCTGAGGCAGTGGAGATGCAGACTCCATCTTTACTAGAAGCACATTGCCTATTTAAGAGACATTTTCCAATTGACTTGTTTTAATCAGAGAGGGATTCAGTTTAAAAGCTCTCTTCTCAGTACAAATATCCATAAATTCTTCCAAGCTTTTCAAAAACAGCAACTTAAAGTTATAGTATACTGTGGAAAAAAAATGCTCTTTTAAAAAGCAGGTCATATTATTTCACTATCTACATACAGCATTATGGTACTAAACTGTAATTTTCTTTCAAACTTTGATAAGTTCTACAAGAATTAAACTTTTCATTCTGCACAGTGGTTTCCAACTTCCAGGTTTTGAGCACTTTTCTCCAAAGTACACCTTTGTAGACCATCTTTTTTTTCCACAAATAGCTAGGAAAAATAACTCCGTTACAAATTAGCTTCCATCCACTTTCATATATTTTGGAAATTTTTAGGGGATCTGGAAGTAAAAAGCAGGATGAAAAGGAAGGCATAAATTAGTGTTCTTGAGGGAGCTGAAACTTGGGTATTAGACTGTCTTTCTGTTTGGCAGCATCTCTCTTGGTCAGTAGAAAGTCTCTCTTAGTAGAAACATGACTCAACAGTAACTGGAGACTTTGGCCTCTGGATGGGTAAGCCTAATTTCCAGGACCTGTTCAGGGAGAGATCTTGTTGTTGGAATATGAAGTTGGGAGGATAGTGAATGGAAAGAAATATACTTAAGAAATCATTTACCTGCTGCTCATGGAATAGCTTGTTGCTAACAAGGTTGGCAAAAACAATGTAACTGTAGAAATGCAAGATGTAATTACTAGTTCGGGTTATGTTAGCAAATTTTTATCATTATAATTGCAAGTTTGGATATTTTCTTTAAAACATTTATTTTGGTACATGACAATATGTGAAGTTGACCAAACCGTAACAAAGTATGTTGTGATATTATTTATCATTCTCTTTAAGCTTTCATGTAATTAATCTCATGTAGAATCATAGAATATGCCGAGTTGGAAAGGACTCATGCAGACCATTGAGTCTAACCCCTGGCTCATACAGCACCACCCAAAATCAAACACTATGTCTGAGAGCATTGTCCAAACACTTCTTCAACTCCGTCAGGCTTGGTGCTGTGGCCACTGGCCTGGGGAGCCTGTTCCAGTAGCCAACCACCTTCCAATTTGATCTTCCACTTACATAGCTCCACGTGGTTCCCTTAGGTCCTCTATCACTGGAGAGAAGAGATAATCACCTGCCCCTCTACTCTCCATTGTGACGAAGCTGTAGGCTACCATGAGGCCTCCCCTCAAGATCCTTTTCTACAGGCTGAACAAACCAAGGGACCTCAGCCACTCCTTATATATCTTGCCTTCTCAACCCCTCACCATCTTCGTAGCCCTCCTTTGGATTCTCTTTAATAGTTCTGTAATCATTTTATGTGTTACACGTATTAAGAATGTATAGTATGTGTACACAAAAATGTATTTTTGTGGGCATTTGTAATTCCTTTCAGAGTAGTAACAGGCAGCTGAACACTGATTCATGGATTCTAATGAGAAACCATGAGTTTTTTCCATCCAGTTTTGTTGTGTATTAGGCGTGTTACGGGGCAGTAAGAACAGTAAGGATTGCTGCAAATTGATTAACACAATAGGAAACACTTTCTTTCAGGTCAGACAACTCCACTGAAAGGTTTTCGTGCTCTGCCTGACCAACACCATAATTTTGCATTTTGTATGGATTCCAATCTCAAGGCAAGTGTCCAATTATCTTGTTGTAAAAATGGAAAGTATATTTAAATTATTTAATTTCTAACTCTGCTTTCCACGTAAAACACTTTTAGCAGTGATTATGGTAATGTGGTGAAACTGGGACTTTTCATTTATTTGTCTAATTACAGTAAATAAGCGCATGTGGCATGATCAGATTTTAACAGTGATCTTTGCTCCAATAGTATTATTTTTGTACTGTTTTCCCAGTTAAAGCATTTAGACTGAAAGGTGAGACTGATATTACTCATGTCATATATATGTAAATAAGACAGACTTAGAGCCAAAATAACAAAATATATGAAGGATCAAGAGTTTGACTCAGTGAACCTTATGGGTCCCTTCCAGCTCAGGGTATTCTATGATTCTATTATATAAAAACTACAATTGAAATTACATTACTATATTTAAAATTAGGCCAGCCCGTATTTGATATAAATACTCATATACATAATACTTAGAATCATAGAATCCTTAGAGTTGGAAAGGACATTTAAAGGTCATCTACTCCAAATCCCCTGAAATGAACAGTTACATCAGGTTGCTCAGAGCCTGATTCATCCTTGCCTTGAATGTCTCCAGGGATGGGTATTCCACTACATTTCTGGGCAAACTGTTCCAGTGCCTCACCACTCTCCCTGTAAAAGACTTTTTCTTTACATCCAATCTAAATCTACCATCTTTAATTTTGAAACCATTTCCCCTTGTTCTACCATGATAGATCCTGCTAAAAAGCCTGTCCCCTTCTTTCTTCTAGCTTCCCTTTAGATACTGAAAGGCCCCTGTCAGAACTCCCCAGAGCCCTGTTCAGGCTGAACAGACCCAGCTGTCAGCATGTCCCTGTAGGAGAGGTGTTCCATCCCTTGGATCATTTTTGTTGTTCTCCACTGGATGTGTTCCAACAGGTCTGTGTCTCTCCTGTACTGAAGACTCCACATCTGGATGCAGTACTCCATGTGAGGCATCACTAGCGCAGAGTAGAGGGGCAGGATCACCTCCCTCACCCTGCTGGCCACACTTCTTTTGATGCAGCCCAGGATATGGTTGACTTTCTGGTCTGTGAGGCCACATTGCTGGCTCGTGTCCAGCTTGCCATCCACCAGTACACCCAAGTCCTTTTCAGCAGGGCTGTGCTCAATCCCTCAGCTTGTATTGGTAGTGGGGGGTTGCCTGACCCAGGTGCAAGACCTTGCTTTGTTGAACCTCATGAGGTTCACCTGGGCCCACTGCTCAAAGCTGCCTAGGTCCCTCTGGATGGCATCCCATCTCTTGGGCTTATCTACCACACCCCACAGCTTGGTGCCACCCACAAACTTGCTGAAGTGATCTCAACCCCACTGTCCATGTCATTAACAAAGACACCTTTTCAGAGCAGCTTTGAGGAGAAGGACTTGGGGATGCTGGTTGAAGAGAAGCTCAGCGTGAGCCAGCCACATGTGCTTGCAGCCAAGAAAGCAACTATGTCCTGGGCTGAATCTAAAGAAATGTGACCAGCAGTTCAAAGGAGATGATTATCCTCTTCTACACTGCTTTCCTGAGCCTCCACCTGTAGTACTATGTTAAGCTCTTGAGCTCCCAGCATAAGAAGGACATGGACCTGCCAGTCCAAAGCAGGGCCTTGAAGATGATCAGAGGGCTGGAGCACCTCCTACGAAGAAAGTTCAAGAGAGCTGGTGTTGTTCTGCCAGCAGATGAGAATGCTCCAGGGAGACCTTATGACAGCCTTCTCGTACTGAAAGGAGGCCTAGAAAAAGGTGGAGAGGGACTCTTTATCAAGAAATGTAGCAATAGGACAAGGAATAATGGCTTTAAACTAAAAAAAAAAAAAAAAGTAGATTTAGATTAGATATTTGGAATAAGTTCTTTACTCTGAGTGTAGTGAGGCACTGGAACAAGTCGTCCAGAGAAGCTGTGGATGCCTCATAATTGGAAGTGCTCAAGGCCAGGTTGGATGGGGCTTTGAGCAACGTGGTCTAGTGGAAGGTGTCCCTGCCCATAGCATGGGGGTTGGAACTACCTGGTCTTTAAAGACTTTTCCAACACAAACCATTGTATGATCCTATGATTCTGACATATATGGTGCAAGTCTTAAATAAATAAATAGACATCAGTGAGTCCAGAGCACAACACTATTACTTTCCCATACTGAAAATGAAATGGTATCCTTCATCCTTCTACCCTGATGTGGTAATTCACAGTCCTTAATGTGTTGCACATGCTTAAATGGATCTTTAAGTTGGACCCCTATAATACCTATGAACATTGTACAAATATATATCAGGCATGTATGAGAGACTGCATAGTGTCCTTGTTATGTCATTTTATAAATAACATAACAAAATGGAAAGCTAAGTTCCTGATGTTCTTAAACTTGCATTCACTTACTAAATTTTCCTTTCGTGGTAAAATTCTTCAGAAATAGAGCCACACTCCAAATAAATCTCCAGTGCTGTCTGGTGAAGAATGTGAAATTGCATATTTCACTTTCTGATGCAAAAGAAAATATTAAACTAGAAAAATGTATATATTTTCACTCTTAAGCAATCGTAATATCATATATGTTAATAGCATTGCTATTTGCCATCTCTGATTTCTCTTAGGAATCAAATGATCCTTCTGCAAGATGGAGAGAAGAAAAAGCAAGGGACTATATCTACAAGTCAAGTACTCAAAAGTGAGACATCATTTCTTTTAAAAGTAGGATGTGTTTGTGCTTTGCTTCATTTTTTTCATCTTATTTTGCGCTAATGAACCTCTAGGTAGCAGAACATACAAGACTACAGTCAGTTTTTCTATTGCTTCAGAACTTCTGGTATTGCAGCAGCAATTATTTAGCATAGGATTCATCTCATTACCTGCAGTTATCTAAAAGTTCGCATCCAGTCTGTGCCATTCATCTCTATTTCCTCTATAGGCAGTGAAGAGAATCTGGAGTTTCCGAAAGGACATTCTGTACATCTGTTTTTAACAGCTGTCACAGACATGATATGTGGGGCATCTAATTTCTATTTATATCACTGAACTGATTTTTCAAACATAGATAAAATAAATTCTATAATCACCATAAGTTAATTTGAAGATAAACTACTTTTGGAAGATAAATTACTACTTTCCATTAGTAAGTGAGAAAGTTTAAATAAGAGAAGCCTGTGAAACTCTAACACAACTATTTTTTCACACACAGGCAACATATAATTCCAGTCTTTTCATTGTCCTTTGAATGAGAAATATACTTGTGTGTTCTTTCCACATCCTTGTCACAGAATTCCTATCTAGCTAGATGTCATTCAGTACAGTTAATATTGCAGCTTCTTTAATCTCCTTTTTTTTTTTTTTTGTTATCTAGAGCATATGAAGAAGTTCCATGGGATAATATATTGCCATCCAAAATCCAGCCTCCTGAATCAACAGTGGAAGTGATGGCTGATCCTGTTTCCCAGTGTTTCACCAAAAGGAGATACAATCCTGAACCTGAAATAAGCCAAGTCAGTGAACAACTTCTTTCCAACTCTTTTTAGATTTTGCTAATGGAATGTAGCCTACATTTTGTGTAGATCATACAGATAAACACACAGTAATGATTTCAAATAAAACCATTCCCAAGTGGGCATTTAAGGTCACTGTCACACTAGAAAAACTGCCTCACATAGTTTCATATATTTTCTCTTTTACCCCCTGTAAATTGGTACAGAAGATATGCATGCACAGTACCGAAAGAGAGGACAAAAATATTGATAAAAAATTGTAGCACAGGAAATTTTATGTTAGGTTTGTTTATCATTACTATCTGTAATAATTATTATTTTTACTAAATTAAAATTCAGTCTTGAGATTGGTTCTGCACAGGTCATCCTTTCCATAACAGTCCATTTCAATGATGAATCGCAGCATAAAAAAATCTATTAAGTCAAATTAATTAATTTAATTTTAGGTTATTGGAAACCTTTGGGACAGATTTCAAAGAAGATATTTTACCTCTTCACAGAGACCTGTTGATTTGTAAGTTTGTTTTTTTTTTTAATATTAAGGTCCTCTGAATAATTCCTTATGAAGTTATTCTATAACTAGAGAAGTTAAGACATTCATGTACACTCCAATGTGCTTTTCCTGTGTGCGTTAACTGTAAAAAGCAGAACAGAAGAAGAAGTGAATGACTGTCACAATTGCATACATCGGACATTTTCATTGAGACATGACATTTATGAAAATCCCACAGTGGTCACAGACATTTACAAACTCAAAATTTTGTCGGCTTTCCATAAACTCTTTAACAGCTTCAGAGTGGAGCTTGATTTGCTTGTTCAAAGTCAAGAGACAGATGTACTACTGGATGGTTAGGCATAAAATGGTAGAGATGCACCTCTCCAGAGTGGAAAGTAGATAAGAACATATCACCGGCTTTTTGGATGTTTCTCTTTCAAAAGAATATAGATGTGGCCAGTGAGAGCAGGTTGTAAGGACACAGCAAGAGAGTAATTCAGACCTGATGTTAAATTTTCCCATGTTTTCAAGAACTGACTAAAGTGTTACAAGTAGAAAAGCTGTTCAAGTTTAAAGAAAACTTGCATATACAGTTGTAGGAAAATACCTGAAGCTGCAGCATCTGAGGATGAGGGTTAAAATGAAAGATTCTGCACGCCAAACTGGGTCATTTAGCATATATGTCAGCCTAATCATTCACCACAGTCTTTTACCACAACTCAAATGAGCACTGCATCATTCCAAGAGCAAAACGTTGACTTGTCACCACCTCTCTCTTGAGACCTCATAAATATTCTATCAGAATATTCTGCTGGGTGAAAAAAAAAATGATTTATTTTGTCTTTAACAGTGTAAGCCGAAGCTCTCGAATCTGTCAAATCCCTTTGTATACGTAAGTACAATGTCCTTGAATCCTTTCTACATTTTTTTTTATCCCAAGCAATCCATCTCTTTCATTTTCTGAAGGAAGAACGTTAGATTATTATGTCTTCTTTGGAAGAATATCCCAGTCTGATCACTGGAATAACCAGAAGGACAAGGGATTACCCATTTCTATGTTATTGCCACTCTTCACGAACCTTCTCTATGCACATATGTACTATGTGCTGTCATTTGCTATATGTTGCAAGTTCAGCAAATGATTGTTTTCATCTTGGGATATGCCTAGCATACAGAGGAGTTCCTCTCCACATTTTTTTCTTGTGGACCATTTTAATAAGTAACTAGAATTTTGGAGTATGCAGTGTATGGTTCAGCTGCCTCCACCATCTGTCTTATAAATAATGTACAGGTATTTGATTTCCTTTCTATCCTAACAGTGGCTGTGTTGGTGCAGTAAATTTTGAAGACATCGACAATCCCAGTGTGGACTTTATCATGTTTAACCATGTGCAAACTCCAAAGCCTTGCTACACAAAGACTGCATAGTAAGTTTCTCTTATTAGCAAGATTTTGATGCTGCATCTTGAATTCTAAATACTTGGGAAAGGGAAAAAAATGTTTAAGATCCAGAAGAATTTTAAAAATTGGTGGGAACATTCCTTATTCTTTTGAATAATTTCAATGAGGTTCTATTAACACAGGAAGCACAGTGGGTTTTCAGGTACAAGACTGAACTTGAATAAACTTGAACTGTCCTTCATAATAACTATGTCAGTAGTAAATGGCCTACATCAGTAAATTCCTACTGTGATTAGAGTAGGTCTATGTAAATTTTAGGGACCATTCAGTCTAGGTACTCAAAATCAGTCAAGGAAGCTTAAACAAAAGGAGCAGAGAGATGTCTACTGAAATCATGTATAAAAGACTTTATACATCTGTTTATTTTATGGCTTTCAGTGAAAACACTAATCACAGAAACATGATGGCAGTAAAGTCAATTCAACTTGTATGTTCATGTAACAATATCATTTTTTCTGGTATTGAAGATAGAGTTTTAAAATCTGGGAATTGCACTGTGGCGCAAGTGATTCTGCCATCCATTTAGTACAAAATTGGGCATAACAGACTGACAGTAATTGACAGTCAGACCTAAATCTACCCTCAGTGCTCATTATCCTGGGAAATGCAGGCTATCTGTGGTAACACTGGTAAAATATACTTTCTTGGTCAAATGAACCCTTCATGATCAGCCGGCTCTGACCTAGGCTGGGATGGAAATCAGAGTATATCCTCCTTTCTGCTCTTAACCTTTCTATATGAATTGTACAGTCAAGGTTTAAGAACTGGGCAGGCACTCTTTTTTCTCATTTGAGAACAGTTGGATGCGAAGCTACTCTGAGCATATTTGCTAGATCACACCTACAAACACCCAACCTGTAGCTCCTACTAATGCTCAGACCACCCAAAACAGTCATTCCTCTAAATGCACAGCAGCAGGAAACAGATCTGTGCTACATTCAAGGTTCAAGTCAAGAAGACATGAAAGGGAAACTTCTGAGCTCAGCGGGCCCCGGGAACTTCTGCTGATATCATTCTGAATAGACTCCTTACTCCCAAAATGTTACATTAATTTTGAAAATATGGTATATTTTCATATTTCAAACACTTCTTCTAGTATTTATGATCAAGTCTTCTGGTGTAAAAGGGACTACAGCATGCTTTGATGCACAGAATGACTTAAATGCTGCTATGCTAAAAATTTGATTTTTAACTTTAGCCACTAGATGGCCTTCTAGTTTGCAAAAGTTCCCTGAATGCTATTAGGAGCACATCCT
Source organism: Numida meleagris (assembly GCF_002078875.1). NCBI lineage: Eukaryota > Metazoa > Chordata > Aves > Galliformes > Numididae > Numida > Numida meleagris. The sequence continues at coordinate 78,830,062 of NC_034410.1, forward strand.
TGGTTTTAGTTAGATCATTAACTTTGATATTTAAAAGTTTTCACTTTAAGTCTTTCCCAGTGTTGTCTTTAGTAGTTTGAGATGGTATAAAGCCTTTATTTGCAAACTTTTTACACAGTAAAATAGTGAGGGTAACAATATAATGATAAGAGCTAAAATTTTTAAAGCAAAAGAGGAAAGAGACAATTCTGTTTATCTTATCAGATTTTTCTTTTTGAAAAGGCCTTTCCTTTTTTTTCATTTCGACTATCTGGCACAGTTCACTTTTGTGAGAAAACTACAGAAGAGTTACCGCTCTGGAGAAAGCAGAGAAAGAAAATCTGTAAAGACACTTCTCTCTCTAGAATACCAGGCGTTAGTCATATAGGGTATTCGCAATTGCTGGGAGCTGGCTTAGAGATGGCTGGAATCTCTGAGCTCCACCTTAGTTCTCCTCATTTCTGTTTCTTATATCACTTTCAGGCAGAATACCTTTTATTTTGTATTGCATTACACGCTACCACGCTTGAGAGGAGAAAAATACCATCCTCCACACACCCCTACCCATTATGGCAGTAGATCCACAGACAACATAAAATGCTAAGCATCGTAACATGGTCAAATTTGACCCATATTACTGCAACCAAACCTATTAATACCAAGCTGTTAATGTACCTAATGCGCTCCTCTGATTGTCGTAGCTCACCTCCTAATCGAGTCATCTGTTTTCTCACAGCCTTAATCTAACCTGCAACTTCTGCTTGAATTAGAAGATAAAACAGTAGAAAATGATTACTGAGAAATGTGCTTTAAAATACAGCACTTGTGAAATACAATATAGTGCTGAACAGAGATTTCTGAAGTTAGCAGACCTATTAACTTTTAGTTCTGCTATATTATGCAACTGTTGCTGCTCTAGAAAATAGAAGCTAATGTGTACACTGTGCTGCAAACAGACTTCTTGACTGAAGCTATTTGCAGCATATGGTATCATAGGGATTTTATATGTCTGAGCAACAAATTCCATATTACCTTCTCCAGTATTCTCAATTTTCTTGGGTGTCAGTGAGGGAGGCAATCATTTTCATTGATTTCTGGCAAGCAGGAGACCAAGAGCTGTAACGCCTTGAAGATTCTGATATGTCAAAGCTGCGAAAAAACTCAATTCTACCTGAAAAATTCTATTCTTGAAAAGAAGTATACTTCTGCATTAGGTATATTTGTTTGCTGTGTCTATGACTTCCAGATACCAAGATTGCTATGATTTCAAGCTGAAGGAGAAAAAAAAGTTGGAATGAAGACATAAATATGATTCTTGTTTGTTTATTTATTTATTAATTTATTTACTGCTGTCAACGGTTTATGGGCATTCGGCCCGGTTCTGTGACGAATGGGATGGGGGACCCACAGACCCACGCCTCGGGAAAGGGAAAAGGGAAAAAAAGGGTAGGGAGATGTGTGTTTCATAGTAGCTCTGGACAGATGCATAAATGTCTTAAGGCTTCTAGAATTCCACCAGAATCCTTGAGAAGTTAGATTCGTGATTTCAGTTTAGAAGCCTGAGTATGCTTTGCAAATCTGTAAAATGTAAAAATCTCTTTGCAGATAGTCACTTTCGCTCTTTCACGGACTAGCAGTTGCACTTCCTGCTTCTAGAGTTGGGCAACAGCACTCAGGCAATACTCTGGAGGGAGACACTCTTCATCCTCAGACCATGCAAGAAAGCGGTTGCCAGTCAAATAACTAACAAAGCTGAAACTAGCTAAGCGTCATCTGTCATGTTATTTTGCACAAACAGGAAGAGTGGTGAACCTGGGCATGTTATGTATGTTACCCTTGTGCCCGCCCTCTCTTCCTTTTGGCAGAACAGGAAACCATCTTCTGTTTTTCTTTTCTTCTTCTTCTTCTTTTTTTTTTCTAAGGAATTAGAAAAAAGATAAAAGTCATGACTTATGGCTGAGTTGAGGCCAAAAGCCCCTAGGATAAGATCAGCCTTGTGGAAAGGCACTGTGCATATACACAGAACTCCACATAACACACTGAAGTCCTTACCATGCATTTTGGAGGTTTTACAGATGGGAATTCAGGTGGCATTAAGTGGCATGCCAAATCCCATTTGGAATCTATAGCACAGTTAGGTATGAAACTTCATGTGCCCTGAAACCTTGCCTGTGTCTTTTTATTATTATTATTAATTTTGTGCTTTGAACTATTGAAACAGTGCTTTGCTTAAACTTGATTAAAAAATAGTAATAATTAGCAGAAAAAGTTGTCCATAGTTCTTAAAAGTTATATTGAAACACAACTGAAGACAGGAATTTAAGTCATCTTTTATCCAGTCTTTCATCTCTATGATTCAGACACAGAATGACTGTGGGAGCATTCATCGTATGTAAAAAGCCATATCATAAGTGTTGTGACTCATCTAGAAGTTTTAAACTGATAAATCTGGACTTATTAATCAAAACTATGTTTGTGTTCAGGTGGCAGTCTGGGATGATCAGTGGGTATTTCCATAAGGGAGCTGTGGAGATACTTTCTTCAGGTCACACTCATCATCTTCATACTTAACCAAAGATCCTGGATGGTAATTTAATTCTTCTCATTCTCTTCCCTGCTTTCATTAAAGCCTGTCCTGAGGGGAAAGGGATTAGATGTATCATCTCATCTGTTCCAGGTCTGAAATGTTGCATCATTCTTAACATCTTTGGTTTGTGTATTCACTCCTCAATTTGCTTTAGAATGAACTTGTTCCTTTTTTCCATCCTTCATAATGTTGCAATGTATACTTGAAATCTCAAATCCTCTATCATTTATTTGCCAGGGATGACAAAAAAACATCTTAAGGAAAAAGCTGGTAAAAAAAATAGGAAATTGTTACGAAGGAGCACTCTGAAAACATCTTTTATTATAATCCCATTATTATATAGTCATTTTCAACAATAAATTTCAAAAAATCTCTTATAAAACATATCATGATCTCATTTTACTGCTCAAGGCTGCATTGACTGAACTACACAGGCAAAGTACAGAAGTCATAGGTTTGAATTTTGTCTTTTCATGCCATTAACAAGCGAGCTTTCAAATGAAATAGTTTTATGTATTTTCATTAAATGCTGCTTGTGCAATTTTGTTAGGTGCACTGGCCACAGGTTCCAGTGGCTCAAGTGTTTTTTTGTTGCTGTTGTTGTGTTTTTAAATTTACTAATGTTGTTTGCATAGTTTCGTCTTTCTTCCTTATGCTTTTTTTTTTCCTACTTTCTCTTCTTGTCTGCCTACCTTAAGCTCTTTTCTTGTGTTTGATTTCTTTTCCTTCAAACTACTGAAACATAAATTCCAATGGAATTAATGACTTGAAGTTATTTCCTTAACAAGATTTCCTGAACAGAGATGGAATTGATTCTGTAGTCATAAACTTTGCAGAACTGAGACCTCTGCTATTTGTTTTAGAAGACTCTAGAGTTTACAATGATTATGCCTGTTTTCTTTAGTTTGTTTGTTTTTTTTTTTTTTGTTGGTAGTGTTGTTTCTTACAGATTTAATTGTTAATTATTTGCTCATACTATTTATTTATTTGTGGGAGATTAATACTGTGCTTGATTTTATATGTCACATGACAAACCATATACCAGGCAGGGAAGCAGCTGAGAGCTAAAGAGTGTTTTCTGCAGGCAGGCAGGCTTTCAAAAATAGCTCAGCGACCGCACTTGAAAACCAGAGTTCAGAAAGAGCTCACATTCTGGCTGTATGTTGATTGGTAAGCTCCTGCAAAAATCTGGCCACAAACACCACAATGAAATTTAGATATAGAGCACTTTTAAAAATCTGGCCCCATGTGTAACTGCCGCTTCAATGCAAGTAAGTATCAAGGAAAAGGAAAATGGTCAGAATTCAGAGGATACGGTATTTTCAGATCACTTGAGCGAAGTTACACAGCTACCATGACTTCCAGGAGGGTTTAGACTGCCAAATCCTATGAGCACTTCTGAGAGGCTCCATCTTATTAATAAGTGCAAATATGCAGCAATCCAAATCATTCTTTCTTGTTATTATTAACAATCGCATTGAAAAAAAAAACCTCTTTCTTATTCAGAAGTGTATTCTGAGCTCAGTAATTTTGAAAACGATGCAGAACCGGAGTTTACTGCTTCATATGGATTCCCAACATAATCATCTGCTGTTCTCTTTTTCTTAAACATCTTTATCAGCCTGCAGTTTTGTATAATCTTCCTTCAACCCCTAGTCAACAGATTTTTCCTTCAGTTGACCTCTTCCCCAATAACTACTGAAACAAGGCTATGCTTGATGTGGTATTTTAGTTCTGCAGGTGTTTTAAGGGTCAATGGAAAAAAGCCTCCCACACTGGTGATGGGGATTTCCTCTGTAGCATTCATGGGCAGGGCTCTGCTAAATGCTCAGTCTGACAGAGTCAAATAACTCTCCTTCTTGGCACTGTTAGAACTCCCTTACACCCTCTGCAAGTTAGCATTGCTTATTATAGTGGTAGTGCAGCACATTTTGTGTATTCCAGTGTACACAGCAACTACTCCTATCAATCAAATGCTATATCTGCTTATTATATCACCGTAGCTCCCTGGTAGTGGTACTTAGTGCAACCTCTTGAAATCTGACAAAAGCAGTTAGGACAGAGATTAAGTTTTCTTGTTCCACATTAAAAGCCACTGACTCCAGAATTAAAGAAAAATCTGGCATTTGTTCACATTTTAAAACTTGATACTCATAATTCATCAGCTTTCATAGTACTCAGCAGGGGGCAGTGCTTACACAATCAGAGCACTGTTTTCTCAGGACGCTTTGAAGTGTCAGCTAGCTCATGCTCATAACACAGGTAAAGTAGATTATAACATTAATTTTGGAAAGATGAAGACTGAGGACTATGAATTGTCTTGTTCAAGGCCTTGGAGGTTGTCTTTATTGGAGAGAGACTAGGATCTGACCAAAATCCATTTCTGGGAGCAATTTTTTGAAAGGTGAACCTTGAAATGTGAATTACTGTGTATAATACACACAGTTTCCGGGAAGATCAAGACCTATGTGTTTCAAGTCCTACCATTCTTGCACAAAGCTGTTCTCTGAAACTATCTTTTATTCTCGGTTCCCCAAGCACATTGGGCAAAATACTATCATACCAGTGTATCTGTAGCAACTTCAGTCATATTTCTTCAGTGTACAGTCAGCTTCCAACTGACTGTGTGCATGCATCCCTTATCACTTCAAGTTACCACAGAAACCTCACAGGCCGCAATTAGCTGAGGACAGGACCCTCTTCTGCCTTCCACCTTGCATAGTCATTTACATGGGCTGTCTATGAGGTCCTTCACAATGTATCTTTACTTCAGAAACTGACAGCTTATCCACTACCTATGCATTTTCAGCAGTTTTCCAGTTTGAGTCATGCTGGGGGTGGCAGGGAGTGGAGGGAGGGGGTGCCTAAATATCCTCATTTGACATTTTCCAAGTGAGATTTTATAGTTGGCTTGAAATGATTTCTTGTTTCTGAAAAAAAAGAAATACTCATACTAAAAAAAGGGCTTGAAAAAGTTGAAAGCAGAATTGAAATTATTTGAAATTGTAGGAACAAAATATTCTAGTTCAACCTGGTCCAAAATATTTCTGGGAAAATACCATGTTGGTGTTTTTATTCTGTTAGAAATCCCAAATCCGTTCCTTATACTGCTTTGATGGCTGAGGGACGAAGGGATGAAATGCAGCCCAGAATGCTTTGTTCAAAAATCCTGTCAGTCCCATTCTTCCCTCTATATGGAGCACCTTGTTCTGACTTCATAAGCTCTCTCAAGTACATTCTTACCCTAAACTAGGGACAGTATGCATTGAGTTTCTTGGCAGAAAATCACGTCAGGGACATTTTTACCACAGGTTATTCTGCTAAGCAAATAGGGTCATGGAGTAAAAGAAGGGCCACAAGTGCATGACATGTAGATCTTCCTGGTAGGGAATTTTAGGTGGAAACCATTTGCAAGACTTCCGTATTGTGAGTGAGATCTGAGAGACCTGTCTTGTAATTGCACTAACCAAAAAAACTAATTTATGACTTTATCTGGTGACTTAGTTATTTGGGATTTGTGCAAGTATTTCTAAGAATGAGTAAGATGTTAGGAACCCTTTGCTCTTAAGTGCAAGATATGAATCTCCAGGACTGCTTTCATGAGACAGAACTTTTGCACAAAGGATTTGCAAACCTCATTCATAGAATCATAGAATGGTTTGGGTTGGAAGGGACATTTTAGATCATCCAGTTCCAAGCCCCCTGCTGTAGGAAGGGACACCTCCCTCTAGACCAGGTTGCTCAAAGCCCCATCCAGCCTGGCCTTGAGTGCTTCCAGGGAGGGGGCATTCACAACCTCTCTGGGCAACCTGTTTCAGGGTCTCACTACCCTCACAGTAAATAATTTCTTCCTAATATCTAGTCTAAATCTACCCTCTTCCAGCTTAAAACCATTTTCCCTCATCCTGTTGCTACATGCCCTTCTAAAAACTCCCTCCCCAGCTTTCCTGTAGGCCCCCTTTAGGTACTGGAAGGCTGCTATAAGGTCCCCCCAGAGCCTTCTCTTCTCTAGGCTGAAGATCCCCAGCTCTCTCAGTCTGTCCTCCTAGGGGAGGTGCTCCAGCCCTCTGATCATCCTCATGGTTCTCCTTTGGGCCTGCTTCAACAGCTCCATGTCCTTCTTGTGTTGGGGGCCCCAGAACTGGACACAGTACTCCAGATGGGGTCTTATGAGAGCAGAGTAGAGGAGCAGAATCACCTCCCTCAATCTGCTGGTCATTCTTCCCAGGATGCAACCCAGGATACAGTTGGCTCAGGTTACAGATTCACTCAGCTTGAGGTGCTAGATCCAAGGTTTTTAATAATTACCAATGATTTGAGGCAGTCTTGATTTTACTCCTCTAAAGACATCTGGGATGGAATTTATGTGGCAAAGCTGAGCATCCTAACCCCTGCAGATCCTACAACATCACTTCCAACTGCTGCTTCAGATCAGTATGGGGTGTTGTATGGGTCCCGTGCCATACAGGAATGTCTTAGATACCTTAAGGAATCTCAGGTGGCTCTCAAAATCTTACAGCTTATACATCTGTTAATACAGTATATTTGTTACTGGACTGAGAGCTTCTAGTATGATAACAATGAAATATATGAACAGGAGAGATGTCATGGTTACAGAAAGGAAGCTTGATTACAATAGTATGCAATAGGGTTTTGTACATTGCTCAGTGGTAGCTTGGCACTTAGTTGTTTTCTTTAGCAGCAATAGTCTGCTTTTGCAGCTCATCAGAGAAAACACATGAGAGCCAAACTGCATGATCCAAAAACAAAAAACCAAAGGGGTACTTTCTTAACCTAATTTTCTTCTGCTTTATCACATACATAACCGCAGCACTTTTTTGCATCTTCTTTGCAGGTTCCCAAGAGAGCAGCTGCTTTACTGTAGTCTGTGCTTTCTTATGATCCTGATACTTTTAGCTTTTCTCTGCACATTTCTCTTCTCTTTCAGAGTGACATCCTTTCCACATGTTATGAAGCTGCCAACTTCTGTGAAACCTTTCTGACAGACAGTCTAAAACAAGTCTTCAACTTAGGTCATCTCTCAGGCTTGATTTTTGGGTCATGCTTGGTCATTTATGATGGTTTTCTCTCTTCTTCTAGTTTTGCAAGCATTAAAGTCAGAAGATTTTATAAATCCGATATTTCACAGTGCATAATGTATTTTAATATCTCACTTGTGTAGTTCTTCTGTGCATTAACTCCTAATGAGCTTATAAAACACTGCAAGTAATTGTGGGGCTTCTTGTTGTGATCTCTTCCTCAGTGATGCTCATAAAATTTCAAGGAATTGAACAGGATTTCTTTATTAGATATGAGAGTTGTATCTTGATTATAGGACATTACCCAGGTACTAAATCTCTGTTCATAGTCTAACATAACGATTTTCAGATTTGGTTTGGCAAAATGCATGGACTTATACTTGCACACACCCAGTGTTCGTTGTGTACCTCAGTGGGATTCCTGTGTATGAAAATGAACTTTTCTACGCAAAGTTACCTCAACTGCGTAACCTGAAAATTGTTTGCTTTGATATGAAGAGGCAACTTCGTCTGGCAGCCATTTTGGCTGGTTCTTAAAATGCGTCTCACTGCTGTGCTGTATTTTCGGTCCTGCTTGTTACCACTGTGTGGCTGCTGTGAAGACAAAGAGTAAGTCTGATACTTGCTCAGCCAACAACTTGGGGATTCCTTACAGAGAACAGCTTCTCAAAAGCTACAAAACTGCTGTGCTAATTCGACAAAAATATTTGGAGGGTCATGCGCTGCAGTGTGGCCCAGGGAACGTAGCAGTGTGTGAATATTTGGGTTAGTGCAAGGTTACTTTAAAATCAGGCGAAGAACTGGTTGGTCTTTCTGCCAACTATGGATACAGACTGCAACATGCTACCAATGCTCCTGAGTCAAGTTTAGTTCACCCACAGTTCCTTGCTGTAACTGTGGTAGGTCAGTACAGCATTTTGTCATTACCTCAGCTATTCTGGTGAGGAATTTCAGAGCTGAGTTTCCTAGTACACCAGTCAAAAAAGTAGCTGATAAAACAGCGTATGTCCAGTTTTGCATCCTGTGCTGTAGTGAGTTGCAGAGAAGTGGCTAATCAACTGTACCAAAACTAATAGCTCTATCTACTTTATAACTAAAGGAACTGATTGTTTTTACCCAGAGTACAAGGGAACAAAGAAATTTCTCAGAGATTATTTTAAAAGGGGCACTCTTGCCATTCTTGCAGTCAAATGGCTCACAAAAGAGTAATGCAGGCAAGGTTAATGATCCTCAATATGTTGATTTAGCGGGTGAAACACCTTGCCATGACCACTTACACTTATATGTATGGGGAGTCTGAATATGTTTATAATTCAGTGGTATCCTATTTCAAACTGCCAGTATAGAATAGAACTGTTGGTACTCTCTGAATAACTTTGTGCAGAAAAAAAATCTACCAAATTGGGATATTAGATTATTTCATTATTAATCTTCATGGATTATCATTCTGAATTCATATTAGTACTTTCTTTCTTCTTCTTTTTTTTTTTTTCTAAATTGGTCCATCTCTGTTTTATCTCCTGTCAAATGCTAGTAAATTTTTCTGTGTGCTACCTCAACTAAGTAGAATTATTTCCTCTTTAAGGAAAGAACCCTCTTAAAGCTTCTTTAAGAAACTTTATTCATGCATTTCACATTAAAACTTTTCTTCAGAATTAACGAAAGCATTTAGTTTTCCAAGATATGATACACACTGTCTCAACCTTCTAGTGCACTCATGCAAGATTTTAAGTGCATGTATCTGAGAAGTGTTAATGATATTGTACATACATGTGAATTTAGAGAACTTTAAAAATGTCTGGGAAATTATTTGCGTTTTAGGTCACTAGAAACCACACCTACTGGCTGAAAGCCTACTACCTCAATCCCATGTTTAGATCTGGAACATAAATGTCAGCTAAGTCTGTATCACATTTAAAAAAATATTCCCTTGCTTTTCTGTGAACCACATGACTCCATATTTTCATTGAGATGAAATTATGAATTGTTGCTTATAATCATGAATATCATATAGATATTCCAAGAACTTTTCCATTTTTTTTTCCAATTGGGAAAAAAGATACCATCATATCTAACAAAGATTTTGGGTCAGCTAACCAGCGAGATTAGCTTGAAGTTGTTTCACTGATCTTAAATAAGTTAGGCCAGTTTATATATTTTAAGGACTACTTACTGTATTATGATGATTTTTTACCCCACTCATCTTTGAGAGAGAAACACTAGCTATGTTAAGGCTGATCTGTAAATCATATCTCAAGTCAAGTCTGTCATCATTTAATTTACTCTTTCTTGCTCCTCCCTCCCCCCCCCCTTTTTTTTTTAATTTAGCACTCCAAATATCCCTGGATATACTGGCAAGGTTCATTGGTCAGCAACCCATCCAGCAAATTCTAATCTTCCATCAACATCACCATCAATAATTTCACAAATGCATGGGTAGGTATGAGGTATATTTCTCAGCATGTGCAGAAAGATTACAGGGAAAATCCTAATTGCATTTATTTAATTAAAGAACAATTAAATATTAAGTGCTACTTTCCGTTGGCTTAAAAAATACAGAACAGTTAGTGTTGGATCCCACAACATTATTGAGATGGTAATCTGAAATCATCTTGAGATTTTTAAAATTTTCAGGAATGTCATAAGGTACGTATTGAGAAGGTACCTTAACAATGAGGTAAACAATGATTTCTAAGTGTTTCTACAATGGTGTATATTTTTCCTAGCTAAGGTGACTAAGTCATGGCTTCAATGAACTTTATTTTTCGATTGATCTGTTTGTGTTTTGAAAGAAGACCAAAATTAAAAAGGCAAAGTTAAAAATTCCCCCAAGGAAAATTGTGGTATTGCACTTCCAATATGGTGTTGTTAGATTCTCATCAAATGGGCATTTGCTGTACAGAAATCATTGTTAAAAAAGAGTGGATTTACTCAGAAGGCAGTGAGATGATAAATCATGGCACACCCCAACATTTTTGCAGCTCAAGATGCTGTTACTATGAAATCATGAATGGAATTAATAATCTTTATTCTTTCTTGCTCTTCCATACAAACCTTGTAAAAACTATGAGTCACATTTCTGAAGTATGTATGTGTTTAACTCCTGTTGGTTTACACAGAACTGGACTCTTCAGATCACCTGTAAATCTCTATTCCTTCAGTTAATACAAAGAATCTGACATAAGCATAGGTCCAAGCTAGCCTTTCTCCGAGCATCAGAACTATTAGTAACTACTTGTTTCCCCTTCCTCCTTTATGATTTTTTACTTTCTCTTCAGATTCTGATCATTTATTTTCCAGAATGATCTAGGACATGGTGACATTATCCTAGTTTCCACATATTCCTTATAAATTTATTTTCAGTTAAACAGTTTAATAGGCCCTTGGGATTCTGTCCACAACAAATTTCAATTCTTTTCCACCACTACCAGTGAAAAGAGTCCTGAAAAGGCATGAGAAGCTTTAGGGAACTGTCTGACTTTTGAAGAAATCAACTTGTCAACTGTTTCATCACTGTACAAAATTCACTGACTTACTTCCATCTATCATCTGCTATCTACCATCTATTCACTTCTGCTCTTTTTCTCCTGTGGTTAGCCCTAGAAAATAGGCAGTCACTTGTAGTCAGTTTGCTGTTGACAGGGAATGAAAATATGCAACAGTCTCAAGGCTTTATAACCTAATAAAACTGAACTCAGCTTGATGCAAGACTAACTTGCTTTTAAATGTCAGACAAATAAAAAGGCAAAGGCATCTTAGCAAAGATCATTTACAGACTTCAGACAGATACCACAATTCAAGAGCAAAAAGACAGATGCCAGTGTGATCTAAGAAAGGAAAACACATCTGTTAATTCATTTTACTTTCTACAGGTGTTTCTGTGAGCATATTTTGTAGAGGATGAATTTTGTTAGTTTCTAGTGGAGAGGAAGAGTAGAGTTTCTTTTCTGTGCTAGCGGAGCCTTTCTAGAATCTGGACAGAATCCTCTGTTCTTTTGAAGATGTGGTATATAGTAAACAGACAGCAAGCATAATCACACCCAGAAATTCCAGACAAAGCTTTTCCATCCTTTTTCTGAGTGGTTGAGTGGTGGGCTGAGTGGTACCTTCCTGTGAGATTAGAACCTCTGGCTGCAATATAGTAAGAAACACCTTTTTTTTACTTTCTGTGTGGCTACTTACATGTTAAGATAGTGTTCACTGGATTAAGAGGGAGGATTATAGCCCTCTTTGATACTTCTATGTATTACAGATGCTAGAAATATCTCTCCCCCCACCCCTGCTCCCAACATTAGTTAGTGATGCCCATAAAAGAGGAATGCTCGGCAATTGATTTCTTACTTTTGTAATATCAAGGATAAAATTCCTGTTGATTTCAGTGGTCACAAGTCAAGATAGACTATAGGGGAGAGGAGAAGAGAGGTTATTCCTGAAATGTGGACTCAAACTACCCTGATTCATGTCCATATGCTTTTAATGTGGGATTACATCTCAGTCTTACTGTTTTAAAATGGTGACCCATTTTTTTCTCTTTTTGATTATTTTCAAGCCATGACTGTAATAATCTCTCAGAAAGTAGCAAGTGATTGCATGTGGTGGATATTTTATAGCCACTTTATTTGACATGTCCATAATATATGACCATTCTCTTGAAGAGAATTATGGGTGACAGAGAGAGTCGCTCATCTACTGCTGACATGGTCTAATACATGTTTCTTTGAGAACTAACATCAATACCAGAAGACCAAACAGCATGTAGCTACTTCTACGCTGTATTTCTATTGCATGAGCTTCCACAGTGTGTGGGGCAAGACTGTTTTTAAGCATTCTGAACTCACTGGAGTTGTATAAGTTATAGAACAACAGAAATTTTGTTTCTTCATTTTGGAATATTAATAGCTTTTTTGTATGTCAAGTTTTATTGCTATGTCATATTTTTATTTCTAGGTAATCCCAATGTGAAGTCAGAAAATTAAGTTGCAAAGTTCCCTAGTACAGTTAAATGTTGATATCAGTGTTAACTGTTGCACAGAAAGGAACATTTGATGTGCATCTCTAGTTGTATGGCAATTCCTTGGAATTACAATAGTTAATAGAAGATAGCTCTGGATTTCATTGGATTTTAGAGAAAAGAGTTGCATGCTTTCAGCAGGATGTTTTGGAGTCTTCAAGAGGAATCCTTAGGTCAAAAGAAAATCTGTTTTTTTATTTGAAGAGTTGGTGAATGCAAGATTCTGTGGTTAATTCCGTGTCAGACCTACTTTTGATTTGAGGCTTTTCAGCTGAGATGTTACACTATATAAGACTGCAGGTATAAGATTATTGATAGTGCATCTTCCTGTAAAGGTTTTGAAGTGTATCAGAAGACTAGCATAAATTGTTCTCTTCCATACAGTTCCCAGCATATTTTCTAAACCCCACCCCAGTATGTTGTATCACAGTGACTGAGCATTTAGAACAGGATTGGCATGATGCTAGCAAAGTGATTTTTTGAGGCTCGAAAACCAAACCTCCAGCATCACCAGGGATAGCCCTCCAGAAGCTGCAGGGCATTATGTGCCTGAATGCATTCGGAATACTCACAGCATTTCACCACATGGTGCATATATTAGCTGTGAAGGAACTCTGCGACCAAGAAAGGCAGAAAAGCGGCAAAAGGAAGAACATACCCTTCTTACAGTTCCTGTAGGGAACTATCTTTCAGCACATCACAAAAAGATTTAAAACTCTTAGGAAGATTTCTCGCCACTGTTCTTAAGGAGACCGATTCTAATAATATAGGATATTGCACATTGTTAATATTTTCTGAGGCAAATGGACATAAGTCTTAAGGAGTGCAGTGAGAGGGAAGAAGAGGGAATGTTTAGCAATATGAGAACTTAAGTGTTTTTCTTCTCTTTTTGTAATTGCAGATACATAGCAAAACATGGAAGATCATCTCAGTATAATCACCAGGGACCTTTTTCTCAGATGATGACTCCAGTTAGTCCTCAGAATTCTTTCAACAAGATTCAAAAAGAAACTATTACATTTTAAAAAGGGTCAGTCATTTTTACCTGCCTAACTAAGCCTCGGTGTCTGATAGCAAGGAGGAAGGAAATGTGTGGATATTTTAAATACAGAATAAAAATAACATAGAAGTGGGTGTTTGTGGTAGTCTTATTAGATTGTTGTCAGATATGTGACCTCCTACCACTGACAGTTAAAACTGTATTAAAAACAAGAGGAGCCATAAGTCAAAGGCTTGAAACTTGCTCTCTATATTGAATTGCCTTGCTAACTGAGGTAGAATACGATGGTCTAAAAGTTCTATCAATTGGCATATATATGTGGATATATATACTCATACAAACACATGTAATCACACCTATGTAAATGTATTATTAACTAGTAAATCATTACAGAGCAGCAATCCCTCTCACCAGACTGTATCTTGCAAAGATGGTTAAATATTACAGAGTGGAATTTTAATCTTTATATGTGCTGACTCTGTGTATAGTAGTAAATAAAAGGAGCCAGGTTATGTTCACTGGTCTGGAGGCTAATTAATTCTGTTTGTCTCATATCCATGCTTAAACTCTCATGCTTAAATTGAAAGCAATTAAATGGGGAGGATGGAGTGCCATTATTCAAGCCTCTGTCTTGGTACTGTTTTATTTTCTGGTGTTGGTGTAGACACCATGAAGGAGTTGCATTCCTGAGAAAGAGAAGACCAAATGCCATTTTGTTAGTCAGGAAGTTCTACTGTGCTCCAAGGGTCAAAATATTCAATCAGTTTACTGTAATTTGGACTGCCTCTATCTTGAAGTCTCTGGTGAGTTGTATTATCCAAATAATCTATACTGCTACTGAGTTACTTGTGTGTGGGCTTATGAGGGACATTTGTGCATAACTCATTTGTAAGAAACAGCCCAGTTAAGGGCTTTCAGTGAACAACTATAACATGTACCTATGGCAAAAGAAGAAGAGAAGAATGAAGACTTCACTGGAAATACTGAACAGTAGGTAGGGAATATAAACCACAGAGCCAGAAAAAATCAAGTCTTCAGAAAAGAACATCCATCAACAAAAAGACTAGATCCTCAGCAACAACAGTGGAAACTGAGCATCCAAATACATAAGGTTGCTGTGCAAATCTCAATTATAAAGGATATACAAACTCCTAGGGAAAGGAAGCTGACAGCTAAGGAAGGAAAGCACAGACACTAAGGTATACCATTTTTCCTAGTAAGACTGCAGCAGATTGCTTATTCCAAAGTAGAGTAAAAAGACCCCAGCTCTTAAAGTGTCTGACCCAATACAGAAACTCCATCACTTCTGGTTGTCTGTATTTTCATTGTATAAAAATCTCAGATACTGCATTATTTGAAAGAGAGGCTCTCATCCAACCAGTTTCTCTGTATGCATTATATTAGATTTCTATGTACGCATGCAAAATGAAGGCATGTGTACGGGTACAGGAAGGATGCAGTCTGCCTTTGCCTTTTATGCTTGCCCATTTTGGAGTTGCACATTTATGTAAACCAGCAAGCATTTTAGATAAAAACATAGTCTCTTTTGCAAATTTGGCATATTGTATCTCATTGAAATTACTAGGTACCACATAAAAAATAGTTGCAATTTTTTTTTTTACTGGATACAAATATTATACTGTTATGTCCTTGAGAAGGATTCAAATATTTCAGAGTCCCAACTCGGCAGCACAGAGGGAGTGATCTGGCTTTGGGTAAGAATCTAGGAACTGTCTTTGTGCAGTGCAATGCAGCATCACAGGCTGAATCATGAACAGAAACTTAAATTTCATTCAAACGAGCAGATGAAAACTGATTACATTTTAAGCCAGCAGTGGGCTGAGAACGTTGACTGCAAAGAGATGCCATCGCTTGAGTAAGTTCAGATTGAATGCTTTGTATAAAAACATTTTACACATGGCATAATTAGGGCACAATAATCTAAAGAGATAGGGACTGCATTTAAAATGGAACAGGTTATCATCAAGATAACTCAGTGCAGTTTTCTCTGACCTTACAGATTAAGTAAGAGTCAGAATCTCTACGTCTAATGAGTGAAAGCTGTGTGTTAGAACACCTTTACATAAATCAAAATCATAAAAAAAAAAAAAAAATTACATTTCTCCATACTGCTAGATCAAACTGAGGAAATTTCTTAAAAAAATGAACAGAGGGGAGGAAAAGCATTTTCAAAAGTTCCTGGTTACTTTCAGTTTCTGTGAGGCTTAAACACAGAGCAGTAAGCTCTTGGGCTTAAACAGCAAATGAAAGGGAAATGCTTGCATCCAAAATATAAAGCTCCATATTCCACTAAAATCAACTAAATCCATGATATGCATGTTTTCAAACAGTTTTTCCCATTAAGAAGTTCTTATGATTTTAACAAATCTGTATTTTTGATCCTAAATTTACGAGACAGTATTCCTTGAAACCCAAAGGAGGCAAAATTTTCAAGTACTGAAACAGAAAATCTTACAAAAGTAGTAGTTTGAAAAGAGTTATGTGACACACTCAGTGTAAGGCCAGCTTTTGCTGGCTACAATGGCATCACTCCTGTTAGTGAAGACAGATGGGAGCTCTCTTGACATCATGTCAATCCTGTAAAGAGCACCACTTGATTTAATCTGGACCCTTCTAAGGTCATGTGATGTAGGGTAGGGTGTACAAGCTATTACTATTTCTAAGCTTTCTGACTTTTTTACACTATACTAAAGAGAAATAAAAAAAAATATCTACAATATCCTCTCACCTGATGCTTTGCTATATGGTACAAAGTAAATGAAAGAAAATTGCTATTAAAAAATCTCAGTTTTTCCTCCAACTGGAAACCAAAGAAGAAATATTTTCGTCCATGGGATAACTTCTGCCTTGCATCTGTTGACCTCTTTGCTGAATCACAAATGCTGTCAATCTATACATGGTCTCTATAAAGCAGACAAATTTCAAGTCACTGAAAATCATATTTGGATCTGCTCCTTTGAGTTATTGCATCGACATCTAGATGAACAGGAACAGAGGTGGCTTCCGCTCTATAGTAAAACCACTGAAAAACAATGCTGCTGTGAGAGAAATGGTTTCCTGGGTAGAATTTACTTGGCTCTCCTTCTACAGCCTTCTGAAGACTTGTAATGGTGTAGTCTTCTAAAGCAGATCACTTACACTGCACAAAAATTTACTATATCTGCATCTTGTTTCACAGAGTTTCTCTTCATACCAAGGTTTGGAAGGGAATTGATTTGAAATAATCTTGTGTAAAGTAGTTGTTAGTTTATTGACCATGCTTTTAATATGATAACTTCCATGTGCGCAGTAAATAAACTTGTCAAACTGTTCCATTACTTTCTAAATATTTCTAAATAATGCCTATATGTTTTGTACATGCATAGCTATTAAAAGCAGTCAAATACATTTTTGCAATATGGTGAATGGAGTAATAAAAAAAAAAACATTTTAACATGGAAAAATAGGCTACATAAAACAATTATCCTAACTCTAACTAAAGTTTATATTCTCTTTAGATTAGATTTTCCCCTTTTGCTCCTTTCCAGTCAGGGAGCAGAAATACGCATTTTAAAAAATTGGTTTCCTTTGGTTTGTTTGTTATTTTATTCCTAATGCTTCTCATCTGCCATCTAGTAAAGGTCATAGAAATATTAATGTACTTCCAAAGCAAGAGGACCAAAAAGCTTAGCTTTCAACATAGCTTAGAGTATGGTGATGCAAATTGCAAAAAATCAGTGGCCTGTATCTTCTCACAGAATTATTTAGTAATGAATATACCAAGTGAAAGAGAAATGTCTGTTGGGTAAACAATACACACAAACAAATTCATGGTAGGAAAATACTGTGATGTAAAAGGCTGTGGTGATCCTAGCCTGAAATCTTGAAAATGACTGGAGAAAATAGGTACTTACAGAGGAGACAGAAAGCAAAAGCCTGTAATAACTGCAAACTTTGTTTTGTTTCACTGTAGATGGAAGCATTTTTCATTTAATAAAATGCAATTAAAAACAGGAAAACATCACAAATATGTAAATAGTTATAAATAAAAATTTGTGCTGCTTTAAGATATTGTTTAAGATAGAGTACAATGAACTTGGAGTAGAGGATAAAACGTTTAAGTGGAGTACTCCCTTCCACTTGTGGCTAAAAGCCCCTTGTCTGGGGTCTGAGCATCTCTCATCCTCTGCCATTTTTTCCCTCCCTCAGCTAATGACAGGCTCAAGGACCTTGTCTAATGCTTTAGAACCGTGTTTTCCCTAATGTGAAAGAAGATAAAACAGTGGTGCAAAGTATATATTGAGTGCTTGTCCCAGGTGCAGTTGTTCCCAAAATATTGACACATACTATTCTGTGAAGCAGGACTCATCCACGGTCCATTTGCACTTAGAAAACATAGCTGCTGGTTTTGTAGTACAGACTGAGGACGCTCCTTCTCTTGCGAATACTGTGACTACTTCTTCCCGTATACTGACAGTAAGAAATCAAGACTGCACCTCATGTCTTCTCTGAGATCAGCCTGAGGAAATGTGTCTCAGCAAAGACTCAGAAGGAAAATAACCACCCAAATCAACCCTCATTCATTACATTTGATTTTCGTTTTTATTGGAGGTTTCTCAGAAGAACATTGATCAGGCCTAAGTGTAGTTATCTATGGGACCTGATGAAGACATTGTTGCTATTGTGTGCTCATTACTAAGCCTAGAAATGAGGATATGATGTAATGAACATACTAATTCTAATCATGATCATATGTAGTACATTTATTACATGTATATACAGATGGACTCTTAAAGTCAAAGACCTTTCTACTGACCATTGGTTTCATTTGCCCTGGGAGCATCACCAGCTCAACAACTGGATAACATCAGAGCTCTGCCAATGGCATTCCTTTTACCATACCTTAGACTGCAAACTTTGGAAAGTGTCCTCTCTCTGCTACCATTAAAAAGATATTAATCAGGTTCCATCTTTAAATAAAAGGCATTGTATGCCTCCCTGTCGTCATTCTGTATGAAACAATTCTGTATGTGTAAATGATATGAAAAGTCATTAAGTTTGGATTTTGCCGTGAATTCCTTCAGCATTTTCACAATTGGACTACAAAATGAAATTTCCAGGACTTTCTAATAAGGATCTAACACACAAGCAGTAAGAAGGAATTCAATGGAACTATTATTCAATGGAATAAAATTACATTTGTACTTCTCTCATCTTTGATGTGGGACTTTGATTCAAGATGTTATCCCTATGTAACAGATTACTTACAGACAAAGCCAAGCACCAGCACTTTGCTGATACTCAGTTTTAAAACAGTGTAAACCTTGCTGAATCTTCTGGTGTAAACCACTTCATTTATGTCAATGACCACTGAAAAATAATAATATGCAAATGCTATAGTTATGCACAGTTGGGTTCTTCAACAAAAACCTCTGAGTATGGTTTACGTCCATATTCTGCACAAGGTGTAAGTCAGACACTTGACTGATAACATTGTTTCCAGCTTTCTATCATGTTCAGTTCAGCTGTGAACACCAGTCAATTTGGGGTAAAAAGTTACCCAAGATAGGAAAGAAGTCTGGTCTTGGTAACCAGACACAGACCTGAGAATTCGGTTTTTCCAATTTACCTACATCATGCTCTCAGTTCTCTTTACATTTATCTCCCCGTTACATGCACACACTTTTTATATAGAGATAAGAGCACCTTGTTTTGCAAAAAATAAGAAAATCAAGGAGGAAAAGGGATAGATGAGATCTAAGTGATGTTACTGTTATTCCCTATTTAAATTAAAATGGCACTAATTTCTTTTCTTGCAGGCTCCACATGTCTCTCACAATTTCTCCATTTATCTAGTTCCAGCCCTAACCTGAAGAACTGTTAGTGTGAAATTTCACAGAGCTTCCTAGGCTTATTTCCGTATTATTTTTTTCTGACAGCCTTGTATGGGACAATTAAATAATTTGGATAAGCAGTCACCCCAATCAAAATATTTTCCAGTTAATTAGCAGATCAGATATCAGTGAAAAAAGCATATAATTGTATTATCTACCATCAGTTTGATACAGTAAATATGCTAGAATGTACACTTCTCAAATAATGACACGGTCAGCAGGCTGTAAATCTGACTAATTTATACTTAAAATAATTAGAGAATAAAGCAGAAATGACTGGAATGACTGAAGATTTCCTAGAATGCAAGCCACATCACAAATGTAAGTGATTAAAAACTCTTAATTAAAAGCCTTGATAAAGATGCCTAAATTTGAAGTAAACTATTTACTTTGTCAGTAAACTGGACAGGACCCAAGCAAAAATAAAATAAGTCAAAAAATGCAAAATTATCCACTGACTTCAGTACTATATAGCTTAGGTTACAGCTTCCTAATAGGCTGGGATTAGGTGCACAGAAGGGGATTTATACCTAAAGCAGAATTCAGGTGGGATGCAATTATTCAAATCAAAAACTGAAACTAGTTCCCCCCACAATACAGCTCAATCTACGCAACTGCCCATGCATCCTGAAGCTGACTTTTTGGCCTGCTGGCTCCTTAGGCACTGAAGCTGCCCCCATGCTGGTGAATTAAAAGGTATCAGTGGCAAGGGTCAAGGAACACCCAAAAGCCATACTGTTAGCTCTGGGAGACGCCAAAACAAGGAGGCCACACATAAGAAGAATCAGCTACTCATTCCAGTTTCCAAATTTATGTCTGATCTGAGAGGTTTTTGGGTGGGTGGAGAGAGATGCTGTAGAGCATGAACTGAAGCTATGCCAGGGACCATGCTAACTATTAATAATAATATTGCTGGAGCAGTTGCACAGCCAGGAATATTCCTTGCAAGTGTTTAATTTGGTTACGTAAACACAGAGAAATTTGCTTCTGAGCTTGCACAGAATTACCTGGCACAGTGCATCCATACGCCAGAACAAATTCCAGAAACCAGCTATGACAGTAAAGAAACAGTTGCCCGAAATCAGCCTGTCCCCTGGGAGTGAGGATCTCTCCCCTGGACCCCCTCCAATTTGTCAGTAGTGACCTCCTTTATCTTCACATCCTGCTGAATCCTTTTAGCCAGGAGACTAAAGAACTCTCCTACCACAAAAGTTAGAGGTGGGAAAGAGGGGTAGAAGAAGGGAAAGCTGCTTCCCCAAGTTGTTTTTAATTAGAAAGTCTCACGTTGAATTATTTTGTCTTAAAGGCTATATTCATCAGTAAACAATAGGATTCTTTTATACAGACATGTAATCTGTATCTATACACACAGACATATATATGAGTTCTTGCATGTGATTCTGTGTATGTATACATACGGGTGTATCTCCTGCCGTCTGGGTTAAAGTGGCTACACACCAAGTGTTTCAGACAGCCCAGCCCAGGTTTTCACCTGCCCCTGCAGTTCCTGCCTTTCTTTAGACTCTTTTCCCCACATTCCCTTTTTCTAAATTAGGGATATGATTTCCCTTGTGAGATGGGAATACCTCAAAATTTGATCCCCCATTTAAACTGCTTATATTCTTTTTTTTTTTCTTTTCATTTGGCTCAGAGTGCTCATTATAAAAGAAGTTACTTACATACTCATTTTTTAACTGCCCTGGGAGCAATATGTTACTTTGCAATCCAAAACCTCTCTCCCAGGTGGCAGTTCTGTTGCATGGATGCTATTTTTCAGCCCAGGACAGGGTATCTATTGACTTGCAACATCTAACCTGCTTCCATGCACTGCTCGCTGGCAATGTGCCATGAATTTCCTTTGTATCAGTTATGCCTCACTCTAATCCATCTTTCAAGTGAGCTAATGAAATGCAGTGCTATAGTCCAGACTTATTAAAACAATAAAAAAGGAAAACCAACCCAAGTTTATTGTACTGAATAGCGGGGAGAAAAAGACTCTAGTATGACAGAGACGGTCTCCCATCATATTTGTAAAACTTTCCCAGGAAGGATTTCCTGTCAACTTTCAAAAGTTATTCATCTATCCAGACATTTCAGTTAGAGCTGTGTTTTTGTGTATAATAAATTGCTTCTAGTTGGCTGAAAATCATTTTTAGCTCTTATCTCTGTGATCAGTTACCTCTGCTGTTCTTTAATGGCCTTCACCTCATTATGCAACTAGTCATTAAAAGCTTAGTATCCAGTACAATGGTAGCTTATGTAAAGTGATCTATGAGAGCTTTATATAGGCTTACCAGCCGCAGCCTTAATTTTACTCATTCGTCTTAATTTTTTGTAATCATTTTTTGTAAAGAGGGTATAATGTCAGGCATGCTTCCCTGCTACTGACAGATCCAATCTAGCAGATAATTACCATAAGGAAATTGATGCTTTAGTGTGCAGGGGAGAATTTAATTTACTCAGACATCCTACAGTACAATGCATTCCAAAAGATATGAGGATTTAAGTTTTTAAGAAATTAAATTTCACTATTTAACATGATTACTTATGTTGAACATCATTAACTAGCTTTCTTTTTTTAACTGTTTGATATAATTACAAGAAAAGTTATTTGGTCTAAAATCCAAAGTCGTCTTTAAATAAGGGTTAAGGACCCATGAAGTATAAAAAAGAGAGTTGTGTTCTTTCTCTCCTCCTCTCAAACACCATCCTTCCAGCAGCAGCATTAAAAAATCTATAGAGATTAACTGAGCCAATACTTGAACTATAGAGCTTTTTCCAATGATGTTTTAATAGATCCATTGTTATCAGCCTATTCCACTTCCACTCCATTGGTCAGGAAAGATTCTTTAGTTCTATTCACAAACACGAATTATTTATAACATTTAAAAAATGATAGAACCATGAAGGAGTTGCTGAGATCCCAATTAAGCAAGGTGATTAACTTATGCTTAATTTGGAGCATTTCATAACTTCCAAAGGAATCCATAGGATTCAGTGTTATATTAATTCAATTAATATCTATAAAACTGTTCATTTTCCATATGAAAATTTTTCTTCTTGCATAGAATACAACAAGGAAGACCCAAAATGCTGTGTCTTTTGAAAACAAAACTTTGGAAATGATGTTGGCTGGAGCCTTGATTGATACCCCAAAAATGCAGTCAGGACAAGGGTCTTTGCCCTTCTCTCCAACTGAACAAAGCTGATGGACACCTGTTCACCAGCAGTCTGACAAGGATTTCTAGATGCTCCACAGAGGACTTCTCATCAGGCAGAATTTCCTCTTATTCTTTATCATTTAAATAAAAGACATTTAAGAAATAAAGAATCAGTAAGGGAGTAAGTCCAGTTGTTGATGCCGCCAATAATCAACTCTAAAATAGCTTCTGTCTCTTCTTAAAAGATCTTTGCCAAACACGCACTTTTCATACCTGCCAAAGAGAAGGTAAGAAACTGTAAATAGGATAAGAGAATTATATGACTCAGTATTATTTCTAAAATAAAGGGTCATGCCATTTTTAGTTACATTGATAGATATACAAATGTTAAATGGAAAGAGTATAATGTCAGCAATGACATCAGCACTCACTCCTAAGAAGTTGTTTTTTAGAAGAACTGCACTTATAAGAATGCCTCAAAATACAGAAAAGAACCTGTAAATAACAGCGGAAGCACAGAGGATGTGAAGCTGTGTTTTTACACTGTCTGCACATTACTCAAGACACCGTCTCTCACAGGTCATGGCTTACCTTAGGAGAATGGAGGAAGAAAGTGGAAGGGTCAGTGGCTGTAACAGACATTGGCAGCTGTGATACTCTATTCATGTTATTTCTTGTCAAAGTAAATAGGTCCGTTTACACTGGAAAATATTTTCTCCTCACTTTTGAGTAGAAGACATTGACCAGTTAGAGAGAGTCCTCATAAGGGCTACAAAAATGATCAGAGGAATGGAGCACTTCTATTAATAAAGCCTGAGAGAGTTGGAGTTGTTCAGTTTCAAGAAGAGAAGGCCCAACAGAGACATTATTGCTGCCTTTCAGTATCTAAAGAAATTCAAAGACGTTTTTACCAAAGCCAGTAGTGACAGGACAAGGGGCAACAGTTATAAACTAAAAGAGGGTAGATAGAGATTAGGTACAAGGAAGAAATTCTTCATGATCAGGGTGATGAGGCACTGGCATGGGTTGCTCAGAGGAAGCTGTGGATGCCTCATCCCTGGAATTGCTCAAGGCTGGGTTGGATGGGGCTTTGAGCAAACTGGTCCAGTGGAACATGTCCCTGCCCGTGGCAAGGTGGTTGGAACTATGTGATCCCTCCCAGCCCAAACTATTCTATGTTTCTGTGACTTTATCAGCAAAATTCTTCCACAGAATTTCTTAGGGTGGAAAAAAAAAGAGAAAACCAGAAATGCAATAGTTCAAAAGGAATTATTTCTCTTTCTGCAGCTTACCAAATGTCCACCAGCTTGTATAAAAATCTCTTGCTCTGAGAAGAGATCCTGCCTAATAGTTATCTGCCCAAACACTGAGTATGGCTTGTCCATAGTTCAGAAGGGAGTCTTAGCAGCTGAGGAGTTTAGTGATGGGGGATGGTACATTTATCATCTGTGCGAGCACACCAAGGCTTCTGTCTTACAAGTGTTTGCAGACTTGAAAAAAATCAAAATAAGTAGGAGAAAACCTATGAAATTAAATGGGCTCTCAATCAGTAGTCATAATTGTACCTTCTGAATGATGTTTCACCTCAGACAGTCTGGACAGGAATTTGCCTAGTCTATGACATCCCAGCTGTGTCTTTGCCAAGCACCACCTACTCTCAAACCTATGATTCACTCTAGCCACTTTGTAAACTTACGTATAAAGTGTCTGTAGGTGCATATTTATACATAATCACATATACTTTAACTATGGATTTATACAAATGCATATATGTAGTATAAAAAGTATATTTTGTACACTATATACAGAAAAATATATAAATACACACACATTTCAGTTGTTTTCTAAGGCCTGCTCAGAAGTATGTTACCGCTGAATCTAAATGAGTAGCCTCAGAACATAGGAAATATTCTGTTCTTTTAAGAGACCTCTCTTTATGATGATTTTTTTCATCTTACACCATCCCAAAAGCTGTGAAAAAATTGTGAGGTTTTTTTATTCTCTTTTCTTTTCTTTTTTTTTTTGACACATAGAAATTTGTTTTCCTTTCCCCTTATACTCAGAAGACAGTTTTACCGCACATTTCCAAAAAGTTGTAGCTTCAGATATAGGCCAGGTATGGAAATTTTTAACCTGAATGGTGAGAGTTGAAGAGTGGTTTAGGTGGGTGACTGACAGAGAAGAGTGGGTTAGGATGGAAATTATTATGCAACATTGGCAGAGACACGTAGGGGGGTGCCACTGATGTAATAGACTGGGTTTATTAATGCAAATATTTAGCACAGTGTGCCATACGCTTTTAGCAACAAACAAAAACCCTAACTTCAGCTGAAAGATCATGAGCCTCCTCTCCTCTCCTCTCCTCTCCTCTCCTCTCCTCTC
>NC_034410.1:78855404-78876349 GCF_002078875.1 Numida meleagris
CTCCTCTCTTCTCCTCTCTTCTCTCTCTTTTATTTTTTGCTGAAAGGGTGAGCAGTTCAATGTCCCTTATTTCAGTAAGAACAGGAAAAACCTTATCCCCTGAATGGGCCATGGGGCCTGGACAGATCCAGGACAGGAAAAAAATATTTTTTGTCTTACCACCCAAGGCCTTTGTGCAATTGGAATTCAGAAGACATCAGAGTATCATGCACGAAACAATCAAACAGCAACTGTTTTGCTACCATGCAGGCAGAGCACACACAAAATGGGTGAAACCTTAAATGAAAAATAAGAGATTAGCCCAAGGCTTCTGTTGGGTTTAGCAAGTTGTGAGCAAAAGCTGTTGTCACACCCCTGAAGAAAGTGATGCCATGGTCATCTTTCCCCAGAGAGGGCTGGACATACTTTAAC
Organism: Numida meleagris; assembly: GCF_002078875.1. NCBI lineage: Eukaryota > Metazoa > Chordata > Aves > Galliformes > Numididae > Numida > Numida meleagris. Next base: position 78,855,816 of record NC_034410.1, read on the forward strand.
TGTGTGTGACCACACTCCAGGATGCTCTCTTGTTAGAGCTGCGTGAGGAAGATCTTATCACTGCACACCACCAGCAGCCAGGAGATGCCCAGAAAAAGCTCCATTTTGGGTACAGAATGAGTTTAGAGACTCCTTTTGGGGGAGTGTAAGATGGTGTCTGGGCCCTGAGAGCACTAATGGATCTTAATGGCCCTGAGCAGCCTCACCTGGAGACTCCTACTTGCCTCAGTTTTGGACAATGGAAAGAGACAGAGAAGGAAAGTTTACTTTTCTGTGGCTTTTTCCCTTTTTTGACCTATGAATCATAGAAGGCAGATGCCATTTTTATTTACTTCAGTCAGATGTTGCCTTTGAGACTTTGGAAAGACGATAAAATTTGAGAAGCGCCTCAAGGGGACACCTCATTCCCTCGTGTCACCTTGTCACTGAGTCAGATCAAGGGCACAGCCCAGGGAGAGACAGCCCTGGTCAGGCCTGCACCCAGCTGGGTTGGTGCAGCTCAGTTGGGGCGCTGTGTGCAGCTTCATCCCCAGCTGCACAGAACAGGGTGCAGTCTGGGGGCGGCACGTGAGGCACTGTGGGTCCAGCTCTTGTGCAAACAGTGGGTGAAGGGCTTCATCTTCTAGTTAAACACTGCAGACGGCACAGATCTTCATGCTGGTGGAAGGTATGTGTTTTACATTCGGTCTGCAAAAAAGATTTCTTAAAAGTTAATATTAAATTAGTCATGAAAAAAGAAATGACCCCGTAACAGATTTACCCTCAAGGCTTTCTCAAAGTTAAATACAAATTTTGATTCTGTTTTCTGGTCATCAATTAAATTAATTTGTAGCTTTTGATTTAATAATTATGTCTTATTATAACTGAAGCTGTCCAGTATAACAGAGGATGGGAGGGGCTTTTTTTTAAATTCCTCTCAGAAGTTCAGTTGCAGTGTCTAGTCTTCTGCTGTTGGTATTTCAGCAGTGGTGGTGCTGGGAAAGTACAGGAAAACGCGGTCCTTTTTCAAAGCGATCACAGTCACTGGATCTAATTCTACAAACAATGTTGCATGTACTTAATTACACTGCATTAGCTGTTTCTGGTAATTGTAATAATATTACTCACTGGGAACCACTGCTGCTTTCTCCCATGACGTTATCATCACAGCCAGGCTGACAAGCCTTTGCATACCAGCTGCTCCAGAAAAACCCCCAAAAGAGAGGGAATTTGGCCATGCCAAACATTTGACATGGCCTTCCTCCCCAGTTTATAATTAATTGTCTGCAAATTCCCTGCTCCAGGAAGAAGCAGTAAGGGAAGATCAAGGTTTAGGCTAGGACAGGAAATGAGCGTGCTAACATTGTGGGAGAGATTGTAACCAAAACTGGAGATCTTGACAACTCTGAGAAAGAGGGAGATGCGGTTGGAAAATATGACTGGAGGAAGAAGTGGAGATGGGGATAAAAGTGCTGGTGACAGCAGTGGAACAGTAAAGGAAAGGGATGTAGACATACATGTGAATTAAGGATTAAAGCACAAATGTCTCTTCCTCAAAGGAGAGGAGTAACATGCCTGGGTGTATGAACAGGAAGGAAAAGATGGGTGTAGGGGGGTATTAGGGGAAATTTTGATTCTACTAAGGTCACAGACAAAACTTGCATGGTTTTACCAGTAGATGGTCTTCGATTTGCAGAAAAAAAATAAGAGAAGATACATAGAAACTTTGCTGCTGTTGAATCCACTAGTAACCAGTGAGTGCAGAGCTGGGAAAATGCCAACTGACTGAAAATCACACACACATTATCTAGAGAAAACTGCTGAGAACTTGAAAATAAAAATAAAATAAAAACAAACAAACAAACAAACAAACAAAAAACTCACTAAGCTGCCTCAAATTTCATGGAGCTAGACACAAAGTTGTCTAGGGGTTTGTTTTGTTTTCCACATTGGATATTAGCCTCAGGAAGTAGAGGAAAGGAATATCATGCATCTGGGAACTTCAAGGGGAAAAGACTGTAACACCTGTAGCAGTAAACTGTATGCCTAGTGTTTTGAACTCCATCAATCAAAGCAAAGATTATTTATGACTGAGTAGTCTTTTCTTTCAGGCACACACTGCACGTAGGAGCTGGAAAAAGAATTGCTCAAATAAGCTGTATGACTAATACTTTGATCTAGTATAGACTGCATTGTTGTGGCCTAAAGTCTTACCTCTTCCTCATACAAAGAAATGACTATAATTGTGATGAAAAAGACAATTCCTCAAGAGAGGTCTGTCCTTATTTAGCATTCATATGTTCAATTACATATTCTTATTTATTTGAGTCAGGACTTGATTTAATTGCAATGTGGTCAACCAGTAGAAAGGCTGGTGCTGTTTTCATGGGGCTTGGAACAGGCCATTCGCTGGCAAGCAGATCAGGTACCAGAATGATGTCTTCACTGAAATCAGGGCCAAAGGTATATTGTGATGATATGATATCAATTGATAAAGAAGACAGTCCAACAAGGTTCTCACTAAAGGCACAGAATTCAAGCAGTGAAATCACTGGAATAGTCATTCTGTTACAAGCCGTGCAAATAAGTGCAGTTAATTGATAACTGGAGGTGGAAAAGGAATCAGACAGAGAACTGCTTGGGGTAGTTCTTCCAAGGAAAACTCAGTTATTTTTTGAAGTGAATATACCTTCATAACTAGGTAAACTCAAGGGATAATATTAAAAATGCACTAAAATTCTCCTTGCTCTCTATTATCTTGATACCTCCCTTCAATATGAGTATTCACTCACATTTATATTCACTTTCTTCCTCTTCTATAGGAAATTTGATGTACCCATGATCTTGATGACTTTTATTTTCAAAGAAATTTCCTGCAAGTGAAGATGTTAAAGTGAATTGTCAAAGTCTTCAGCTTGCAGATACCTACAAGAACACAGAAAGGTTTCTTGTATGAACTCAAGTAGAAGTCTTAGATCCTGAGAGGAAAGAATCTGGTCAATAAATGTATGCTGAGTAGCCATTGAGTCATTTTTCTTTAACTCACAGTCCACTGAAAATGGAGCATGTGATTAAGACGGGTTTATATGCAAATGGACTGAGAAGGGACTGATTGTTATCATTAAGGGACTTTAGCCTGAGAATTGGGTTCAAGTCCTCAAAGGTGAAGAAAACTTTGACGTTCTGGCAGAGTCCTGTAAGCATTTAGTTAGCAAGAAGGTTGCTTACCTTCTGTAGAGAAGCTCTGCTTAGGTCCCTGATTCAGAACTAGTCAGTGTATTCTGGAATTTCAGAGGGAAGTTGGCGAGAAGTGCATTTTCTCCTTGTAGCAAAAAAGCCTTATGCTCTCCTAGCCTGGGGTTGTAGCTGCACACTCCTCCTTCGTGATTTTTCCAAGCCCAAGCAGACGCTGCTTTTTGTGGAGTCCTGTGCAAGAGCACCTAATTTCTCTGCATGCATTGCATAGAGATTTGGAGTGGACAAGTCCGAGCAGTAAACTCTGCTAGATTGCAATATGAGCCTTTGTTCTGTAACTGTCCTTTCATCTGTGTCTTGATTCTCCATCTGGTGATAGAAGTACTTCCTGGTATTGAATTTTTTTTTCAGAGAAACCGATTACTTCCTGAGGTTTTACGAACTGAAACTAGACTACAGATGTTGGATAGTGTCCTAGATGGTGACTCATTCCAGTTGGGTACACAATGAGGAGTAGCATGCAGTTTTAAAGATCAGTCATTTGTATCCAGTAATTAATATCTCTAGTTTCAAGATTACTGACATAAGTGCATCTGTGTTCATTCCAGAGCAAAGAGAATCAAAGCAATATAAAATAAGAGAAGAAAAAAAAGAGGTATGTATTTAGCAATACTCATTTCTCTTAATTTGACTATGACAAAATTACACATTTATACAAAGCACAAGTATCCATGGCCGCCCAGCTTCACTGCTGACCTAAGCTGGCAGGGCTTCCCATGAAGCTGCTTCGAAAAGCACCTTACCTTCCCACGTGATCTATTCTTGCATCCTTGATCAAACTGGTTTGCACTCCTCTGCACAAGAGTGCCAAGGAAAGACTGAAATTTTTATATCAGAGAAGCTCCATGTTGGAGTGGATCCGGTAAAGCCGCTCTGCTGTGCTGACTGCCCTGTGAAAGCAGGGCCATGGGTGGAGAAGTGCTGTATAAAGAAGATTCCTTCCAGCCAGGAAAATCAGTTGAGCTTTGTGCAAGCTGAATGGATGCTGTGCATTGCAATCAGGATGTGCTGTGTGTGATTGCAGCCCCAGTTCTCCCTCGATTGAATGAACTTTTCCAAGACCTAGGAATAGTTTCTAAACACAGATTTCCTCTAATTGCTTCTCTTTTTAAGATAACCAGACATAGGTTTGGAGTTGATAGTGACTAATGTAGTGTTTTGTCTCTCTGTATATTGAATAGCAGAGAACTAATGATGAAGGGACAGTTAAAGGGCTCCTGGGACATTCTGAACCCAATCTAAATTTTAATAGTAGAAATCTTACAAAATCCTGCTACCTACTGAAATTCTCACTACTTCCTCCTTTCTGACACCCTGATATATTTCTAGAAAATTCTTTCCCACAGTATTTTTCAGATATACTTCCTAAACCAAGAAGAATGCAGCACAGATTACTTCTTGAAAAGTGTGAGTAGAGGAAAGCACTTTGGCCTCTTCTTTTTTCAGGGAAATCCCTGCCTTCATTTAAAAGCAAATGTAGATAAACATTTAGATTTTTAGGGTGCCATCTGCACTTTAGAAATTCCAGGAGGTGATGTTTGTGTTAAACTTTCAAAACTTTAATATATGAGTGGCAGGCTGTTCTGGAAGTGAAAATTTGAGGTTTTTTCCATCTCCACAAGCCAATAACACTGCAATTTGCTCTGGGGAATATGGAATCAAATTTTTTTTTTTTTATCTTGTAGATAAATGTTCATGGTGAACATAAGAAGAAATGAACAAAGAAATAGATTCACATCTTGGCACTCAGAGTACTTGATCTGAATCTAGCAGATTCAAGCCTCGTGATCAAGCTTTATTCCTTGGTTAGTCTTATATTTCATCCATTTTCTTGATGTTCTGTATGTATGACAGAAGGATGCTATCGGAGACAGGAGCTGTTTCTGATATTGCTCTACTTCTACAGAGCAGCTGTAAGTCGCTCCAAAAGTAATGTCTTGTATTTATTTCCATGGAAAAGATAACAGAAATAGAGAGCACAGTAACACTACTTGATAGAGCAAATTCTCAGCTACAAAATACTATTTTTCAGCACCATCAGATATGCATTTTTGCCAGCAATGAACAATAGCCTGCATGCCATACTTGTAACAATCTGCACCAGTGGAGATGACCCACTGTTGCTATCACCACTGCTGAAACACACCACCCACCACCTCACTGGGCTCACATCCACTGTTCGATCTCCATCAATGTTCAGCAAATGTTGATGAATGCCAGTGGGTGCCATTTTTTCTGTATGGAGGAATTCGGTGACACACTTTTGCTCCATCTGCACTTCCATGTCAGACGCCATTTTGTCAGACTGCCCCTCAGATGCCATCTGGCACGCAGCAAAAAAATTCCTGTTGCTAGCTCTCTCACTCAACAAAACTGCCACATGTGGGAACATGTACTCTAAAATAGACATGTGTCTATAGTGCTGAGCATCATCAAATTCAGGAATACCTATATAATAATGGGCTTTCAGAGAAGTGATGATTCTTACTGATGCAGTGGAGGCAATTAATACATTCTTTACTCAAAATATTCCCTGAAAGTCAAGTGTAACTGTCAGTTATATATTTGTTCCTACAAAAAGTATCTACAAAATGTAGGTGTTCCCCTTATATCAGCTTATATCCTGTTGATAGCTAAAATCACACCAGGCCCATTCATTACTTTCTAGTGGTTTAACTGAAAATTTTGGTCCCATAAAATATACTACAAATACTATCTGAAGTACAACTTTGCTGTTCAGTGGTACACAGAGTGTTTAGATGGTTGAGAATGCTGTTTCCCAGCATTGGGAGATGTCACATTTGGCAATCATTTATTCCAGTTTCCTTTGAGGATACGAAGGAATGGTTTTACCAAAGTAATCCCTGAGTAAAAGCAGGCAACAAAATGATTAGTACAAAGGCTCTGGATTACAGAATGAATGAGCTTTATTATACCTGAATAGAGGATGGGGTTATTGCATGTTTTTGCCTCTATAGGGAAATATATGTTTGTTCTTTCCACATACAAAAAGATGGTGGGAAAATTACATGGGATTGATTTCATGAGTTTGGAAATGAGCCCTGGTGTTGAGAATGACTTCACAGCCCAAACTCTGGATGTATTTGGCAGCGTAGACTGAAGAACCTCTTGCTCCCAGCAAAGTCTCTTCTGCCAGTGGTTTCAACTCAAAGGGGGTTTGGCTCAGAGAGGACAAATTGTGATATAATGAAGTCCCACTATGGAGTGGAAAAAAAAGTGGATTTGTTTTCATCTGGAACAGGATAGTTTGTAGGGAAAGAAGAAAAAGCAGGCTGTGCAATTATTCCTCTTGATTCCTCTGTAGAGCTACGCAAAGAGATTGTAAAATGCAGGTTTAGCCAATGTAAGATTAACACATTGCTGCAATTTCATCTTTTTTCCAGTACCTACCTCATCTGTAGAGATTTTATAGTTGGTCTTTTGGTCTTTTCAGCCTCCTGAAGGACATGAGGATTCTGAGACTGTGCTCTTACACCACCTTAGGCAGCACGCAAAACATTGGCAATTTTCAGCTAAACTTGACGTGAGGCAGGGACCACAGTTCAGTTGTGTTCCTACAAGCCTTTCAGGAGAATTCATGCTTGTGCAGAGAAGAGAGCTCCAGATTAATGTCTGAACTGGAAACAGAGGGAAATGGGCCATTATGTTGCCTAATGGCAGCAGGAGTGACAGAGAGGGATGCAGGAAAAGCTAGGTGGCATACGGGGGTGCTGGGGTTTTTAGGAGTGGAGTGTTTGAACAGGGTATTTAACTCCAGAAACGATGCTTCATGTTCAAAGAAACTTTTTAATTGTTTAAAAAAAATCCAAACTAAACCTCCTGCTTCTTTTTCACTCTTTCTTTTCTGCATGACCTTTCTCTGCCCACTCGTCTTAACCATGCCTGTGACAACATGGAGTTAGCAGCTTGGGTGGGCTGTACGTTTCCTTCAGGAAGATTTTAGCCATTCTAACCATTGGAAAAATAAATTAAAACTCTCATGTGTAGATGCAATGAACTGAAACTGTTACATGCTGATCTCAGAATAAGGCATGAGACCACAAAACCGATTTTTTAGGTCTCAGAGTAATAGCCTCACTGCTGAAGCAAACAGAAAATGTGTTGGCTGTGCAGATAAGTGAACCTTAGAGTACCTACGAAACTGTGACTCAGCACACTGAGGCTACTACTGTTTTACAAGAAGGTGCTGACTCATTTACTAATTGCATATCAATGGCAAAGCAGTTCAAAAAACATCACTCTTCCTCCAGAAAGATTTAGACATTACTAATGGTAGTTAACCAGAGTAAAGAAGGGTCAGAAATATTTTTAGGAAGACAAATGATTCTATGCTCTCCAAAACTGGTTGGCCTGTTGGGAATTATGGACTGCTTTCAGTAATAAAGCTGATCATCAGTAACAAGAGAGGTGCTGAAAAAACTTGTTTTTTTCTGGATGCTTGCTCTCTTACTGGGCAGTGAGAAAAGTCTTAATTTGAAGGAGACTGATCTGATCAAACTTTGCATGTCATCCTGATGAGCCATTAGAAATGAGGAAAGGAAGCAGTCAGAGACAGATTTAAGTTATTCTTCCTGCTGTTTCATGTTTTTTTTTAAGGCAAGCTGACTGGTTAGAACCAGCTTTTTTTTTCTTCTTCATGGCAGCAAAAAGATAATGTATGTCCCTGCAGAGATACTGAACTCAGTAAATGTCTATTCCAATGCATTTGTTAAGGTTTTTATGTGAGATTAATGCTTTTCCATCAAAAATAACTTGCCAACCTTGAGTTATTTTCTTCAGATTTCCTAACAGTGCATGCACTAAAAAGCAGGAAAATGCAAATTAACCAGTCATTAGTACCCAGGCAGTCAGTCCCAGCTGATGTATTATTCAGCATTGTACTTTGTTTCTTCTATCCTGGACAAGTGATGCTTCATTTCCAACATATGGCCACCCATCCCTCCAGTTACTTCCACACAGCCCCAAATTGACTCCAGATTCACTAATATTACGTGTCATATGGAAACACTGGCAGACCCTGTATGAGCGCAGTGTACCTAGAGAAGTCAGTAGAATGGATGCCAAAGAAGCACTGGACAGAGATGGTGGCTAAAGTTTCTGGGTTTGTCCTGTTGGTAGGGGGACTTTTTAAAAACCAAGAGTATGTCCACCTGACACACCTGCTATTCAGTTTATGTGCAAGAATGTCACCTTATGTTTCTCTAAAAAATGCATTGGAAAGGCCGAGCTTGCTTTCATAGAACTCATTTGGCCAAAAACTGCAGGGATCTGAAAGCAAAGACACAGGTTAAACTAGTATTGATACAACCTTCTCAGAACTCTCAGGATGGGAACAGGTGGTGCTGCTGCCCTATGCTATATGTTAAAAAAATATTTACTTCAAAACCACTTTTATTTCTTGGAAAAGAAGGCAGGGCAGGTATGGAAACCATGAGCAATGACAATTTGCAAGTACTGCTCTCGTTCTTCCTCTAGGCCAATGTCTGTACCTCATATGCAGAAAACTGTCTCCTCAGCAGATTTGGCAGTGGATTCAAAGCACTTACTTTGCATCTTACTGAGAAGGGCCCAAACCTGAGTTTCCCATATCCCAACTGAGCATTTTATTTAATTTGTGCAAAAGGATTCTAGTACGGCCTTTCACTCTTTTCTCTAGGCCTCACTGTACTGCTGACTGAGAAGTAATAGAAATCCTGCCATGGCTGGAGACACTGGATTTTTCTGGAAGAAACAGAAGGACCCGTAGGGTTAGGTAGCTGCTGAGTGGATTGGATACCACTGGCACATTAATGGAGGATTCACTTGAACCTCTGGTGAGTTCACAGCTTTTCCAGAATGCCCGGCCAAAGTGCCTCAAGTCTAACCAATGGGAGATGGGAAGCTGGGTCACTTTTTATGCTTTTTGCTTACTGTTCCCTGAAGGGTTAATTAGTATATAGCAATAACAATTGCTTGGTCGATTTTCTGTACTTTTTGCTGATTAAGCCCGACAAATAGGGAAACTAAGGCAACAGGCAAATATTTGCCCAAATTCACACATCTAGTGAGGCTTAACACTATAGGCAGCTCTGCTTTGTCTGCTGACATTTCTTTCCACATACCCCCAAAGTCTGACTTTGGAACCCAACAATTAAATTAAAATTGCCTCTATCGCACATTCCTGAGGACATGTAGTACCTAAAAATGAGGAATATCACCAAATATCACAGGAGAAAAAACACCTTCTATTGAAACTGGATGGAACTTGAACAGCAAATGCATTGGTGCAGGGATTTCATCCAAAACAAAATACATTTGTAAATGAATAAAGGCATATAATTCCCCCTGAGTATGTCTGTGCTACGTAATTGTAGTTGTATAACTGTATGGAAGGAATTACACAGCCACAGAATATAATATATAACCAACTAATCCACTGTAGCAGATACATAAGCAGAGGACAGTCTCTCATCAGAAGTATTTTATGCTTAGCTATTTGCTAAGTCTCAGGCAGTTTGTGCGATCTCTGCATTTGGTTTTCATGGAGTTTGTTAAGAGTCAAGATAATGGGGAACTGTAGCCTGCCTCCAGGTGCTCAGGAGAGCTGCAGAAAAATCAGCTCAATATTAAATCCATAGCATACCAGTTTATTTTATTCTGAGCAGTTAGGGAAAACGAAGATCTATGTGGACATGCATCAACATCTTCTTTCCATAATTTAATTTGAGAAAACATAGTGAGCACTGGGTTTGGGATCTGATCTGTATCTAATTGTTTGGGTGCATGGCAGCAACAGAGCTTACGCCATCATGCCCTTGACATTATCTTCCTATGGCAAATTTACTGTTTTTTTTCTTTGCCCACCATGTAACGTTTCGGTGTCGTCTCTTTAAATACATGAGTTCTGCTGTGGTTATTGCAGTGCTTTTATTTCTGCTGGTTGTCAGGAACTGCTCTAAACAGCAGCCAATGCCTAAAACTTTCATCTGTGCTTTGAAAGCAGTTAGTTACAGCCCTGTGGCTTCTGCACATTGTTTTTTTCATATAAAAAGCTAAAAGCACAGTGCATTTTCTTCTCTAGTGATCTGCTACCTGGCTTTTTGATTCTCTCTTCCTTTGAAAAGCTTCAGCCTGTGCTTCCTCCTCTCAGTGTTTCCTATCTAGCACATTTTTTCCCCATGTCTTGTAGCATTGGACCCAGTGCAGAAAGCAGTGAAGCTGCAGTAGAATCTGGAGAAACTTCTACCGGCACCCTGCTGCAGAGGGTCCCTGTGGAGAGAGGAATTCATTGCTTGGGGAGAATCTGCAGGTGCTTGTGGCTCCCTTGTGCTGTGTGTGCAGTGGCAGGGTGTGTTGCTGCCAACCAGATCTGGTTGGTAATCCAACCAGATTATGTCTTGTTGGAGGAAGATCTGAGTGAAGAATAACATGGTGGCAATTCAGAATTTACCTCACTCCACTGAGATCATTTGGCTGTTGCCTTGCTGTTGAGTTTTGCTTTCCCTACTGTTTCACATGGTCGTTAAGTCACACTTACGCAGGCAAAAATGAAGCGTAGCTCACAAATAGTTTCCAGGGTAAGAGTAATGGGGGGGTTTGTTTCCTGGAGATTAGTTTATAGTCAGTATGACTCAACCCTGATAAGATCAGCTTATAACAGGATAGCTGATCATGATTTCTGAAAAAAAAAAAAAAGTGTAATTTTATGTCTTGCATTTTTCTTAAAGAAGCCAGACCACTGTTACAGTCAGTGGTTGACAACTTTAAAGAATGAATCTTCAGCATCTGTGCGTTGCTTAGTGTTTGTCACACAGGTCACTGAGGGGATATGGTTAACATGCTTATGTAAGTCATGCATCTGCACTTCTGGGAATGCCTGCCCCCTCCTTCTGGTCTGCCGGTCACTGGGTTGCTTTTGCCTTCCACCTCAAGGAAGTGAATTATGTTCAGGGACAAGGCTGTAATCCCCACACACCTCGGGTCCTCCTGAAACACAGGCTATGGCTCCTTATTCTTCAGCGTCACCTCCCCCAGGTCCCTCTGTATGAAGTAGGGGGCTGAAGGCCTGTGTGTAATGCTGAGAGAAAGAATCTCAGCCTGAGAAAAGGTTCTACGAAGTCAGTGGCAAAACTATTTCAATAGGAGCACATTGGGACTGTGAGAGCAGTCACCATCATATTTTGCTGGTATAGTTACATTAGTTAAGGTCAAGAAACTAGCCACAGCGGTGCCACGTATATGTGCCAGGGTGCTGCTAACAACCATCACCATCCCTTCTCTGGTGGCACATGTGCGGTTTGAGGAAGACAGCTTGGAAGTGCCAGCACCAGGAAGCCATCAGCAGACACTGCCTGTAGTGCGGATGAAGTATCTACAAAATGATCAGAGGAACTGTGGAGAATGTGACAAGAAAAGAAGAAAAATGTGGATCTGTCGTTGAGATAAAATATCATCTCTGTGCAAAATGTCCATTTCTGGTGTATATTAGGAGCACGGAGATGGATGTGAAAACTTCCAGATTTTGAAATCTGTTAGTAAAAAGCTTTAGAGTTGTGTATGTGTGTCTGTTTTCACTAGTTCCTTGCAAGAAAGTTTTCCCACTAAAGTCTAATTTTGAGTGGAACTGAGACAATTAGTATTGTTATGATATGATAAATACAATAAACAATGTTTAAGATATAGTCTAAATGGCATCTTCATAATTGGAGCAATGCATAGCTTTTGCTATAACTACCTTTTCCCTTTGGAGGGAATAAAATGCTGTGTTCATCTTTAAAAGGCCATTTGGAGATGCACGATGGTTAAAGTTGAACAGCTGCTCAGTAGCTGGGGGTAAACCCAGAAATGCTTATGGTTAGACTGCTGATCTGCTTGTGTGAGGCAGTCTGAACGTGCTCCCTGCCCCTCAGGGTGGAAACATTCTCTGCCCCCACTTGCTGCCCACCCTGGCAGTGCGAGAGCTGCCTGAGCTTTGCTATATTTAGTCAAGACACAGTTCTCTCCTGCCTGGGTCAGTGGGAGGTGCTGAAACCAAGATGGGGGAAATGAGTGGGAGTGAGCAGGCACATCCTGGAGCTGGGGGGCTCTGGGAAGATGTGGGTCACATTGGGCAGTCTCATCCAGACAGCCCGTCAGTGGGAGTGGAGGCAGAGAATGAGGCATGGGAAAAGGAGCTGATACTGGTGTGGAGGTGGAGTGGGGCATTTGCTTTAGTGGGAAGCTTGAGCTGTGTGGGAAAGATGGGACTGAAAGAGGCGGGCTGGGGGAAACTGTGAATGCATTGCAGCTCTCTTTGTGAGCTGGCAGAGTGTGCTGGGACCGTATCCATATGGGCTGTGTAGGAACGATGTAGAAAAGAGTCATATGTTCCTCTAGCCGTATGTGGCAGAGAGGTCCCCATGACTGAAAGCTGGGTTAATATTTCATTTATAATGTGTGATATTATTGCTACCTTAATAGTTGATTAGACAATATTCCTCAGCTCTGAGAAGTCCTTTCCCTTCAAGCTGAAATCTGATGAAAAAGGCACAAATTTTAAGTGAATACTTCTCTTTCTGAACAGGACTTCTTTGTTTGGGGTTTTGTTTGGGGTTGTTGTTTGTGTGTGTGTGTGTGTGTGTTTCCTTTTTTTTTAAAAAAAAAAAACAACAAAGTAAGCTTTAAATTGCAAGTTTTCTACCTGCACTAATGATTGGTTATTGTTTGCCCTGAGTATCTCCTAGCTGGAAGGGACAAAGATTTCACAAACAGGTACAAAGGAGGAATCCCTGCTCTGAGCATCTCAGCCTTTGAGGGTCAAAGACAAACCATGCATCTACTTCAGGGGAAAACAAGCAGTGTGTTAATACTGTTAGAATAAGGAGTCTGAATTAAAGACATGCTAAACAGTGAAGCTGCAGGGGAAAGCTAGCATAGCTTTGAATAGGAACTGTCATTTATTCTCACTGTAGATGGTAAGTTAAACTTGATGGCTAGCCATGACCACTGAACAAGGATTAAAGCAACTTCTATATAGTCTGTTACGTGGCATTCAGAAATATTCTTTTTCTCCTGTAGATGAGATTCTTTCTGCAGGAGATGAATACGTATCATCTTAATTTTACAATGGGAACATGCTTGCAATCACAGAAGGAAAGCTAAGCGAGGAACAGGATGCAGGTTTTCTTAGCTGAAAAATACTTCTTTTCTGGCTTCTCTTAGCATTTGAGGAATGCTTGAGTTTGTATTTGAACCAGCATCCAGTGGATGAAATAGTGCCTGGTTCCAACTCAAGGAACCTGAAGCACCTTTAGGATGGGGAACAGTCATAATTTTTACATAATTTGTATTTCAGAAGAATATCTATGCATTAATTGCATGAATTCTTCTTTCACACAAAATGAATTAAAAAAAAAGAGTTGGTATATTGAACAAAACATTATGTTTTGGAATTAGAAGAGAAAAATGGAAAAAGGAGGGTGGAAAAGAGGAACTATTTTATTAGGTTGCAACTTGCATTCTTTATTTGGCATCTATTTCATTACCTCCTATTTCCTAACAATAGCGTAATGTCCTCTCCTTTCCTGTTACCCAAGCATTTTACAGAACACATCTTGCATGTCTGTTGGTAATCATGGACAATTTGACATTCTTTGCTTCTTTTTGCATGACTTGATATCAGGCCTTTTTCAAAACAGCCCCCCGTGAGCAGAATACATCTTCCCCTTTCCATCATCACGTTACACATCAAAGAGTAGTAGATGTTGCTCACAATGAATTTCAAGGCTACAGATCCATTTGTGTGCCTTTGGGCCAAGCTGCTACTCTTGGTTCCTGCCTTTTTGTGAGTCGCCAGCTGTGTGGGACAGCCTGTGCCATCCCCAGCATCATGAGGAAATCATTTTGCGCCAACATCTTCCAAGAGTATGCTTTAATCGACAGATTTTTGTCATCCACACTCAGACTTAGAAAGATGGCTTCCCCTTCCCCCTGCAGACCCTGTCCCCCGCACGCCCTGCTGCATCCCTACAGGGAGTTCTCTCTGCTCTGCAGATACTTTACGAGCTTCAAGCTGCTCTGGCACCTGGCTGCACTCCTTCCTGACTCCTAAGTGAGACACAGAGATGTGTCATCAGAAGATAATACATCCCTCTCCTTTTCCACAGCCTTCTGCTTTTTAGCCTGCAAAGTGTGCCTTGCCCAGGGTACCTGTCATCACTCCGAGCTCAGCAAGGCATGGCCTTACCTGTATATTAGAGCATTTTTATTCCAACATTTTTCTTTCTGTTTTTCTTGATTTTTCCACTTCATATACACACGTTCTTTGCCAGGCTGCATTTGCCCTGCTACAAGGACTTCTTTTTTGTCTGGACTGAGTTAGTCCCTATTAGAGTTTGCATCTTCTTGATCAGTAAAGATAAACTTGTTATCTGGAATTCCTCTAGAATATAGCTCATTTCTTGTATGATTCTTAAAATTAAGAAAATCTCTTTAATATCTCAAAGATTATTCAGATGTCCAATTCTGCCAGTGATCACTGTAGTGATCAAAAGAGCTACCAGGACTTCCTGCTCTTCAGGCACTAGTCCTGGCACTGTTTGCTTAAGAACTGCTGCAGTGGATATTTAAGCAACTACCAGTAGACCCTATGCTACTGAAGACCACACTTCCTGTGAAAATATCTTTAAGATTTAATAGATGACTGTCAGATATCACTACAGAGAGCAAGAAGCTGATGCACCCGTGTCTAGAGAAAACAATGATATTTTGTTTTTAATGTATAGAGGATCTGTAAATCATCACTGATTACCAAATTACTAGGAGGTGGAACTTAAATACGTGCATTATGGTTTCAGACTAGAACAGGGGAGATTTAGACTGGATATAAGGAAGAAGTTTTTTACAATAAGAGTGGTGAGGCACTGTAACAGGTTGCCCAGAGAGGTGGTGGAAGCCCCATCCCTGGAGACATTCAAGGTCATGCTGGACGGGGCTCTGAGCAACCTGATCTAGCTGTAGATGTCCCTGTTCATTGCAGGGGAGTTGGATCAGAGGAGCTTTAAAGGTCCTTTCCTATTCAAATGATTTTATGATTCTATGGTTCTATGAAGTCCCAAATTCACCTTCTTTTAAGCTCATTTCTGAGGAAGACGAGCTGCAGTATACTCTCACATGTCCACCCTTTTATTTTGAATGGAAAGATGCTGATATGTACCTTCTCACTTATGTTTCTTATTAAGGGAAGTGAGTATATGTGAGAATTGCCTGTGTGGGAATGCAGAGAATGACTTATGATCTTGACTGTTTTCCAGGCAGAATCCTAGGGAAAAACATGGTTATATTCCATAGATGATATAATGTTACATACCAGCTAAACTAGTGAACTCTGCTTTAAACTTGCTCATACATGTAAGCTTTTTTTTTTTTAAAAAAAAAAAAAAAAAAAAGAACGCACCATTTTGGATAAAAATTTTGTAAGGAAACAATTCTGCCCCATTACCCTTATACAACTTCTAAGATTCCTTTCGTACCACACGTGAAATATGTGGTATTTCAGTGCATGGACCTTAGCTGAGTGAGATTTATGCCTTGATGGTAAGGGCAATATAAGTGGCCTTCTCAGTGCATGCCCAGCCCTTACAGCCAGGACAGCTTTTGTGAGTGAATCCTCCTGCCCTTGAGCTCTGTTGGTGCTACAAGGGGTGAGCAGGCATGAGTTCAGAATGATCGGGTCTAAGAATAGAGACTGAAGAACAAGAAATTCCCATTCTTCGGTGTATTTGGTCTCTTTGCCTCCTGTACATTTGAACATTGAGTACTTCGAAGAGGAGGAAATACTGTGGCAATAAGTGGACAAAAGAGGTGGGCTGTAGCTACATATACTTTTTTTCCATAGAAGTACACCAGCTGAATGCAATGATAGGTATGCAGGAGTCCAAATATAAAAACCTCTCCTGTCCCTTTTGAACTGCATAAGCATGGATCTTTGGGCTAGAGCATCTATTGCACCAAATTGTGAGCAGCTGCTGCTGTTATACAATTGAGAACTGAAATCTATTTAGATAAATAATTGCTTTAGTTTCCAAGATGATCCTGGAAATGAGATATAAATTTCTTATTATAGTCTTACCTGGCAAAATACAGTATGTTCTAAATAATAATTTAAAATTCTCAAATTGAAAATTCTTAAAGAAGGTGAGTTAGTCTTCCAGGTTTGTCCTGGAGAAAAAAAGTAGGAATAAACAATCCTCTTGTAGAGAGGAGAATACTAATTGTGTCCTGTTCTCTCATCAGAGTGAGAAATTGACCACCTGCGTTCATCTTCCATGGAATACTGTTTGGGGGCATATTCCTCACCTAGAGTATTTTTCATTAAAATATTAAAAAAAAAAAAAAGAAGATAAGGTAAGAAGGTAAATAATCTGGATACCTTTATGATTCCAGATTACCCCACAGGATAAAATGTAAATTGCTTTATTGCCTAAATTTCCTGATTAATTTGTGCATTTGTGTAATTCTATGTTTTACCTTCTTAAATTGTTTTTAAAGGGTACTGCTTTTAAAATGCAACCAAAATTATAAGTATCATTCAAAAATGTAAGCAACTAGCAAATTTCTTGTATCTTGCTATTAAATCTCTTAATCCTTTCTAACGCTGCTGATCTTCAGGATACTTTTTCAGAATGCCAAAACTGACAGCCAACACAGTAGAGGAACACAGGTAAGTACACAAAAAATCATCATGTCAATATCATCTTAGAGCCACTTTCTAAATACTATCTAATACTGGGAATCATGACATTGGGCAAGAGGTTACTATTTCTGAGAACTCATCTCCTGCATTTTATAGTTAAGAATTTCTTCCCTTTTCCTGTGCTTTGCAACAAAGATAGTAACACTTTTAATTTCCCTTCTAAGCGTAGTAGCAGGACTAATAATCTAAGGTAGTTCAGTTAAAAAACAAGTTCTGACCTAATCTTATAGATGCTATCATATCTATATCAAATAAACATAGATGGGTTGACATTGTAGGGCTTCACATTCTACATTTTTAATCTTTTTTTCCCCTGTTCCTACTTGCCCAAATAAGTAAGAATTGAGAACAGTAGGATTGAACCTTGAGCAACGAAAGACTTATTTCCAGAATTTTAATTTTGTTTGAAGAGTGACTCCCTAGAATCCCATCTTACACTGAGTGGTCGTTTTCCCAAAATATGGACAACCTCATGGTTCTCAGCTGAAATGGAACCTTGTGAGTGAAAAACACTGTTTTTACTTGGTAAAATAATAAATGTTCAGCCTTTAGCTCTTAACCAGCAGCCTAAAAGCCATGCAAAGCTGGGATTACCAAGGGAGAGCTCTGACTGAGCTCCTACCTCCTGGAGCACAACCATTCCCCCACTGCTTAGAGTTCAGGAGCAGTAAGAACCTTTGTATTGGCTTCCTCTACACGGTGAGCCTTTCATGTGGCACTAGCTGAGCACTCATGCTGAGAGAGGCCTTCAGCCTACATAGGTTCCTGTATGCTGAGGACAAACTGTGGAGGAAGCATAATTTGCTGTCTGGATTCAAACATCACTCTGAGATTACAATTAGTGCAAGTACATCGCAACATTTTTCAAATGAACCAAATCTGGTTCAGCCAAGTCAAGAAATATCTGGGTAGTCTAGGTAAGGTAAATATATGCTTTAATAACAACATCAGAAAAATAGCCTCCTGCTGCAGCGCATCCTGTTTCTGTGACACTGCCTTGCAAAGGGCAGCAACTATTCCTGTTTAGGAGTACAGCATCAATACTGAGTGTCAGTAGATCTTAAGAGTTGTTGCTCGCCTGTGTTATATACTAAACCGTAAGTAAGATGCCAGAAAAAAAAGGAGATAATAACATTTTATGGGCAATCTTAGTTGTGAAATGTATGTTGATACCTGAAATTGAACTGGTTTCTAACAATGCAGACAAATGGGATAGATAGCTCACAGCTTGTTTCAGAAAATTTTTCAGTGAGTGAAATCAGTCTTCTTGGTGACAACAATTCAAGTTCAAGAGTAGATAGGGCAAGCAAGGTAGAAAAAGGTTTGGAGGCCTAAGACATTTCCTACTATAGTATCACATAGCTCTCCTTTGCCATAGCTTGATGCAAGCAATACTGAGAAAGAAAAGGAAAAATGTGCAGACACATTACTGGAGGTTTGTCCTGAACAGAGAAAATTGAAAGGAATCTTGTTCTTAAACTAGAGACAGAAAGGCAACCTAGAGGCTCCCTGATCTCTGGTTAGCTTGAAAATATCTTAGTTTACCAGCTGTTAACCCTGTTCTGTGATTTCTTTCTTTTTTTTTAATTATTATTACTATTTTAATTATCTCATAGTGTTAAAGCATATTGCAGGCTGCATGTAGAGGGTGGTGAGTCATTTCAGCTAACAGTGAGGAGTGTGGGTGATCAGCATCTCACAGTTTTAGTCCCTTCTACAGAGACTTTAATGGTTGGAGACGGTGAGCAGGTGGAAACCATTTACACTACAACCCGGCTAGCAGTGCACAGTGCTTTGAGTGATGTTGGTGGGAAGCAGAAAGCCATAAATCCACCCTTGTGCCTCACAGCCCTAGTGAAACGCCATCAGTTTACTGGGACTGAATGAAGTCTCAGGAGCAGTTAATGTATTAGCAAACTGGTCTATAATTACCCTAAGAACTAGTTTCAGATCATTATTGCTGTTACAAAACGTAATAGCAGTATTACATAAGCATAATAACAATAGTACATCTCTAAATGGTTGCAGATTGCCTCTTCTGACAGCTGTGGTAGAAAATGGATCACTGGATGGTCATGAAATGAATATTTTCCCTAATCAGAATGGAGAGCTTTATTACCCTTATAATTACTTGTTTAGCAGTCACTTATTAAATTTTTTTTTTGGTCCTTGAGTAATAAAATGGGCCTGTTTATTAAATAACATTTTAATTAGGAATCATTTTTAATGTGTGCCAAGTTCTTAATGTTTTCTCCTGCGCAATTACGTAGATGAATGGGTGTATTTCTGATAACTCCATTGACACCATCAGCCAAACTGTCTTCCTTGCTACAGAACTCATATAAAATAACAGGTTCCATATGCCTTACCTTCCCCAAAACATCTAATTTTTAACATATGTAATAGAATATCGCTTATTTTACTAAATTGCTTTTACAGCCTCCCCCTAGATACTGTGTATTTACATCTTGTTTGAATTCAAATGTAATGGATTTGCTCAGGTAAATTTCTTATTGACTGTACTGGAAAGCTTGCATTTAGACTTTTTAAAATGAATTTTCACGTTTTTATTAAAACACACCTCAGAGGCCATGCTGGCAGATTGTTTTGCAGATCTATGTGCTACTTGGCCATGCATAAAACCCGTTTAAAACATTATGAAAGCTGATGTAATATTGAGTAAATATTTTAAGTGTTGATCTAAAAATGAAATAGTAGCCATCATTCTGATTAAATGAAAATATCTTTTGTGTCTTTCACAAAAGCTTTACTCCCTTTTAATTTTGAATGAGAAGCATCATCGTCAATGTGCCTGCTTGTTCACACACCAGATATTGGCATAGCTTCTTCTCTTGTCCTAAAACTGAAACTCAGTCCGTTCAGATCAAGAACAGAGATGGTTTTTCTTTTCACAAACCTGGAACATGAGTAGATGAAATACTCTGCTATGGCAGATACTGCACCTAATTTTGGAGTGGGATTAGGCTAGAGAAGTATGAATTCTCCTCACAGCACAGGACCTACAGAATCCTTGCACAGTTCAAGCTGCTTTAGTAAGGCTTTGTTGATATATGCTCACCCATAATTTTGCTCTGTAAATACACACGGTTTCCATGTGCTTTTCTACTGCTTCCCTAGAACTTCTGTACAGACTGGATGTCATAACAAATGACAGTACAAACTGTCTCATGAATCTCTGTTTTAAATATTAGCTTGTATTTTAGTCCTCTGTCACCTTTTGGAATTTCAGGTGTATGTTATAGAGCTATCTTGAATACTATCCATTGAAGAGTCAATGGAATTTCACCAGGACAATTTAGTCACTTAGAGGCATTCTATATATAGATATGTGTTCCCAGCTTTTCCATTAAACACTGTCTTTGGAATTATTCTAGTATACAACTGTTACCATTTCTCAGTAAGCAGTGAATGCATAAATTCTTATTTATAAGTTTAAGCTCTTTTTTTTTGAATGAAGATTGAAGTGGGATAAGTGTTCAGAGTTTACTGTAAATGAGAAGTGCATGAGGAGAGGAGAGGAGAGGAGAGGAGAGGAGAGGAGAGGAGA
>NC_034410.1:78876474-78893271 GCF_002078875.1 Numida meleagris
AGGAGAGGAGAGGAGAGGAGAGGAGAGGAGAGGAGAGGAGAGGAGAGGACCAATTGTTCTTCCTCCAGAAAAATTCTGAAGTATTTTTCATAATATGACATTTTCAGGAAAGTTGTGAAGAACTCCAGTTTGTTTTTTACTTATGGATCTTACAGGGCTAAAAAGAAAGTGATCTTATCTTACATGTGTATCTCTAATTCTATGAGAACAAACAAACAAACAAAAATTCCAAGGTCACTTGAGGAAGCAGAATTTGGAGAATGAAGCATCCCAAAGAGGTAGGAACCAGATGAATGTGACCAGGAACTGATCTGTCTTGTGGCCACCAATTGAGTGTCTTGTGAAAGCATCAGATAGGTGTGACAATTTGCAAAAATGGTGATGTTTTTGTTGACTTTGTGCTGCAGATCCTTTTTCTTGAGGTTTCCTTCTTTTATCTTTTTACTTGGATTGGATTGTAGCTAGTCTTGGGTGGTCAACCTCAGCAATTCACATTTGCTTAAGCCCTCTCTGCTTCAGTTGTATAACGTACCTGGTAGAATCTTCGGAATCATGATTTTTTGTCTGACCACACATACAGCTTTACCTTACCTATTGCTTTGGAACTTCTTTGATTTCTTAATCAACTTCTTCTTTTCCCAGTTATGGATCCTGTTTCAAATTTCTATGCCTGATTTCAGCATTAGTCCAAGTTATTAGGCCTACTTCTTCTCATCAAGTTGGGGTCTTGCATACATATTTGGGATTAGTACATGAAAGCATATAACCTGCTTTGCTAAAGGAAGAAAAACTATTTTCCTTATTTGTCATTCATAGCAACAGATCAGGTCAGATGGTGCCAGTGTAGCAACAGTGAAAATAAGCTGGTTCTCATACCACGTAAGGACCTGGTTCTCAGGAAAACTTAGGTCCAAATTCAAATAAGCAAAAAACATTAATATAAAAACTCTGTGGCAGAAGTTACTACCTGGTATCAAAGCTCTAGTCTGCACATTGATTCTATGACACTTCATGCTTCAATATCCACATACATTGATAATGCCTGGGGTCACATTTGCTCTATTGATTTACTTTGTTAGCATCTAAGTTTTGTGACTTAAAATTTGATTTGCCCCATGGAACTCAATGAAAATTTCATTGCCTTTACAAGAATTAATTTGACCTTGTAATGAATTATTCCATGGCTGAACTAGCTACCTTTCCTATAATCAGACAAATCACACAAACATTTGAATGCCTGTTTGTTTTTTTAAACTTTGATTATTTGTGCTGTTTTTTTCCCCTTGTTTGATGACCACCTTAACTCTAGCTTTAAAATTGGACCTGCTCTGAGAGCAGAATGGATTTGGTGGCTTCCTGAGTCCTTCCAAATTAAGCTGTTCAGTTATTCTATGACCCTCTGGCACAAAGTTTGACTGGCAGCCAACATTTTTGAAGGAAATAAGGAACTTCTGGAGACCATTGCTTAGAAGTTAATTTTCAATGCAAAATTGTCAGCGTATGGAACAGTGTGAGAATATGGAAGGAAACAATCTGAGTCTACTTGCAGTTCAAGATGCGAAAGAATTCCCACTAACTGTTAACCTGCACACATGTAAAAAAATATTCAGAATGTGTTGTCATTTACACATATATGAAACAATGGCATAGGATGATTAAAATCTAGCTAACACTAGCTAACGTGAGTTTAACGTGAGTAATAATTATTAGTTTGAAATAATGGCATGACAGAGGAGAAATTCAAGGTCTTGCCTTTGCTCTCCATAACAAAAGTTACAGAACTTGTACTGAATCACAGACTTTCTTTCCAAGCCACCCAATAAACTTACCTTTGATTCTCACAAGAGGATAATCCTTTGGTACTGCATACAAGTAAATCCTGGATTGCATTGGTATTGTTGTGTAGGTTCTTTATTTCATGCTAAAGGGTAGTGGATGTGAGCGCATGTTTTTTTTATAGTTAGAAATTGGATTTGAAATTTATGGCTGGTTCCTGGGCTTTCTTTGGCCTCATTGGAAATTCTCTCCAACACAAACATATTGCAGCACTGAATTAACATAGCTGAAAAATCTAAATTTCCCTATACTACTACCTGGTGGAGCAAATATTGTCTCTGGGCCATGCTGCCTAATTCCCAGGAGTAGGGAAAACACCATCATGTTCTGGTATCAGGGCTCTTTGGAGGCTTTATGGGATGCCTCAGAGGTTAATCAACCTTAGTTTTTTGGGAGGGTTGTAGAGTCATTTGAAAGCAAAAGCCACAGAGGACATGGGTAGTGTTGCTAAACTTCTTAGAAAAGGACTCCTTGGGGTAAGTGTGATGAGGGCAGCGTCTCAGCGCTGTTCATGTAGACTAACTTAAGGTTCCTCTCTTATTCAGCCATATATGTAACTCCTATCTGCTGGGAAACACAAGCTGGTACTTGATAGTCGCAGTCCTGAAATCTCTTTGATAGTTTAGTTTTGCATTATATTGTCTGATTTTTCTCACAAAACACAGCGGAAGTTCTTCCTCTCACCCTGCTTCCCTCTCTCCTCACACAACCTTTTATCTGCCAATCCCTGATACAGCCACATATGGGAGACCTGAGTTCAAATTTCCCATCTGCCTGTAGGATGGAGCCCACACTTGCTATGAAAGAGCATTGCCAGTTGGTTGAACAGCTGAGATAATGACCAGTTGGGATAATGCTTCAAGAGGCTGGAACCTAGGTCCTATAAAAGTGCTTTTCATGCCTCCACAAGAGTGCTTAGGTGCTGCAAGCATTCAGCAAGCAGGGTGTATAAACTGTGATGCTGCCAGACTGAGGTGTCAGGTGAGGCTCAGTCTGAGTACCTTGTCCTACCAAGATATGTAAGCATGTAACTTTCTCTTAATTGTCAGTTTAAGATCTTGTGTGCATCAGCTTCCTTGACAGTTGGATCTGAGGCTTGGACCCTACTTGTATCTGTGCTTCTTCTTCCTCTCTGAAAAAGCCTCCTGATGTGAAGATTGCCTTATCATGACAGCCTCAACTCAACTGAGTGTTTGGAAATATTCTTTAGACAAGATAAGTTTCCTTTTTTTGCAAGGAAAAAAAAAAGAAAAAAAAAATGAGGAACACTGGTGCTCTAAGGATTAATAGAAGACTTTCAGCCTAAACAGTTTTAAAGTTTAAAGGGCTGTGATACCGTGTCTATCTGTTCTGGTTTCAAGAGCAGACAATGCTTGTCAGACTTGACTCTCTGAAAAGACACTAGCTTTTTCTGCGGTGGTACTGCTCAGTTTCCATTGCTCTGGCTTGTTCTATTTTAAATTTGCAATGAAAGAAAAAAATTCTAAAGCTGGTAATCATGCGCCTTCCTTGTATAAAAACACATCTTGTTTTTATCATCAGTAACCTGTACTACACAAGAGCTCTGACACATACATTTCAGGATAGATTAGGAATTGCCTGCTACATTTACATAACATTAAAATCACTGTCTAGATACACAAAATAAAATGAATACCTTCCTGATTCTCTGGTATGGGCTTGCATAAAAATGATTTTACCTTTCTTTCTTTCTTTTTTTTTTTCATGAATGCAACAGCCCCTCTCTTTATTTAGTAGGTTGGAAGAGAGGGATTTGATAGCTGAGTGAGGGGACACCTATGTAATTCATTTTTCTGGCAGCCTTGGACAGCATGCTTACTGCATTAAAAAAAAAAATGGGGGGGGGGGGGGAAGTGTTACAAAAAAGTGTATGGAGTGTGTGACAGCTAGACTCTATCTGGCTCTCCATCATTCCCTGCAGCTGCCGGAAGCCAACCGCTCGTCTTTCCAAACCACAGGCTCATGTGGGTAATGATATGATTTCCTCGTGTTTTGTGTGCACGCTTCAAGAAAAGTACCCAAACTTCTGCACACCCATTTAATCAAGGCAGTACTGGCTTCTCTCCTCCTCCTGAAGTGATTCTTGCAGTGCTGGGACAAGCAGTTGGAGGCTACATTTTGGCCCACGGAGAAAGGTCACCCTCATTCACATTTTTCTTGCTTCCTTTGGTTTTTATCTTTCTTCTCATTACTTAGTAGTGCCATCACTAATTGAAAAAAGGAAGTGGAATTTATATAATCTGTCTTAAGGCTAGTACAAAATCTTTGCTATTTGACTTTTGGAAGCAAATCCTTTACATACTGCAAGAAAAAAATATAAAATCAAGAACTTTTCATTTCATTTATCATCACTATTCTCTGTTGTTGAGAGCCTTTAAAATGCTGCCTATATGTCTATAAATATGGGATATCATAGATGTTGTATCAAGAGAATTAAGCGTAACCACGTTGAAAGTATCCATATACCGATTTCTTAATGATAAGTAGTGCCATATACTTTGTTCTTCAAATAACCATCTTGTAGTCCACATGAAGCCTTCCCTATTATATTGTAGCTATAAATTCTAGTGATTTTATGACTGTTACAAATAGGTTGTTAATTTTAACTTTAAGAAACAGTAATTTGGGTTTCACACAAAGCCATAGCTGAGAACCTGGAAACAGTGAAGGAAAGGGCAGAATTCCCTTTAATTCCCTCTAAGGGCTACCTCAGGCTTACATTTCTTAGAAGAGAAAAACTTTTTCAGAGGTTTTGTAATCTACATTTAAGTATTTGGGATCTTTATTTGCTTATTAAAGGCCTCAAAAGAAGAGAAAGTACAGAGAAATGATAAAACCCTTCAGAGTACTGTCTTTCTCAGCCTGCTCACAGCACGTAACTACCGTCAAATCACCTGCCAAGGTGGAGTTACAAGGAATGAAGGATTTCAGGAGCCGTTCTCAGTGTGGAGCTTGTTGTTTGGAAATGAAACTGTGGGATTCTGGAAGCATATTTTGAAGGCCCATTGAATGGTTTATATTTTGATAGAATGAGAGTTTATAGGCCAGAAGAGACTCAAACAAATAAGAGATTCCTTTTCTCTTTTTTTAACTGATATAAGAAATAGCTAATGGGGGATGTATCTAGGGGCATGCAAGGATGATGTTCTCTGTAGCCATATTCTGAGTGAACACAACTGAACCTAACTGTCTGTTTGTCCTGGTGAGAAGAAAAAATATTTCAGTAATCAAGATACAAGGGGAGAAGAGATCAAAATTAGCTATTTTATCAGTTGAAGGTATAGCAAAGAACTTTTTTGGAAACTCTCTAAAAAGAAGTTTTCAAGAATTGGCAATAGTTTAAATGTGAAAAACACAACAGAGTTCTGAATTGAGGAGGAGGTTTTGCGTTATGGGCTGAGTAACGAGGCAGGATACTTATTTTGTCTGCTGTGTTTCAGAGGAAGGAATGACACCTGTTCTGGCACTGTTGAACTTGAGCTTATTGAAATGTCCACAAAGACTTATTAGATAAATTTCAGTTTGGAAAGTAAATGACAAGTGTTGTTGATAAGTCTGTCGATAACCAACACGGAATCAGTAGCTGAACTTGTAATTGAAAGAGCACTTTGCAGTTTCTTTTTTGGGAGGAAAAGAAAAAGGCCTAGGACAGAGCCCAGCAGCATCCCCAGAAAAAGAAGGGTTTCAAAAAAGTGTTATGAAGCTAGGAGGAGAACCAAGAATCAGCACTGGTTTTGAAGTCATCAGGAAAAAATAGATTATGTAAAAGGGTGCAGACAAGAAGAGTAAGAATAAGTAAGTGCTGGCTCTGAAACTTGGCTGGGAAATGATCATTAGATATTTTGACCAGAACAGCTGGGGGCATTGGGGAGAATTCACTTTATACTTGCCTATACTGATAACACTTCACAGGCATCTGGTTTTGGCCACTGTGGAAGACAGAATACTGGGTTAGATGAACCTTTGGTCTGACCAAGTTCATCTGTTCTTAATTTCAGTGGACTAAAAAGGTGCAGAAACTAGATTAAATGTTCTAGAGTGGAAATGGATCACAGGAAATGTTATTGGGGCTTGCAGACAGTGCACTCTGTGTTTAGATAGGAAAAAGAAATGTAGGAGGTAGCAGGACAGGCAAGGGAAGACAAGGACAGGAGAGACTGCTTTCAAACTGGCATGGAAATGCGGGAGAGGGCGTATACAGAAACTTAAAAGGAATCAGAATGGGTGTGAGGGAGATAGGGAGATGGTAGGGTAGATGAAGGCAATATGAAAAATGTTAATACACTTATACTGCAATCAACTGCAGCGCTTTGGCCAAACTGCCACGCACAGTGATGATCAGTTGCTGCAGTGCCCTCTAAATAGGTAAAGAAAGTGCAGTTCTCTCAGTGCATTCCCATTTGCCCTGGGGGCTGTTAGAGGGCTTCTCTTTACCTAAACCTGCAGCAACTTTCTCTGCCCTGTTTCCACCTGCCCGGCCAGCAGGAGACTGGGTGCACAGTTTGCTTAGTCTGAACAGCCTAAGACATAAAAATCCATGGTATAAAAGGAAAGATGTGTCAAATCAAGAATATTTAATGTGATCACAGAGTGATAATATGGAGCAGTATGGTCTAGGGAGTCAGGCACCTGGCAAGGGCTGGAAGATGTGTTATGTTTAGCACTTCCATGGAGCAGCTTAAAATTGTTGGTAAAAAAATACTTAGGGAAAGTATTTTTCCCAGATTTACCTAAGAGATTTAGGAACCCTATGCCACTGTACTCTGGCATTAATTTACATGGTCTGAAAATTCCATCCTGACAAAAATTGCAAATTAATAGCACACTGGTCATAATAAGAGCTCCTTATTCTACCACAAAGCAGTCAATCAAAACTATGCAAAATCCATTCACATCCCAACTCAGGGAATCACAGAATCACAGAATGGCTTGGGTTAGAAAGAGCCTTAAAGATCATCCAACTCTTGCTATGGGCAGGGCTGCCACCCACCAGCTCAGGCTGCTCAGGGCCCCATCCAACCTGGCCTTGAGCACCTCCAGGGATGGGGCACCACAGCTTCTCTGGGCAGCCTGTGCCAGTGCCTTATCACCCTGTAATTAAAGAATTTCTGCCTAACATCTAACTTAAATCCCATTCCCTTTGTCCTATCAGTACACTCCCTGATCAAGAGTCCCTCTCCTGCTCTCGTATAGACCCTCTTTAGGTCTGGAAGGCAGCAATGAGATCTCCCCACAGCCTTCTCTTCTCCAGATTGAACAAGCCCAGCTTCCTCAGCCTTTCTTCATAAGAGAGGTGCTCCAGCCCTCTGATCATCTTCATGGCCCTCTTCTGGACCCATTCCAACAGCTTCATGTCTTTCTTGTGTTGAGGACCCCAGTTCTGGATGCGGAATGCAAGTTGCAATGTAGTAGAATGTATGTATCAGATGAACTGGGAGGCATTTTTGTGTGTCAGTATGGGAAATGGAAAATCCAGGATTCCCCCAAGAGCCAAACTCAACAAACAGCTTCTGACTGCAGTTATGTATTGCTGTAATAGGAGAGAAACAAGAACCTGAATTTCAGTTCTTAAGAGGGTAAAAATAGGGTTTGATTATTTTACTTAGTTGTGTATTTATTTATAAGATATATTGCAAGGTGTGTGTGTTTAAGAACTTTTAAATTCCCTTTCCTTAATGTAGCTAATAATCTTAAGTTACATTATATCTGTAATGCATTTCTGTTCTTTAATTTATAGAAATGGTAGAAATGTGGTAATACTTCTGATACCAGTTTGTCTTCTTGACTCTTCATGTGACACCAAAAAAAAAAAAAAAAAAAAAAAAAAAACCCTGACAGAATAACCTTAAAGTGTTTTTTGCTAGTTAGGTTTTGGATACTTAAATAATATTCTTAACTCTGTTTCCCTGTGCAGTTTATTATGAAATATTACATTATCAGACTGAGATCTACTAGGTCAAATTCTCACTTAGGGTAGATCAGACTAGCACTTTTACAGCTGCCTAGTTTATCTTACTTGTGTGGATTTTACTTCGTGTATTGGAGTTTGGGAGTGGAGAGTTTGGTGAAGTTTATTACTAATAATAATCTGTATCAGCAATCACAAGAAAAATAAGGAGGCAGAAAAAAGCTTTTGTAGTAACTAAAATTTGGAATGTAGGATTTCTGCATGCATTTGAAGTAAATGAGAAAAAAAAAAAAGACATTTCCCAAATTCAGAAGAAGCTGAGGTTCTGATATAATGATCATATTCAAATCTCTCTTATTTCAAAATCAGGCTATTGGTTACAACTGAGCAATAGTTAGTTATGACACGTAGACAAAAGATGTGTAATTACAAAGTAGGTCCCATAACTGTTTGAATGTTCATACCTTTATTTAAACATACATGCAAAGCTATACTCCAAGAAGCTAAAAAATAACCAAAAAGCAGAGCATTGTATGTGGAATATCGACTACTTCAGCTGAGTTCAGTGGGAACTGTTGTTCTCTAATTAGAAAATTGAGTCATATATGTGGATGTTTATTATATTAGCTCAGCACTTGTGAGTAGTAGCATTTTCTGAAATTCATATACAACATCCTAAATGTTCAGTTTGACTTTTTTTTTAAACCCTGAGCCTCACAACTACTGGAGGTAAGAAAGAAAAATATTCTCATTTGCTGCATACTCACTTTTATCCAATTATGAGCCAAACTTTTTCTCTATGTAACAATAAGTTCTTATTGATTTAAGAACAAGCAGACATATCGATCCAAAGGGAAAATACACTGTACATGTTGATCAATACTTAACTTGTAGGACAAAACATCCTGATATTCACTTCAAGGCATCAATATATACATATTACTACATGTTTGTGTCATTAAGTCAGGTAACCGGGCTAGATTTCCATCTAACAGTATAAACTCTCTTAATGATTATTTTTCTGGTCAAACATTAGTCTCTAAAGGGAAGAAGGAGTAAAGGACCAGAAAAAGAATAATTGTTCACCTCCCTTGAGATAAATAATATTTTTCATTAAACTCAGCTAATGCCTATCAAGAGCCACTGGATTGATTATATAATATAAACAGTTGTAATTCCACCAAGTCCTAGGAGTATTTACCTGCACTGAGGTGAATTTGGAAATTTAAGCATACATGTGTGAAGACATTAGGCGTGTAACTTGTAATTATTTCAATGTCAGTGTCAACTTGTACAGAAAGGAGTTGTTTCCTTTTAATTTTCAAAGCTAGAGCGCATCAAGGTACCCAGAATATCTTTAAACTCTGAGCAATCCAGGCATCACCACTTCATTCCTTTTGGCCTCATCATAAGCCAGGAGTTTCTTCTTGCTGGAATTCATTGACATAGAACTAACCATAAATTATACAAAGATAAACTAATTATAGAGTAATGGGGCAGTTGCGGTACACATTTTTTTTCTCTGA
This sequence comes from Numida meleagris, assembly GCF_002078875.1. Lineage (NCBI taxonomy): Eukaryota > Metazoa > Chordata > Aves > Galliformes > Numididae > Numida > Numida meleagris. The sequence continues at coordinate 78,885,766 of NC_034410.1, forward strand.
CATTTCTTTTCTGCCCCATAATAGCTCTAACACTGGGTTAATCATTTCTATTTAAATGTTTTCTTTATGGTTAATTTCACCCTAATATCACCCGTCTCCATCTTGAGTCTCCTGAGGCAATGAAGGACACACCCAGGGAAGGGGCAGGCTTGGGACAAAGAGAAGCTGTGACAGCTACGCAGTTAATATTTATTCTCAACATGATCAACTCTAAAATAAAAATGTATAATACATGTTGCTTCGGGCCCGCATAAATTACATGGCTCTCTTTAAACTGCTTTTACATTCTCCCTTTACAAAGAATATGCCTGAAAGCTGTGGATCCTTTCTGCACTACTTTACCCATGTGGGGCCTTTCCTAAGCCTTCACATAGTGGAAATTCATGTTTAAATTCTCATAATCTTGTGTCTTAGTCACCTTTGCCTTGTGTCTCTCTTGACAGATCCAACCTTGTCCTGTCTTCATCCATTCGAAGCACTGGAAACATTTCCTTAGCACATGGTTTTGGGTTTTGTGCCTGTTCCTGGCTCTCCCTCCTCAGGTTAATTTAAGATTTTCTTTACTTACCCATATTTCTGGGAATCTCTTGTATCCTTTACCACTCCATTCAGCCCATGTGTAAGCGCAACTTTAGAAACTCAGGTTTTAAGTGTTGCTTACAAGTCAAATGCACCCAGATGAGGGGAAGAGGTACAATGTGGATCCACTAGAGTAAGCAGCTGCACACTGGGAGCCAAATAGCTGTGATGGTGTCTTCAGGCTAGCATCAGCAAGGTGATGGTCTTCCAGCAGGCTGGTCTGCTGGCCAGCACACAGTGATGGCAGGGAAACTGGAGTCTGCCCTGCAGACATGATTGTATAGTGGACTCCTTCATCACACTTGATGAACTTGCAAAACATTAATAGGCTCCTGTGAGTACCCTTGTGAAATAAAAACTGATAATATTTCCATTTTTTTCCAGAGAACTATGTTTCACTTAAAACTGCACAATGAACCCTATTACAAGCCTTTTACTTGCAAACTGGAATCCTAATCTCTAGAGCTCTCTTTATCGCTCTGTTCGTTATAGAAGAAAGCTCCCCCTTGGATCCCTTAACAGACATTTTAAACTGCTATTAAACAAAAAAAGGTTTCCAAGTGATAGAGATCACAACGGCAGTCTGACCACAACGGCAATCTGACCACATACCTGTCATCATTAACTACACATAAGACAATCCAGAGGGGAGACGTGTACTCTCAGCTATATTGAAATACATTGGAATAAGAAGGCACAATGATAAGGAACACACTTTACTTTTCAATGAGTCTGTTTCCCCAGAGTCAGGTTATTCGGCACGTCTGTGCAGCAAGTATCTGAAGTTGTAATTCCTCACTATGTATGTAGAGAGAGCTGAATGGACAGTCCACTAAGCAAGGTGGGCCTATAGAAGATGGCAAACCTCAAAGGCACTAGTGGTGTTTCCTAGGGCCAAATAAGTGTGTTTATTGTGAATCTGGATTGAATTTTACTAATAAAAATGTTCGGTGAAAGCAGATCTCTCACAGAATGAATACCAGATTCATACATGGACACTCTTGCAACTTTTAGGCAGCTCAGAAACAGTGTTACACGACTCACATAATCAAATAAAACAAGTGAATGTTGAATCACTATGCGATGCAAATGATCCGAGATATTCACTAAATAATTATCAGTAGTAAATTAACTTCAGTCAGGATTGAAGAAGAATCCTAAACAATCAGGATTTGTTATTGAGGCTTTCTTGAGCAGTAAAATTTGATCTGTCCTTCAAAGTATTAGCAATCCTATTAGTTTATTCTTCCTGGAAATTGAACATAACATCCTTCTGAATCTTTCTAATCTATCTTCATTGGAGCTTTGTGATTTGAAGATACAGACAGAAGACTCTAAGATGGATTTTAAACATAATAATGAAAAAGTAAACTACAGCCAGTACATTTGTTCGTTAACACAACTTTCCATTGCTGTCTGCCTGCTCCTTAGGTAGACAGAAATGAAATGACAGTAGGCTTGTTTCATTGCACATATGCTAGAAAATCCAGTACATATCTACCTTTCAGGTTTTTAAATCTGTCCATATGAATTTTTATGTAGTAATCATAAAAGTAGTTGTGGAAGAGGATGAAGTGTCCACTTGCCAGTCAACTATCATTCTGAATTTCTAATTCCTTCCTTATTAAATCAAGATTAAAGCTGTACAACAAAAATGGGCCTGTCTTTTTCCCATTTCCAGTTAACTTCTCAGGTAGGATTAATATTTTTAGTAGTATCTCAAGAGAAACAAGTGCAAAATCTTATCTAAATCTATTACAGAAAAAAAAATGCCTGATTAATGATGTGGATCTTGGAACAGATCCAGTCTCTGACAAAGCTCAGAGTTGTTTTTATGTCTGCCTGGGTACCTTCACTTCTAAGCACTGTGATCTTCACCTCGTAGACAGACAGCCGTAGCACCTCCATCATCTTCCAAAATATAATATGAGAAAAAATAAAATTCCTTGAATATCAAATGTGACGGATAACACTAAAGAAGTGTAACAATCCCTCTTAGCTCAGCTCCTTTTATAAAGGTAGTAATGTTTAACTCTCTTCTCTTTTTTAAGTACAATGACTTAAGAAATTTTAACTGAGGTACATCTATCGCTACACTTAAAGAATTCACAGGTCTGGAAGGGATCAGTAACAGCAGAACCAACATGATGGGACATTTCTTTTCTAAAATTTATACACAGGTTTAGTGATCTCCAGAAAGCAGATGACTGCCCTTTTGTAATCACAAACTGTTGAGACTCTTGAGATTATGTAGTCCAACCCCCCTGTTCAACTAAAGCAAGTTGCCCCAGGCCATGTCCCATTGGGTTTTTAATATCTCTACGGATGGACACTCCACAACCTCTCTGGTAAAACTGTTTCAATGCTGGACAATCTTCACAGTAAAAAAAAAAAAATTAGAGTCTTGTGTTCAGATGAGTCTGGCTCTGTCTTTTCTTCACCCGCACACTTATGAGCTTCCCCCTGAGCCATCCTTGCTCCAGCCTGAGCAGTCCCACTTTGCAGCCTCCCCTCCTCCGAAAGATTCTCCAGTCCTTCAGTCATCTTGGTCACTCCATGCTGGCCTGGGCATGTTTTTCTTCATGTTTGATCAAAGTGTTCTGGAAGTTGAGCTGATATGTATTAGTGCAGAAAAGTCTGTGGTCCTGTTCTACGGCATTTCTGTTCTCACCTGCCATCCACGTTTCCTTGTACTGTTAAAACAATTAATTATTCTGTGTTTGCAGTAGTGTCCACAAGGCACTAAGAGTTTCTCTGGCTTCTAGATAAGAAGCTCACAGAGAAAGAACGGAAAGAGAGACCAAGGTACAACAAGGAGGGCTTCTAATTATACACAGGGGATTCAAAATAGGCAATGTGGTACAAGTCAGTGAAAAATGCAGAGACAGGAGAGAGCAAGAGACTTGTCACTGAGTTTAAGGAAGGCAGTCAGTGAAGAAAAAGTTGAGTTGAAAAAAGCTTAGAGGCAATTGCCTTAAATGCTTGTATGTACAAAAAAAAAGTGATGGGAGAGATCAAATAATGGACAGGGAGGAAGTCAAAATAAGACAAGTAAAGAGAGAGGTGAGCAATAAATATGAGGCAACAGTAGCTGAGGAGTCATCTCAGCAATGCAAGGAGGAAAATGACACAGACTGCTATGAAGGAAAGGAGATTTCGGTGCGCAGTGCTGATGCTTGGTACTTACATGTCAGTAGTATCAGATACCCCTCAGGTGGTATCCCCATAATCTGGAAGGAGAAGAAATCATGGTACCAGTGAGGTAAAAGCATTCCAACTCTGCTAAAAGGTGAAGGAGTTCTTTCCTGAATTTAAAAATCTGAGACTATGGCTTAGTGGATCAAAAATCTGTAAACAAAGGAATATCCATTCAATGCTAGACATTATGTGGGATGGAAACAATGACACCTAGAAACTGCTGCCTCTAGGCACTGTGTGCAAGAAAGACTGTGGAACAAAGCTAGTCATACTTAGTGTTGTGGTAGAATTCAGTGTTTGGGGGAGATTTCTGACCATACAAAACAGCATCAATTGCCCATTTGTGCCTTCGGAAATTTCACATGCTTTGAGTGATAAATCTTCACCATCCCAATTTTGATCAGACCTTCTGTTTTCCAAGTCGAATGAGAACTGCTCGCCCAACAAGTTTACAATCCCACAAGCAAATCTTGTGGACACTGTGCCCATTTTTCCTCTGAAAAAGGACTGGAACATAAATCTTATGGCACAGCAGCAACGGGAGCACCTGTCCTCTGCATTCCAGTTGTTATAAAGAATGCGAATGTTCTGAGCATAAAACTTCTCTGTTGATTCTCAACTTACAACGCTGTTTTGTTTATTTTTCTACTTCATCATCATCACCTGCCTGATAATGGTCTGAAGCAGCATGAACGTGGCATGCTGTCCTTTCCGATTTTGGTAAATCTGCTGCAGGAAAGCCGTGAATGGAGAATGGTAACATTCTCAATAGAAACATTGTACCTCCTCCAATAACAATGATTATTTATAGTTATGAATTAACCTGAAGGAAATCCCCTCTATCACTAACAGACCACATAAAAAGTTGGTCTACCTCCTGCTTGTATGCTCCCTTCAGGTACTGGAAGGCCACAGTGAAGTCTCCCCAGAGCCTTCTGTTCTCCAGATCAAACAAGCCCAACTCCCTCAAGCTATCTTCATAGGAGAGGTGCTCCAGCTCTCTGATCATCTTTGCAGCCAAAATACTGCCAGAAGCACAGCTGTAGAATCTGGCTCCTAAAACTAGGGCCTAAATGTGCATCTCCAGCTACACCTTAACAGGCCTGCTTGAAGGGGCATTGCAGCTCTCTTTAGGCTGACTGCCCACTGCTGCCAGCAAGGAACTTGCTATGTATAAGAGCGAGCTCAGTGCTGCTGTGCTGTACTGCTTGCAATTATCACAGGCTCCAGCCATAGGGGATCCTCACGAGATCTGAGTCTTGAGAGCTCCTGTGGGCTGATGATAAATAGCAGCACACCAACATGCAGAAGATGCTCAGCATCTCACAAGGCACAATGTCAGCACGCTCAGCTTGCATATGTCTGGCAACTTGATTCTGACCTTAAAAACTCTTACCAAATGTTTGATGAGAAGTTGTGCCTTGTATAGTGTGGAATCATGGCTGGAGCAGACTCAGACTTGCTGGCCCGAAGGCCCTGTGGAAGCTGGAAGGCAGAAGGGACAAAAGAGCTTCTGAAAGCACAGCCATCCTGATAAATGTCACTCCTTTTGCTTCAGAGCATCTAAATGGGGAGCATGTATCTGTGGAAATCTGCTGTGTCCTCGAGGTAACCAGGTTCCCCTTTCTGAAGGGTGGTTGCAAAGTTCCCCCTGCCTTTATCTCCTGGCTTTGCTGAGGCAGACCTCTGTGTTTCCTGGAGAAAGGCACTGACTGCTTAGCCTGTGGTGGCACCTTTCTGTGGATTTTTTTCCTTTCTTTCTTTCTTTTCTATTCACATTTGTGATTCTGCAGGTAAAATTCTACCTTTTCCCTGTACGTAAACCTGCTGGAACATGTTGGGATGTTCTGGAATGACTGATAATTGGCTCTGGGTTTCAATCCTAACAGATTCATAAGGTCTGCATTCAGGTTGTGATACAAGGAGGGTTGTGCACTTCTGCAAAGCTGCAGTGAGAAAAATGATGGCTTACAAACTTGAGAAGCAATAGAGTGTACCTGGTTCATCTGGAGTGTGCCCAGACATTACCTGAACAGTGAACGATACATCTGCAGGGCTTCCTAGAGGGAAGGGACCTTGAAAGAATCCCCCAGGTGCAGCCTTGTCATTCCTGTTCTAAAAGAAGGCCGGCTTTGCCTTGGGGACCACATTTTACCATTCAGTGTAGAGTTTTAGTAATAGACAACTGCTGTTCTGCAGAGCTCAGAGGGCAGGCCCTGGGCTTTCACACACTTACATGCTCACTTAACTGTGCATCTCTGGATCATCCCCTTCAAGTCAGCAAGGTGACTCACACGTGTAAAGTTATCGCCATGCCCGATTCTTTCTGCTCTGTGAAAGCGCAGATGAAGATAGGATGTGAGAAAGGAAGTACCACTATCCTCATCTTGCAGATGAGGAACTGAATGAAGCACAGCAAAAATGAGATCCCGCTCCACCACCACAGTGCGTAGACGCGCTTCGTCGCTGCGCGTGTGAGTAATCCCCTCCGGGTCCGCCGTGCTCTCTGGACCGAAGCAGGAGCTCTGGATTTCAGCCGCCGCCGTTTTTAAGTAAGTTGCTCAAGTTCTGACCCCGAGCCTCTAGACGCGGGTGCGCTGGGGCGGCTCTGCCCCCTGACCTCCGCTCGGGGACCCCCCCGCTTCCTCCGTCCATGAGCAGCGCGGCGGGCGAGCACCGGAGCCGACACCGGCACCTGCGGGCGGGCGGGCGGGGACGGACCGAGGGCAGCGCCGGCACCGCCCGGAGCTGCAGGTAGCGGGGAGCGGGTGGGTGCCCGCGCGGGGCCGGGGAGAAGTTGATGGGAGCCCGCCGTTCTTCCTTCCCGTGCGCTCCCGTCCTCCCCCGCTTTTTGTTTAAAAACGCCGCGCGCCGGGCTGGCGCGATGGAGGCTGCTTGAATGTCGGAGAAGAGAAGCGAGGAGCTGGCCGAGGTGGGCACTGGCTCGCAGGGCAGAGGACGGCGGGAGCGCTGTCCCCGCTGCGCTCCTGCACGGCGGCTCCCCTCAGCCCCAGCCCCGTCCCAGCCCTGCCCCAGCCCCAGCGCTCGCTGCCGGCGGCGGTAACTGCGGGAGGAGGCGGCACGGGGCTGGGAGCCGCTGGACCGGCCGGGTCGACGCTGAGGAAGCGCTGTCACTGAGAGCTGGCTGCGTCCCAGAGAACGGGGCCGCCAGAAGTTCCCTTCCTTGCCCTGTCGCACAGCCTGTCACAGCCGGAGGTTTCCTTTCCCGCTGCTCCGCAATGTTACCCCTTCTGCGAAGGGGCCCTTTCACTCTGTAGGCAGTATTAAGGAAGATGTGTGTAGTGAGGAACTGCGCGTGTGAAGGAGCGACTTCCCACTGCAGCGCTTGGTGCTAAGGAAACTTTTAATTTTGTGCTTCAAGAAACCTGATTACTTCTTGGATTACTTTCCTACCTTGCTCTGGAAGGTATGGTAACGCTGCCAGGTGTGGTGCGGAGCGCTCTGCTAACAAAACTTCTAGAAGATGGGATGGTGGTAATACCGTGACAGTGAGTGTTTGGAGCTTAGGCTTGAAACTATCCTAAAAAATTGATGTTTTGTGGAATGCAAGAATTTTTAGACTAGTATGGCCACTGGCCTAGACTGGGTGAATGATTGTAAAGGAAAATAATACTCTTTTCCTTTCTTTTCTTTTCTTTTCTTTTCTTTTCTTTTCTTTTCTTTTCTTTTCTTTTCTTTTCTTTTCTTTTCTTTTCTTTTCTTTTCTTT
>NC_034410.1:78893306-79064319 GCF_002078875.1 Numida meleagris
TTTCTTTTCCTTTCTTTTCCTTTCTTTTCTTTTCTTTTCTTTTCTTTTCTTTTCTTTTCTTTTCTTTTCTTTTTTCTTTTCTCTCCTTTTCTTTCCTTTTCTTTTCTGCATTGAGTCTGCTAACACATAGCACTGCAAGTGGCGTTTTCAAAGGCTTGGAGGTAGGGATGAGAAGTTAGAATGAGACCTTCCAGACCATGTTTTTCTTTTCAATAACTGGATGCCACAAATGTTACATCCATATGCAGTTACTGTCCAGCAGTCCGAAAGAAAAAAAGATATCTAATTCTGATTATAATTCATGCATTCATCTTTGCAACCCATTTGCCAGACTTCAATAATTTAGTTTTAAAATTAAAGGCTTTAGTGCATTGTAAGGGCCAAATCCTTTAAAAGACGCACTCTGCTAGCTTCAGTTGACTGCTCACATATACACTGGAGTACCAAATAGTGTGGCTGTCTATTAAACATTATAAATGAAATATAAAGGAAAATGTGTAAAAAGAAAACACATGTAAAAATCCTTCCAAATACTTTGACAGACTTTGTCTGAATTAACTCTGCCGGGGCAGGTTGTGGCCGCCTTACTGTACTGCTCTCGCCTGCCCGGTGAATTGCATAGTTTAGGGGTTCAGAGTCTTAGTGAAATGGAGAAATTAGGGATGGAGAGGCTTTCTTATATGAAAATGCCATTGCTTTTGGATTTTACAAAGCAAATTTTTACCCTTAACTAACTTTGTTTATTCTTTCTCTCCTCTAGTGAGGGAAAATTTAAGACAAAAAAAAAGTGAAGCCCAGTATTCTTCTTTGGTGTTAATGTAACAGTAACACACAGTAGTTCATAGCATGTGCCTTTTCCAAAAGGTGTTCTCTCTCCTATGTAGGAGCATCTTTCTAATATCAGTATGCTTTCCTTTGATTTTTAACTTATGTTTGCTTTAAGACTGAATAAAAAATACAGTATATGCTGCTTATAGTGCAATGTATATCCACCTGCTCATTTCTTCCCAGTCCTCCCACTCCCAAAAAAGGATCCCTCCATACTTAACAGAGCTCTCCCAAGCAGGAGTTATGTGGCTGTGTGCCTTACTGCTTTATCAAAGCCTTTGAAACTGCTGCATGTGGACATGAGAAACTAAGCACAGACCATGTGCTGCCACTCTTAATCTGATAGCTGTCCTTAGCAGAACTGTGTGGGGGAAGTGTCCGAAATACTGCAGAGCTCTGCACTTTCCTTAGTTCACGTTTCTGTTATCCCAGACTTGCTTCCAACCTTAAATATTTTCTCACAAATATTACACTTGTTGACTAGTTGAATGTTCTTTATTTTTGGGAACTGGGGACAGGCTGGAAAGGGATAAATTAATCTAAACCTGGAACTCAATGTACAGCACATCTGAAAATATATTAAGAATTACGAAAGATGTCCCTTAATGTGAGGTAAATTGATGATAAAAGGCCAAGAAGAAAGCAAGCTTATCCACTGAGTGGGAATGGGAACCATACAGAAGTCGGTGGAAGCACAGTGCTGGTCATCCTCCGGAGCCGGGGTTTCAACCCTGCTGCACTATCTGCAGGAGTCACCCACCTCCGGGGTATGGCTTCCAGAGAAGCAACAGGAAGGCAGAGGCATAATATGGAATTCCACTTACTGCCCTAATTCCGGTGGGAAGGAGTGGTGGGCCTCGGTAAGGAGACACTGATCTCTTTGCTCCACCATAGCAATGGGAAGACACTATGGGACTTGCATCCCTCTTTGCCCTTCGTGCTCACGGTGACTTGGAGATGCTTTGACACGGGTCCTATGTGCATCCCCTCTGCCAGCTGAGTGTTCCCAGACTGGCTCCCAATTCCCGGTGAGCAAAGTGGGTCAATGTGATTTTGCAGGTCACACATGCAGGAGTAGCAGCGGGGACACAGGGCTGCCGTACACCTGCACCTTCTCACCTTGGCCCCTGGCTGCCCGGGTTCGCTCTGGAAATACCTGTATTTTTCATTATACAAGCATCAATGACATGTTTGTCACTTGTGCTACGTGCAGAGTACAATAAAAATGCTAGAGTCTCCATCTCGGTGTTACCGTAGCAGTTTTCCCTTGTGGAGGCTAATACCCAAAACCTGGTTTGCTTGCCACTTCCACTGACTGCATAGCTATGCAGAAATAGAAGTGGAGAATCAATCCACAGAGTTTTACAACAAGGCAAAGCTTGTTTCTCATCATTAAAACTGGATAACTCCAAAATCAAGCCAAAAAATTTCCAGGCTTGTTTTATTTGAGCTTAGATACTACTTTTAAACTATCAATGCAATCTTACAGAAAACAAGGAAGTGGGTCCGGTTTGCATTTAGGGGATGGAAAACAATGAAGGGCATAATGAATTGAATACTATTCTGGCAGATCATTTTTGGCAACTTTTTTAAAGTCCAGAGGATATCAAAAGTCATGGATCATAGCCTAATTGTGTGGCTCTTTGTCAGGAAAAACTTCCACTGAGGACTTGTGGGATTTTTTAATATGTTTTATGTGTAAAAAGATCTGGGTCCACAGTGAATTTTATTGTTTTACAGTCAAGACTCACATATGTACTTGATTACATTTTGACCAGTCATTATGTTCTACTATTATTAAAAGTAATAGAATTAGACCAAAGAAAACATAATAAAGTAGTAAAATGTAGTGTAGCAATAATGGGGTCTTTAGAAAAAGTTGTCATCTTTATGTGTGTAAAGGAGGATACGTGGCCGACATCGTAGTGGACTCCCATGGAATTCCCCCTTTCAAAGTGACAAACCACGCTATTCTAGGAAGTTAAAAATCCCATAGAAGAAAGGTTTGGGAATGATGTTTTCTTCTCAGAATCCTTCCCTAAAAACAAAGGGGAGTGGGGGAAGTTGCACTGCTGGAAAAAATTGTTGGGTTAAATGTATTTGCTAGATTTGTTCTAAAGAATGCCAGCAGTCTATTATGTCAGTGGAAGGTAAGGACTCCTAAAGCTTTTCTGGGAATATGATTTTTTGGGGAAATATTTTTGTTAGGTGCCTGAAACTCAATGCAAGAGTCAGAATATAAAAGAGTTATTCCTCATGGGCATTTTTGCCTTAATGCAAATATTCTATTTTTTTCCTGCTGGGGAGCTACAGCATTCAGAGAAAAGTGTGAATTCCATCTGAGGCCAGATAGGCAGCCTTGATCTTCTCAGTTTTATGGTAATTCTTAAACAGCACCTTCCACTCATCCAAAGAGGCTATACACGTCTCACCTCCCCGGTGGCTATCCAGCAAAACTGACTCCAGCTGGGAAACTCGCCGCTTCCAGGTCAGCTGTGGTGTGTTGTTCCTAACACTGTAATCTGTACATAAACATAACAACAACTTGTAGTCAACAAAACTTGCGTTTGCTCCCTAAATTTAAACAGAATTATGTTGGCCCCAGACATTACGCTGTGATGTATCTTTATTAAAAACCCAATGTCTGCCTCACCCTTTTCCCTTAAGACCCACCTTCCTCGATGCTTTAAGCTCATGGATAAGAAAAGACTGCAGTTTTTTTTTTTTTACTGGGCAGGTCACTGCCAACATAGTGTGATGGCTGCAAAGGTAAGGTCCTAGTCCTGGAAAGATACATGCATGCTCTGAACCGTATTTGTGCCGCTGAAAATTCACGTGGATGGGACAGCGCAGGTTTGGGACATGCATAGCACACTTGTGCTTCTGGAATAAATGCCTCAGAAGGCCACTCAGATTGCATATTTGGAAGAGCATCTGCACTAGAATTGCCTTTTATTTTTTTTAATATGGAGAATGTCTACTACTTTAGCTTATTTTAAAATATATTTCATGTGAAAGATCTAAATTTCTTCTTCTGATCCCAGTTGCTCAAGCTTTCTCAGTAAAAGAGGAACTTCTTTGTATGATAGGTTTGATTCCTCGCTGCATTGCTTCATTTTTCCACTTGTGTCAACTCACTGAGAACAGTGGAGCAATTGCATTATAAAGCTGGAATCATCAGTAGTGGATTGGCTCCAAAATATTTGCAAAAGCAGAGAGAGTTGACTGAAACACATAGCGTGGAGAAACTTGCTAATTCATTTCAATTATAGTAATTTTAGGAGATATTCTTAGGTTTATTTAGAAAAAAAATTCACACGGATCTTTAATATGCTCATTCAGGCTGGTAATGTCCTTTAATAATCCGTAACAGCTTGAACAGTTTGAAGAGAAATTAGGAAGCAATTCTGAGATCGTGAAGCAGAGTTACTGAAACCTCCTATAATTTGGACAAATCAGCTACTGATATATTGCTGGGGATGCTTGGCAGTAACAATTCTAGACATAAAGAAATCCTTTTGTTTTTTCTCTATTGCATATTTAGATATGCTGTTCTGAAGACATCCTATGCCTTTAAATCATACATACTTATTTAAATGGACACAAAAGGTGCAGTTTTGCATCAGCTACTTGCTTTCTCTTGAGTGAGAGTTCTGGAAGAATATCCAAAAGATCAGCTGGGTCACTGGAGAACGTCCTGCGTTCTTGGATTGAGTGCCTCAATTTCCAGATCTCACCTTTTTTAGTCATTTTATTTATATGATGGAAATATGTGCATTTTCTCTGTAATAGTGAATTTATTCCTCTTTTCTTCACTAAAAATCAAGCAAAAGGTGACAGAGTTTAATGAGTTAATAAAATGCGGCCTTAATTAGGAAAATATACCTCCATATTTTTCTCATATCATGCAACTGATTTTAATGACTGGTTACAATTTGAAAACTTGAAGGAAGAACTTTTTCATATTTGCAGTGATCTCGAGTCCAGTAATTTGCACACAGACTCTAGAAGACTTTTTCAAAATCTCCTTTAACTAGGAATTGATGCCTCATATAGGCCAATACAGCCAAATGCTAATAGGATTACATATGGGAAACACATGCATGTATGCAAAATACACTCTTCATCATTTGTCGATGCTTGTACAAAGAATTCCCAAAGAACGGAGAATTATGTAGGATCTCTGAGACAACTTTTCTTACACCCTCACAATTGTTCACTAACATGGAAATTAATTTTACATGTGCCAGACATATAAATGTTTCAAATCTGTACTGTTAGCAGAGTTCTTTTCTTAATCTTGTGTGTTGAATTACGGTGCTTCCTTCATCTTGCAGACAGGAGCTCCCCATTGAAATTTGACTGCATGCTTATAATTGTATTGTCAGTTCATGTAGTTAACTAGAATTTACACTAGAGAAGAGACTGAATAAACTAAACATCTCCCTAGGCTTCACAGAAAATGCTGAATATGGAATTAATGGAGAAGGAGTGGAATAAAGGGAGAAAAAAAACGATCCACTTCGTTTTAACACTTTTAGTTTTTAATGCACTTTTTAGAAGACCTCGAGAGTGTTTTTAAAACAGGAGTGGAAAGACACTGACGTGCTCATTATGACTCTCAGCTCTCAGCTTTCAGAAAGGACCACCCTTCATCTTTGTAGTTATTATTTACATTGGGCAATGTGATGAGGCGGAAATTAAAAATAGAATTAAAATGATTCTAAAGTAGAGTCATGCACAAGATTGTGAAGTCTAGCATATTAAATTATAATAATAAAGCTAATTATCAGCTGCTTGCTGAGATACTGAACACTTTTAATTAAAACCAGTTTGTAGGATTCTGGCAATTTTCTTCAGCTATTTGCACTGGTTATGCAATACATACTACCTTTTACCCACATGTAACAGCCTTCCTGTTTGTGCTTACTTGTTTGTAGGAGGTAAGTCATATGTGAAGGAAAAAGCCTGCTAAAAAAGTCAGATGATGTCTTTTTTTAAGAAAAGGAAAGTCAAGATTAAATTCTTCTACAGGGCTGTCTTTATGCTTCCCCTCACTTGGTTGTCGCTTCAAAACCATCAGCTCGGGTAGATGTGAGAGGCTTGGTTCTATTAGGTCAAGATGAACTGGCGCAATTAGAAATGCCGCTGTACAGATCTGCAGGTAGATGCAACTCCCAGCTTAAAAACAAAAGGGCTGATGCCGCAGCATATGTACCACTCACTACCTGTTGTTATTGTGCAGATTCTCCCATCAGATATGTTAAGTGCCATAGGTGTTCTGTTCCTGCTGTGTTTTCCAGGCTGCAGCCTGGTTTTACTTTATTTATTTTTTTTATTCAACTTCTTCGTGTTCTGTGGGTGGTGGAATCTAGGACCCATCTTAGGCACTTTGCATAAAATTTAGGTTGTAAAGTGGGTTGGGGTTTTATACTTTTGCTTACTGGTTTGGATTTTTGTTTTTAAAAGCTACAGCCTATGTGATTAGGAGCCAATGAGATATGTCAAAGACCACAAAGAGGAGCTGCGCTCTTGCACGAGCGCTCGCGTAGGGTCAGCTGCTCCAGTGACCTGTGTGAGCGGTCCCTTTTCCTTCTGCCAGGCAGCTTGCACAAGCTAGAGTTGCGAAATCAGCTCCTTCCCGGCAGTGGCTGTGGAAGCGAGGCTGGGGCTTGCCAGCTTGCTTCTTTGTTTTATCGCTGTTAACCCAGAGCTACCGCTGCTGAAGAACGTGTGACCCACTCTTGTTCTGTGCTTTCAAAAGCACCTGCAGGACTCAAGCCTTCTGTAGTAAGTTCTTCTTGCTTCCCACCAAACTTCTCGTGTTTTCTGCTCTAAGCCTTCATGTAAAAGTGTATGTGCCCCTGAGAGATGTATTCATGACCAAAGGGTTCCTCCAGGGACCTTTCTGATTACTCAGAAAGGCTACACCTCCAAATAGAAACCATGCAGCGGGGCATGGTGTGCATATGTGCCCTCCTTGCAGTATTATACAGGTATTTGTAGATGGAAGGCCAGCTCTGAGTTAAGGTGTGCTGTACACCAGTCCAAAGTAACTCCACGAATATCAAAAATTGTGATTTCAAGTCCAAAGATGCCATTGTCTTGAGTGTGAAGCCCATCTTGTCACAGGGAAGTCAATAACTACATAGCTGGTGAACAAAGAAGGAAGCAAAAGAGTTACTCTTTGGCACTGAATTAGGCCATCCCATTGAATTATACCACTGGTTTTAAGAGAGTAGAGTTTGTAGAAGGACAACATGCTTATACATTTAAATTGATAATAAACTGTATCAGTGCTAAGAATACATTTTCCTGAAAAGGAGGTTCACTTTTGAATTTGCATTGTAAAACATGGGATGAAATAAAAAATTAAGGCTTGCAAATAATTAATTTGGTGTATTCTGAGATTGGAAAAATTTGACCTTGCAATGACTTCATCCTATTTATAATCAGGATCCTAAAAGTTCCCAAATTCACTTGTAGTTGCAATTTACAATTGGTATAAATAAAGCAGTGCCTCAGTGATTCACAGGGCTTACTCTGATATATTCTTAAGAAGCAGCACAAGTTGCATTGCAGAGCTGCAAGGAGATGAATCAATCGCGTATGTTTTCTTTTGGGCTGAGGGTTGTGCCAGACCTGGACAAATGCCGACTGAATTCAATCCAAAATTTTTGTGTGATCATGGTCAGTTAGCTGCTTCTATCTTTAAAACAAAATCAGCATAGCTTCTCAGTTTTAGTGTGTGTTTATTATTAATTGGCTAAAGAGCTCAGGACTGCAACATTTGATTCTTTTTCCAAAGCAATAGCTTCACCTGTGATCTGCTATTTGAATTGTGAAGAAGAAAACATAATAGGTTTGAGTTCTACATCTGAAAAGACATGAAGGTGTAGTTTTATACATTTTGGAGGGAACTTTAAAGCTCTTCAAATAAGGGAGTCAGCTTTGAAGCCTTTTGGATTCCTAAAGAGAAAAAAGAGCTATTATTACCTGGGTGCTTATCCTTTTCCTGCCATAAATGAGAGCTACACACATTCAGCACTTGAGAGTAAGATTGCTTTGGTCAGCTGTCCACCCATCTTTCGATTTCTGACTTTGGCTCCTAAATTACCTACTAATGTAAATGGATGTGACTGCATTGAAGACAGTGAGGTCATAAACACTTCTTTTGTTAGTAGGAAATTTGATTCTGTAGATGCAACTTCAAATGAAAAAATACAAAACAATTCTTTTTCTTGCCAAAATAAATAGGGTACCCATGTCATAAACATTTCCTGAAAAAAAAAAAAAAGAACTTCTAAGCAAATATTTGTAAAGGTCTGTTAATTGACAAATTGATATCAAATAAATAGTTTGGTACAAATCCTGATATCCATACGTAGGGCTCTCTTGTGCTTTCCTCATAGTTGGTGACAATGTTTTGACTGATTCTAGAGCAGAGGAGGAAAGTGAGGTCATAGAATCTTATCATAGAATCACAGAATGCCTTAGGCTGGCAGGGACCTTAAAGATCATCTAGTTCCAACGCCCCCCCCCCCCCCCCCCCCAACCATGGGCAGGGTTGCCACTATAGTTTCCTATTAATAGATTTACCATGCTAAATTCAAAGAAGTAAGTTCTCTTAAAATTTAACCCAAGTCATGCTATGTCCAAGTAAAAACCTTTTAATAGTCACAGAGCCAAAACTAAACACACTGTTGTCACTGTAGAATTTGAGGTGGGGGAATGCCCTGCCATGTTTTCTTTGCTGATACAGAGTCTACACTGAAGTTAGCTGGGATTTCATTGGTATTTACCAGATACCATAAAATACCGTAGTGTAAGAGTGTGACTTTCCCCTGTGAAGGATTCAGCAACTTTCAGGAATTTTTAATCTTGTTTGTTTGTTTGTTTGTTTAATGAATTTGCTTAGCACTTGTGGATTTTCATCTACATGTAGGAACCATACTTAATTATTATAAGTAACCTTTAGAGAAAAAAAACTTTCCCTACTCAGTTTTCCACCGTCTCTATTTTTCTCTCCATGTTTCATCCCCAGCAAATGGAACAGCTTTGCAGACTGCCCTAAAATCATCCATATAAACTCTGAAGTCATCTCTTAGATAACTGGGGGCATCAGTTTTTGGACAGGCAGTTGTCCACTATCATGGAAAGCAAGCCAAGGAGTATTCCATTAAAAAACAAAATCTATATGCACTTCATTTTACCTCACCTTATCTCACCATTTAAGAACTGGGGAGTGTTTTCATACTGAATTCTGTCTGATGGCAGCCAAAGGCAGGAAGAGGTACAGTAGAAGTGTGCTGCCTAAGTTGCAGAAATGCAGAATGTAATGCCTGTCATGCCAAGAGTAGGTAAATTTGGGAATACTGAAATTGTTTGATGGCTTTTAAAAGCCCTTGTCTACAAAACAAAAAAAAATGGCAAGCACCATGGATTCCCTAAAGAAGGTATCTTTTGCTTTTGACACCTCTTCCTCCCGTTTTCACTCCCAGCCTTGCCAAAGCCCTAGCAAGAGAGAAAGGTGGGTGCAGTAAGAATGAAGTGCCCTTCATGGATGTGATTCCCTTCTTGTGGAGATTTTCTTGGGATGTTTGCTTTGGTTGACTGAAGTTCACTGTACTCTGTGGAAAAATATGTAGTAATCAATTAATTAATAGCAGCCAGGTGACCCTCACAAGCAGTACTAAATGCATGGGCTTTTTTTCCCCCTTCTGTTATGTTTAGTCACACTTGCAGTAGAAATAGCAGATAATACTGAGCACTTGTGCTATACCACCTGCCATAAATGCACTTTATTTCCAATAACTAAGCAGGCTATTTTGTAGGAAGGTGCTGGGATTTCCCTCTTGCAAGAGAAGCTGCATTTCCTACTGACAACTTCTACTTTAAAATGGGCCAATTGAAAGCTCTTGAGTACGATAAGAACTGATGCAAATTGTTGAATAGTAGGTGGCTTTTTACATTTTGCATGTCTGGAATCATTTCTGAGAATTACATGTACCTGTTAAACAAATTATTTTGTCTGGAATTATTTAAGACCAGAATAATGCGAACAAAGCATTACTGAACGTTAAGTAGTGCCACAGTACACATTCTGTGAGAATTCAGTTCTCTTTTGCCAAGTCTGTAGGCTAAAAACTGTTCCCTAACCACTCTGTCTGCAGTCCTGAAGCTTCCACTCCCTTGTTATGCAACTCTATCATGGATCAGATGAGGGAAGCCAGCTTTTGCAAGGTGGTACAGCAGTATATTGGTTCTCAGATGTCCTGCTGCCATTCAGAAGTAATGGGGAGACCATAAAGCTTAGGTGATCAGTATGTATGACTGCTGCTACTGCACTTCTCCACTGCAGTCTGTTAGGTACCATGTGGAAGACTTGGAAAAAAACTAAAGATATCATGCAAGCTGGGCTAAAAACGTTAGGATATCCTTGATGCCCTTTCTGTAGGAACCCAGACCACATCCTCCTCTGCTTCCAACCATGAATAAAATGCAATTTAATTTCAGGAAACATGGCTGATGGGGGACGTATCTTGGTTTTAAGGAACAGCACAGAGCCAACTCCTCTTTTGGTGGGATGTGAAGTCAGTCACGTCTGGCTCAAGCTGTGAGCTAGCACACCACAGCTCACAAAGTGCTTACAGGCTTCTTCCCCTCCCCACCTGAGGCCACCTCAGCTGCCCACACCATGATTTGAGGTCAGGAGCAGGTTGTGCTGGGACTACCTGCTCTAGCAATGCATGTGTTATCTGCAAGGCTACCAGCTGTCCGCAGCCGGTGTGTGGGGCCCGGGGCCCTCTGCAAACCTGAGTTTTATTTCTACCCCACTAACCCTCCGCCTGCTTCTCCCTGGTGTTTGTGGTCACTGGTCGCTCGCTCTTTGGAACATGGTGTGTCGCAAGAGGAGGGCAGGAGCTTCCCAGTATGACTTACCAAGCGGTGGAGCCAGCCATCTGTCAGCAAAACAGGAAGGCCCGGGTTCCCTTTCTCTCCTGGGCCTGTTTCGCTATTTTAGGGAGCTGTACTTCTCCCCGCGTAGCGCCAGGCCGGTGTGGTCTGCAGGAAGGGCTCCTGGACCAGCGAGGGGCCCACGCCTGAGGCTGCTGTTCTGCCCATCTGCTGCTGCCTGAGGTGTATTCATTATTAATGGAGGTAGTGGCGGTTGCTGCTCAGATATGCAGCCCTGCCTGGGTAAATGAGACATTCTTCAGCAAATTGCTTCGTTTTTTGATTGCTGATTGTACGCGTGTCACCAAGCTGACTCAAGGTTCATCGATGCATGCTCAGTAAATTAGAAAGAACATAACTATGGATCAACCAAGAGAATGAATTCTGTGCCTACAATGACCCAGGGCCATTTAATTTTCTGCTTAATTTTGTTGCAGTCAGTTTGCATTTTGGGTTATTATGCAGTGGGAAATTAACAATAAATAACAAATTTGGTCCTCCTGTGCTTGTAATGATATTTTTATAAATCTTTGTAATGCTGTTTTTAAAAGGATCAAGGTCTGTGCCAGTCTGATACTCCAGCAAGTATGCAGGGAGGAAATAAAGAGAAAAATACATTATTCTTCCCAGATAATCTTATAGTTAAATAGCAAAGGGCTTTTTTTTTTGTTTCCCCTTCTTTCTCCTTCTGTGTGTGTTGGGGGGGGGGAGGGGTCTTCTTCTATGTGTGTATGTGTGTCTTATTTTGCATTAACTTAAGGCTTTTCCTCTCTTCTCAGATAACCTGAGGAAAATGGAAACAGATGAGGCTCAAGATATGTCCCAGGTTTCAGGTGAGGTCCTTAATGAATACATTATAAAGAAAATCCTAAATTCCTGCTCATCTTTCTAGCAAAGTACAATGTTTTTCTTCCTGTCAATAAAAACTGCTTTGGGTCTTTTTTAAAAACCAGAGTGGGAATTGAGATATAATTAATGATATCACTTAATATCAAGCTCAACAGTGCATGGATTTTCTGAAAGGAACTGGGTAAATAAAGAAGTCAAGGGAATATAGCAGCATAGAAGTAATTTTGCATTAAACCTTTGGTAGTATATCCCTGAAGCGTGGTCAGGTGCGCATTTACACTCTTTCTTTTGGGAGCAAAATTCTGATTGTTGCAAAATAAATACAGAACAAACTAAGACGAGGGGGAGAGCAAATACTAATTAAAAGCAAACAAACTTTATTTACTGCATAGGGTTATTTGACTTTTTCCAAAGATTCTGAAACTAAATAAAAGGCTGATTGACATGAGACTTTAAGCTTGTAACTGCTTTTATCCAGAATGATAATATTTTTGAACCTGCCTTAGCAGGGAGGTGGAGTAGGTGATTCTAAAGGTCTCTTCCAACCCCTGTGATTCTGTGATTCTGTGATTTTGAGAAATGTATGAAAAATAGAGAAGTTAGGTTTCTAAAATTTGACCTCTGGTGGTTTGGATAGGATTCTGCAGTCCCATATTGATAGTCCTATGGGGAGTTTTATTCTTAATTTACTTGGAAACGGATTCCTTAGCAAATTGGTACTGGAACTTAGCAAAGCAACACTTACTAATACCCCAGTGCTTCAGCAGCTGAAATGGGATAAGTTAGTCTCTTTCCCAGTTTCCTTAATGTGTTAGCAGCTGCAACAGTTAATGGCTTTCAGTTTTCACTTTTAGTGTTCGGTCTGGAGCCCTGTTCACCGAGGCCTCCTTCCGGCAGCCATGCTGGGCACTTGGCTCCTTTTTAAAGAGAGCACTTGGGCTCTCAGTTTCAAGACCTGGAGGCCAAGTGTAAGAGATTGTGAAGGTCCTGATCCAGTGTGGGTGGCCATGTTGTGAATATTTTTTCCTGGAATATATGAACACAATTTTCTCTCTTTTTCACCTTCTTTATAAAAATGTTGAGGAGTTTCCACAAAAATTGGAACACAGAATTTTTAGAGTCACCTGGAAATTGAAAATCAGATACATTTTCCAAATGAAAGAACAGCAATATAGTAATCCTTCATGCTTACAGATGATTTTCAGCTAGGTTTGGTATAGGAAAGTTGTTCCTAGTAAGCCCTATGGAAGCGTGCTACACTCCCATCATCGGTTAACAATTTTAAAATTACAGCTGGGTATACTTAACATCAACGTTTTGTTGCAAGCTGGAACAATTTGTAAATGAAATAAAGCATGTCCTGCGCCTGCTGTCTTTGGAGCATGAGTAACTCTAGCAGAAAAGGCAGTGAGATTTTAATGCCACAACTCTTTTGTGTGGACGAAGCACTGGATCTGCTCAGAGCCTTGAGGCATGCAGTGGTTAGAACCCAGCTACTCTGCATGCTGCAGAAACCCTTTCCTGCTCGTGTGAGTGTGTGGGACCAGGAGCTCTGATCTCCTCTTCCTGTGTAACAGCACAAACTGCCCAGGATGCCCACAGTTACCTATGTGGCATTTTCACAGTGGAAATAATGTGAGTTCCAGACTTGCTGTCTCTTTCAGCGCATTATACTTTTCCTTGGATGTGAGGAGAAGATGTGTGGAAGATGTTAATTTGAGTCTAGTGGATGTGAAGGTCATTTGGCCTTCTTTACTGTCTGCCTGTCTCCTTGAGAGGAAAGATTTGCAGGAAACTTTGCAATGTGAATGTTTGTGTACATTTAAATATGTATACATGTATATAATTTGTAGCTTTCAAAGTTTTCCAGAGTTTGAATCACTGCCATACTTTGCTGTACCCTTTAGCATTTCTACCAAATAATGCTGAGGAGAATAGTACTCTTCTGTAATTAGGGATAATTCTCCTTAAAAAAATAAGTATATCAGTGTAAGAGGAATTTTACCTCTGACAAAAGACATAAACCTACATAAACCTCTTCCTGCCCTTCCAGTCACTGAGCTGCTGATAATTTCATCTGATAAATTCTGTGAGCAGAGGCAGTATTGGACCCTTAGCTGTATTTGTGAACAAGTGGACAAATAAAGAACTTGCAAATCTACTTCCATTTATTATGAACTCAGCCTTCTGCAAGTCTGAGTTTGTCAGATTAAGTTCCATAGATACTGGCTCTTTATCAGGTCTTACTAAACCTTAAAGGTAGAGGCTGCGAAGATACAAGCATGTTACTTCTTTCTCATAGTCTGGCAGATCCAGAAAGGAGTTTTTCCCCCCTCCTGTCCTCTTCCTGGGATTCTACATGCTTCTAGGATGCCTCCTCACATGGAAAGGGAGCTCTACTCTATATTGGGAACCAGTTAGACAATTCCACAGTTTCAGGAATGTGGGATTGTCATGCCAGATGAAAAATCTATTTGTTTTTCCTGCTCTGTGAGTAATGCTCATCAGATGTAGAATAATCCCTGAGCATATGGAATTAGGTGACTTGGTTCACCAGACCAATTGGTTATGCTTTAAAAAAAAATGTTTGAGGAGTTTTGCTTTTTTTCTTTTTTTTTTTAATCAGAAATAAAATAGGTCTCCAGAAACAGTCTTCTCAGCTGAAGAGCAGTGATTTGCCTCCATTTTCTTTATGCAGCTGTGGCTGACTCAGGTGTGCAGTGGTGAGCCAGGCCAACAGAATACAAAGCTCACATGAGTGAGCCAAACCGCACATGTGCACAGGCATTCCCACTTCTTGGAATCCAAGCACTGTGTGCTCCTAGAGGAACCGAAATACTGTGTGACCACCTCAGAGTTCACAATTTTTATTCTTCTCCTGAAAGCGATATTTCATGAGGCAAGCAGTTGCAGTTCTGAAATGAGGAGAGAGCTGACATACATTTAACCAAGCAGTATCCGGCACCCATAGAAGAGAGTCAAAAAACACAGATAATATCTCACTTAACAAGCAGTATTTTTCCTGCTTTTTTTTCTCTCTCTGTTCTAGGGCATAACAGTTAAGGAAGATGAAAAAACAGCACAAATGTTTCCATGTTTAACATAAAAAAATCCCCCCCAGCACCTGCCAGGCTGTGCCACACTTCACAAAAGCAGGAGGAAGAGTTTTGCATTTGAAATTCTCCCTAGATTCTGGGAAGGTGTAAATGAGTATATCCTGGGCTGATTTCTACCACCTGAGTGTTGGTTCCTGTTCCAGGGTGAGTGTTTCCTCATTCACCTCTGGTTGGAGATTCCATTAGAGAAAAAGGGAGATGAACTGGGTTCTGACTCTCATCTAGAAAATCTATATATTGCTGTTCTTGCTTCACTGCTTCTTAAGTCGTTCCAGCACTCCCATACAAAACAACTAACTCTCAGGTGTTAAATAAATCCAGCATTCCTTTGTGAAAGCATAGTGAACTAAATTTCAGTAAGAAATCTTGTCCTGGCTTTCTTTTCAGCAGCTGCAGTT
This sequence comes from Numida meleagris, assembly GCF_002078875.1. Classification (NCBI taxonomy): domain Eukaryota; kingdom Metazoa; phylum Chordata; class Aves; order Galliformes; family Numididae; genus Numida; species Numida meleagris. The sequence goes on from NC_034410.1 coordinate 78,908,455, forward strand.
CTATCAACACCATTGTACCATGTGAACTGAAGAGCTTCCACAGTGGAGTGAGGCTGTTAAATCACCATGAGGCATGCAAACTTTGATAGGAATAAGGGAAGCATAAAGCCTTACCGGGTTGAACACTTTGTTCCCTTTCCTCATGTCTCTACTAAATGCGCAGATGAGGAAATTGGAGTACGAAGGAGCTGAGCAGATATCTTACCAGGCACCGCTGTTAGGTTAGGACATGCTGTGAAAATTTTCATACAGGAATGGCAATGTTTGGAACCCTGAGACTGTCTTTCAGAGCTTCAGCATGAACTGGGGCAACGTGTCACAAACTGCATTTGAAGTCACTTGCATTTATGACTTAGCTAAGGGCTCTGTCAATCAGTGGCAGAGCGAGAAAGAGAACTTCAGCTCTATGGCTCTTCTGTCTTTATATTTCCCTCACATGGCTCTTTATAAATGTAGTAATAATAATAAACAGACAAAAAACAACTACAAAACAACATCAGAAATTAGTTTATGATTCACTTACTACCTTTGAGCAAAAATATATCTATGAAATAGATCTTTGATCTATTACGTGACATTTTAATAATTTATCCCAGTATTTGCCACTAGTTTTTTGTGTTTTTTTTTTTAACCTCTGTCCCTTTGACCAGTCATTATTCTGGACACGCTTGTTAGAAAGTAAATGGGAAACTGTTCCTCCTTTCCCTCGCTCCCTTTCCATTTCTAAATTCACTGGCAAAAGGATGTTAGTGAGTTTGCATATCTGTCAGATTACCACGTGGTAGTGAACCTATCATGGTGTAACAATTTAGATGTAGTTAAGGCATTAAATATGAATATCATGCTCTGGAATCTAAAATGCAGAATTCAACAAAAGTATCTATTTTAAATCAACTGCTTTTACCCTGCCTTTTTGCATGCAGGAATTTCTCTATCATGTGTAGCATGAAAAAGTCAAGTGATGGGAGATGAGTCACTAAAGCCAAGTTTGCTAAGTTTAATTAGCTGCAGTTTCCTGTGAAGAAGGAAGCGTATCCTTCTGTCCTACCAGGTCTGAGAGGCTGTCTGATTCATGCCATCTGGGCAAACTGCTATTTAGTTAACAAACGGAAGGTCCACATTTATTTAGTAAATGCAAATTGTCACCATGAACTATGAAAGTACCAATTTATTAAAAGGTTCATCTTCCAAGAGATTGCATTGACTTCTCTTCAAAACATTCTCCTTTGCCTTCTTATTGTAGGATGCTCAACAACATATTAATAATGTTTTGGTTTTGTTTTCTGTTCGTACTCTCTCATAGCTCTGATATTGTTTATATGGGTTTGTAGCCATTAGAGTCTTCAGCTTTTTAGGTAATGTGTTCTTCTGAATCTAGGCTAACTCAAAGTATCAATTTCCATTTGTGTAACTGGGAGCACACTTTGCACCTTGGAAGTTACAGGTGGCTTTTGAATATTATTTTTTAACAATTTTCCCTAAACTAGATGTAGTGTCAAGAGAGCTGATTCTTACCAGATCGCCTCTTACTCTCAGATTAGCATTCTTGATTTTTGTTTGTCTATTTGTTTGTTTGTTGTTGTTGTTTTTGTTTTTGTTTTTTTACTGAGGAGAGAGTTGAAAAGCCTAGAATATTTCTACTGTTTCTCCTCACCCACACCTCCCATCTGTAAGATATACCTGTTTGGCAGGTGTGGGGACTTGCATCAGTAAAGCTGCTGGAAGTTCCTTAAAATTCCTTAATCTCATAAAGATGTACTTTTATTTTCTCCTTTGCTGTGAAATTCGTAGTCCTTCTTGTTCAATTACTCAAACCATGATCACTGCTGCACTCATGTTCAGTGGGCATAATTTTGTCCATTGAAGAATGCAGCACAGAAGCTGGAGACGGAGGGAGCCTTACTAAGTCACCCAGCCCATCCTTCTGCCTATGCATGACTGACCTGTGGCGGTCCTCAAGCCCTCTGGCTGGACAGTTTCAGTTAGTTCACCTAGCACTGCTCTCACCGCCTCATCTCAGGGACTGCTGTACAATCTGATAGATGCATCATTAAGAAATGCAGCCAAACACTTATTACATTCACTTAAACCTTTATTTGTGCACTAATGCAGACCACAGCAGTGAATTTCCCCCGCTGTTACTCTATTTTCAAATATTTTGAGCTGATCTTCACAAAAGGATTACAGCCATTAGAGGAAGTTGAGTATCAAGTAGATCAATGTTCTTTTGTTCTCAAGGACATATGTTTTTAAGGACAGATGTTTTTAAACAGTATTTCTTGTTGGAATTTTAGTCATCTACACTTTTCTCCTGCAAAGGGGAGAGCACAGATTATCCCAGTATGAGGGGGTTTTAGTTGCATGCCCCTTGGGGCATGGGGAGTATACAGCATATTGCACAGCAGGGTAGTGTTTCCCTCAGACTGAGCAAGAAGCTGTGACCAGGACTGTCATAGAGAGTCCCGAGTTTTCTAGGCCCCTGGAAGAGGGCAAAATGATGTGGGAGGTAATTAAACTTGCCTATTGTTTTCTGCCATGATCAGTAAAGACCAGAAAGCACTCTGCTCTGCTCCATCCAAGAGGCTGAAAGCCACTTACTTTTTTCCAAGTAGCTTGTACAACAAATCCGCATCAACTGACTGTTAGCAATTATATAAGTAATGTTTGTCTAAATTTTTCTTCTTCTGAGAACTGATTTCAGAATTAATTAATGTTCATGTGTTAATGTGGGAATGTTCATTAGAATAAATGCTTATTTTCTAGGCCTTTGTGCCATGAAATTACTGCTCCTGATGCTGTGCTGATTGCCATAGCATGTCTAAATAGATTGCATCACTGTAAATTGGTAACATCTCCATTTTGGAGACAAAGGTCATATGTTAATGTTACTGAGTTCAAATACTGATCTGGGCCTTTTTCCTTCTTTGCTGTTAATTCAAACATTGATCTTTCAGGAATAGTCAAGAAAACTAATCACTTAATTCTTTCGGTAGTTGTTTCCAAGGCATGTTTTGCAAGCAGATATGTGAAACCACTTTAAAAGAAGCTCTGCAAGACAGAGATAGTCTTGTGAGAAGTACATGTATGCTGTGCCTGATCCTGGAAACCAAGAAACCCCTCAGTTTCTGGAAGTGCACTACTTAGCAGGAGAGTTATTTTCCTTAATGCATTGCGTTCAGCATGAATGGGGTTCCATTATACTTAAAATATACTAAAGCCCCAGACTGATTTCTTCTACAATACATCATGTGTGAAAGACACAGAGGTTTGTTTCCTCTTTACAAATAAGAGATTATAGAACCCTTGAAGTTATGCTTTGGCTGACCCCTGCTAACGTCACATGTTTTGGGAGGTCCCAGGAGCTGCAGGCACTTAGTTACTTGTAGGCAGAAGGACAGCCAAAGCCTGATCTGTGGGTATTAGTGAAGCTTGATGAAGATTTAGTTGAATTTTCAGCTGAAGATAAAATTTTATTCTTTGGGTAGTTTTGTTAGAGTCCAAGAGTACTGGTGTGTTAGATTTCACCATGTTGTTGAGGCAAAAATGGATGTGCACTCCAGAAGCATTTGCAGAAACAATGACCATTTGATTCCCTTTATACTCTATCAGTCTGTGTTGGCTTAACTGAGCCTGATGATCAGAACAGCTGAAAAACATCCAAAAAATTAAGACTTGTTACTATGTATCCAGAGTTCAGTAAAATTGAAGAGGTCCTGGCCACACATTCTTCTCTCAGCTACAATTCTCCTGTATTCTAAAGCAGCTTTCCTTGTAGTACAGCAGGTTTTGGTCTTGAAGATGTCATGCTTTTGGTAGTGTTATTAATTGACAACTTTTTTGTTGTTCAGTTTTATTTGGTTTGTGGTTCCTCTTACAGTATTATTTGAGAATGAGGCTGCTTGATGATTCACCGATGCTGCTTTCTTCACTACCAGGAAAGGAAAGTCCTCCGATTAGTGATGTCCCAGATGATGCAGATGAACCTATGCCTGTACCAGAGGACCTTTCCACTACTACTGGAGGACAGCAGAGTGTTAAGAATGAGAGAGTCTTGGGTAAGATGAATAGTCCACTCTGAGTATTACTCAAATATAGTGTGAAACAACTATAAAGCATGTGGGTATACAAGCAGGTACTGTGCTTTTTAATCTCATCTAGCAAAGGATTACTCAGGTGTTTAGTGCTTTTTGTGCAACCTTCTCTTTGGGAAGGGCATTTGGAAGGACAGCAAGCCTTTTCATCTGCAGAGAAGTTAAAGAAATCTCCTATTTATCTTTTTTTCTAAAGCTTAACTGTGCATGAAGTTCCCCCTAGGAAAGATTGTTTTCAGTCTGTGAAGGAAATGGAATGAAGTATGTGACTCCAGGTCAAAATAATATGAATTCAGATTTGATAAAAATTCAGGAAATTCTCAGGCATTTTTGTTATAATTTTTAAAAGCTATCTTGAATGTTAACTATCAAGATTTTTCCAGAAATGTCATAGTAGAAAACATACAGTGTTCATATTTCAAAATCTAATATCTGTTCTTCATTTTCCCTTACTTTTTTTTTTTTTTAAACTGCAAGGACTTTAGAAAAAAAACTTGATTTTTGTTCTTCTAGGTAGAAATCCACAGTCATTGAGGTCTGTTGGATTAAAATTATTTTCCAGAAGTGACTTAGCAAAATCCTGATTCTTTTTAGGAATCCCAGGCTCCACCTGATGGACTAGCGATGCTGCTGACTACTGCATGCATCAGCTCATATTCAGTCCCCTAAAAATAGACAATATTACTTGAGCATGTTGCTTGTTCACCAGTAGGAAAAAAAAAAATAATAAAAATGCAATGACTCCCAGAATGCTGGAATGCTTTGACCAATGCCCTATGTGATAAAAAGTATTCCAAGACAGGAGTGTCTATTAAAATGTCTTTGTTTATCTGTGAATAAAAGCATTGCTCATCATTTTTACATTTCCATTGTAAGAATGAAGTTCAGGGTGGAAGATTGCTTACAGAAAGATTGCAAATGCCTTTAAATGTTTATAGTCTAAGGAAATACAGTAAAGGATGGTAGGTGGAAAGGGAGGTTGTAAAGGCAAAATAACCAAGTCAAGGTAGTATAGCAGGATGGTTTCTTAGAATAGAGAATTCTAAGATGGCATGTTAGAATAGAGCCTACTTCCATACTTCAGCACTAACTGATAGATAATACAGCAATTTTTGTAACTTCCCTTTATCTCTTGATAGCTCTTTTACTAAAAATGTAAGTGTAAAATTCATCTCCTACATCAATAGGGGCATATCAATGAACAAACAATTTTAAAACATTTTGTTAATAAACTGATCACTTTTCTAGTGCTTTATTTTCTCAATCTGTAGCTCTTTTGACAAAATCCTGCCTATATTGCTTGTCTATCAGCTCAGTACAATGAGTTGATGAGTACACAGTACAATGAGTACACAGTATCTAACCCTACAAAATATTCCAGCCTCAATAAAAAATAGCTATGTTATAAAACTCCTTTGTCCACAACTGAATAAACACAAAAGATTTTGGTTGCATTGAGCACACTTCACATCACAAATACAGAGAATCAGCAATGCTGAAATTTACATTTTCTTCTCCTAGTAGTTCACTTATATATCATTTTAAACACATATTGAAAGTTACTGTAATAAATGATTCTATAATTCTATGATTCTATAAATGAAGAAGAACTTCAGAAGAAGTAAATTGTTAGAAGACTAACCATTGAACTTGGTGCTGTAGACCTGATAAAGAGAACTATTTGAAACATCTTTCCCCCTCTGAGTGAAGGTATAGTAGACTTCATAAATTAAAATACTAAATTCACCTGCCAAATTTTCATTGGGAGCCTTCAGTTTTTGGCAGTCTCAATTAAAATGACCAGAGAGGACACCACTTTCAAAGGCAGGTGTTCAGATGTTCATGAAATGTGTGCTTTGAGTTGTGTCCTCAGATAGTGAAGCTCAAGATGTGGGTTGCTTCTGACCAATCAACAAATGATAAATGGGTGTGAAAAGATCATTTGTGCAACTAAGTCATCATCAGTTTTTAGTAATGCCCCTAAGAAGCACAACAAAACAGAAGCATATTAAAAAAAGTATTCAGGTCACTGCTACCTCTCTTCATTTCCTTCATGAGCTTGCTATCCTTTTAATGTTGTAAATCCCAGAATGCCGTTACGTGTTGAGCAGCTTCCTCTTGCAAATATTATTTCTGCTACTCTGTCCATTAAATCTTCATTCTTCTTTGCCATCTTCTCCACCCTGTATTTCCTTCTCAGACTTATCTGGCTACTATTGGGCCACATTCTCTACACTGAAGGGTTCAGTTGTTCTAGAAAATACAGTAACACTTTCAGAAATGCAACAGCTAGATTTTTAAGGCACAAAAAAAAGACTCCCTTTTACCATCTGTGCTGGCCTATGATGCTCCTAAATACCTTCTGAACTTCTAAGCTATTTAGAAATACACATCCAACTGAAATCCTATTCCATTAAGAATTATTTCTTTGTAGCTTATTTTAGATGAGCAGCTGTATTTCCTATGTTAACCTGTAATGCAGAAGCTGATGTGAAATATCTTCTGCTGATTTCTACTGCCTCTGTTCAAGTTTCAGGTTAAATGTTGCGTGCATCTTTTGTGGATAATCAGTACTCAACATCCTGTGTGTGGTAGACGGTTTCAATTTAGGACTATTTCTGCTTGGGGACTGTATCCTAATTCGAGCCATGTGTGGGAAGCTAATAATTCAGTGAGCTGTAGGTCAGACCCTATTTAATGTATAAAGAGCCACTTGTTGCAGTGGTAATGCTTGTCTGAGAAGGTAACCTGTTTATCCATAACTGCCCATACCACACCTAGCCACTGATGGATAAAAAAGAAAAAGCCACCTCACAGTTTCACTGGCCTTAGAAAGTAGCCGTGGGCTCAGGACCTCAGCATTTCTGCACTGGCAGCTGCGTGATGCTGAAAATGACCATTTAGAATTCCAACTCACTGCCTAACTCACAGGTTTCAAAAGTGATCATATCTTAGTCACGGATTACAGTATGGACCTGGAGTGCACAATATGTACAGATATTATTCTTTTTGAGAGGAGGTAATGGGGACAGTTCATCTCACAGAATGGGGTTGAAACTGTTGTACAACTGACAGAGATACCCAGTGTTGCAAGCCAGGGTGCTCCTGGACATCAGTGCATGACAGAGTAGATTAATGTGAAATTAGAAACTATTTCTTTAAAATCCAGAACACTAGCATGGGGAGATAAGTTAAAAGGGAAGAGCCTTCTGACACTTACCTCCCCTAAAGCTAGCATCACTGGGAACCTGGCATTGCTGTCACATCTTGGGGTTTTCCCTCTTGCCATAGGCATTTAGAAGTGAGAGCCTGTACCAGTAGCTAGTTACTGGTGCAGGCAAGTGTCCTTGCTCTGAACTGCTTTGTTTCCTTAAAAGGAGCTCAAGCATTTGAGAGCAAGGACACAAGCACTTCAAAGGGCCACTAGACCAACCACAACAGTTTGCCATTACATCAGTCTACTGCAACCTATACAGAGCTGGGCGGAGGCAGAGTAAAAGTGTGGAAAGGCTGATGAGAGAGGGGAGAAAGGAGAAAAGCCAAAAGGGGAAGTGCCCCACCCCAGCTTGCAAAACTGGTCCCATTGTTTGAGATAGGTCCAGCTCGCTGCTGTCCTGGAGCTTTGGCAGGGTAGGGAAATGGGCTGAGGAAAAGACTGCCAGAGCAAAGAGGCTCTGGGCACCCTCCTGTGGGAGCTCACTGGCTGAGAGGGTAATATGTTGTCCATAAGCAATAACATACCTGAGTGACATGTATGTGCATGGACATATCATTATTCAGAGAACTAATAGAACCTGGAGAGCTGTGTAATGTGCTTTGTTTGCTCAGATTTCAGATGTACATCTTTGTTGCTCAAAGGTGTAAAAGTCTGTAGAAGCTGATTAGCTTTTGTAAATAATTGTTGATAAACCCTCACCTAATGTAGTTCTGCCAGCCTTGAGAGTGGAGAGAAAACTGGTTTCAAGATATTTTGGAGAGCTTTAAGAACAGTATTTAGAGTACTCAACCCTCCACAATGAAACAAGTCTCCTCAGTCGGACTGAAGGAATTGAAAAACTTGTAACTGAAGTATTTTAGGAACTTTTAGAAATAGAGAAGTTAGGAATCTCCCCTCTCGTTTGGTCTGAAGCTCCCATTTCTAGCTCCAAAGCGCCAGTCCCCACAACAGACTGGGTATTGTGTGCTCTAAGACCCTGTCATTATGGGTTACCTTGTTTTGAGTGGGGGATATTTTTGTCAGGATTATTTTTTATGCAAAACTTTTCTGGGAGTTTGTATAGAGGAGGATAGGGTAGTGTAGTGGGAGAAGGCACAAAACAGGTTTCATAAATGTCCTTCTATATTTTCTGTGTGATATACAGTACATACCAGTCTACAGAGATGTGTTTTGCTGTGCATAGCATGAAGAATTGTGCTAGAATGGGATGCAGAATATTGAATATATGAGGCCATTGAAAAGCCACACTACCAGTGCCAAGCTTTGCTATAGGTAATAACTTACATATAAACATGTTCAGCCAAGAATTGACCAACACTCCCAGCTCCATTTCTTCCATACAGTCTTCCAGCCACTCTGCCCCAAGCCTGTAGTGTTGCCTGGGGTTGTTGGGGCCAAAGTGCAGGACCTGGCACTTGGTCTTATCACAGAATCATAGAATTGCTCGGGTTGGAAAAGAGTCTTGTTGAACTTCATCCCATTGGCCTGAGCCCAGCTATCCAGCCTATCTAGATTCCTCTGTAGAGCCATCCTACCTCCAGGAAGATCAACACTTCCTACCAAGAATAGAATTGCTTCTAAAAATTTCTGGGGTTTTTTTGCAAGGAGTTTTTCGACTCCTCATCCATTTGGTAGAAGCATGGCTTCTGTTGCTGCTGTGTGGCAACATAATGTTGCAGTGGATGATTAAGCTATTCATTTATTTTTCCTTATTTCTCCAGAGCTGTGTAGTTTGTGGAGCTGCAGCCAATTCCATCAGTGCCTGCTGGGTGCTGCCATGGTTTCACAGGGGTACATCAGTGCCAAAGACAGGGAAAGCTCTGCAAGTTTTATTTCTTTGTGGTTGAGAAAGCAGCAAGCGTTTAAACTGGAGACATGCAGAATGTTTAGCTGTGTGGCTTTTAAGTACGGATACTAGGCCTGCTGATCTAATCTGCAGTTAGAGGAAGTTGTCTTTATCTGAACAGAAGAGATATGCCTCAGAGATAAGCCCCTTTCTAGCTCAGGAGTTAAAATTATCTAGCAGGATCTCAGCCGTGGCTGTAGCACGATTCAAAAGTGCAGAGCTTTGGCTGGAAGTGGGACAATATTTTAAGTTGGGGAGGACTTCTTTAAATGCACCTTGCCAATCCTCAGGTTATTTTAGGGGAATGACTCTGCACTAAGGGTTTGGGTGGACCTCCCAGCACCACTATCTTCTGTTTGCTGTTTGTTGCAGGCTTGCTTTTTGTCTTGAGCAACCTCATGTTCAACCTGAGTGCTCTTCAGGAGTGTACTCTGAGCAAAAATGTTAACGGCTGGGCTTAGGTGCAGAATAAGGGCCACCTACCTCAACAGAGACACTGTTTTCATTTTGTTTAGACTCTCCTCAGTTGCTGTAACTTCATCTCCTGCTATGGTGCCTCACCAGGAGAAGACAGAATCTGACCGCAGTGGAGATGCAGTGTCGTGCCCTCCCCAAAGTGCAGGCTCCCCAGGCTCTGTCCCACTGCAAAATGTGCAAATGCAGTGGTACTGTGGCTTCATCCCCGCAGCAGAGATACGCAGTATTGCCATGCTACCACGGGTTTCCCCAGCGTAGAACAAGCCCTTTCATGGAGTAAGCTCCTTTTTAGAGCTGTAATCCTAAAGCCAGGAGCAAACATCCCTTATCGAAGCAGGGCAGAGGTTTGTCCCTGAACCATTCTCATTGAGCTCACTGGGCAAGTCTTCATGTGTGAAGCCTCGAAAGATGGTATCTCCGGGAGAAAACACTGCCATATGTGCAGTAGGTAGGAATGCCACAGCAGCCAGTGCAGGCTCACTCTCAACATGTCATTCATGGTGAAGAAGTGTGAGCACAACAAGCTGTTAACAAATGAACGTGAAGCAACTGAGACCCCAGGCTTTTGGCCTCCAGAGGCAGATAGCTGGAAATTATTTTGCCATTTTACCTCAAGCGCTTAGGTGTCTAAGTTATAGGCATAGGAGATCTCAAGAAGGTATCTAATCTATTCTTCTACCATCAGTCACAGCAACACCATAGACACCAAAGCAGGAAGAACTCCTGCTTCTTTCATTTTGGCTGTAACATGCCAAGATCTGTAAATAAAAATGGAATTAAGAATCCCATTGAAGATTTGTAGAGAATTAGTAAATGCAGAGACAACACAAAATTACTAAAAATTGAAAACTCAGACAGGGTTGTTCTAAAAATGAAAGTTAAGATCCATGTTTTGCTCTTTGGTTTTCACCATCCCCTGTTTCTCCTCCCCCAGAGATAGTCCAAAAGCATCTAGTAAGGGAAGTGTAGTAAATAGAGCAAAGGTGGAGAAATGAATTGACTTCCACCCTTCCAAGCCACATATAAGAGTCTGATGGAAAAAAAAAAAAAAAAAAAAAAAAAAAAAGATCCAGTAGTCACTGTACTGAAGAATAAGGAGAACTTTCACATAAACCATTTGTTTTTTCCATGGAAATGTTACTTCTGAGGAAGTAGCTCTTACCAGAGTTGTCAGTAACTTGTGGATTGTTTTATGGAACAATGTAAGAACTAGCCTGCTTACTGACCCCTCCTTTTAAAAAAGAAAAAGAAATGGACAATTGCTAATTCCTTCATATAACAGAGTATCTGCACATGATTTTACCCTCCCTGCTGATTAAGTAACGTAACAGAAATGTGTAGTGCGGGTTTTAGCTCAAGTTGGTGACACTTTCAGCTGTGTTGCAATTAATAGAAGGGGAAATATTCATTCTCCATATTTCATCATTTAAAAGCATCCTGTATTGGTAAGAAGCTGTGATCGGCCAACATCCTCACCATGGATTTGAACTTCCCAAATCTTTAGTGGTTTTAGTGTTATGTTTTTTTCTAAACTGAGAGCTCAATGTTGTGATTTTTAATGATGGTTTAGGGTTTTTTTTTGGAGGGAGATCAGTCCCTTCACATTCACTATACTGTGAACCTTACCATCATATGGACTGAGATACTGAGCCTATTTTTTCCTGCTGTGAATATGTGTTGCAACGCTCGGAAGTGGTGGCCGTGGTTGGTGTTGAAGTGGGATGGTTTCACTAGCACTGAAATGGCTTCTTGCCGGCTAAGGAACTCTGCCATTTCTGCCCCTCACACTGCATCTGCGTTTTGAAGCTATCTTTACAGTTCTTTCCATATAAGAGTTTCTTTTGGGGGAGAACACATGAACATCAGGAATTCACCACAAAAAGTTGATTTGCCTCCCTGTGAGGTCACTGAGTTGGACCGAGACCCACTGCTTGCTTTTTGTGCCAAGAGTCATGTACAGAAAGAAACACCTAGGTAGAAAGTGTCGAATTATTCATGATCCCTTCCAACCCCAACCCCCAGCTGTCTGTATGAACAATATGGGCTGTTAATTTCATTATTTCTTCTGAGCAAACCACCCGGCTAGTCCCTCTGCTTCCCCACTCCTTGTCCTGACAGTACAGAAATGCAAAGTTCTGTGCATGGCTGGAGCCATGAGCAAGGAGCTGAGAATATCCCGTCAAGATCGACATGATTTTACCACAGAGGCACCTTCATTTTTGTGTCAAGGTCACTCAGTTTTCCTTCCAGAATCCAAATACTTTTGTAACCAACACCTCACTGCTGAAAGCTGGAGGGGAGGCAGGGGAGCCCTGTGTGCCAGTGGGCTGTGGGACTCTGTGTACCGCACGTGTGGACCTACAGCAATTTATCTAGAAGTCAAATAGGAACTAGTCTTTTCCTGCCCATTTGTCCACATAATGGCAAGTAGAAATAAAAATGAGAAATGATAATGTGCTAGCAGAAGGCTTCAATAGCCTTGGAGCCTAACACATGTAAAAGACAAGGAATGAATAATGGTAATGAGACATTACCTCTGGTAGCAACACATTTGTTTAATCTTACCACTACACTGCTAGCAGATCCTAGTAAAATTGGTATCCTATCATGGGCTTATTGTGGTGTTAAGTGGATATTTTTTCTCCCTGCAAAACAGTCTCAAGAAGTCTCATATTGTTTGTTCTGTAATTACACATTAATGAGTCTGTACATTCGCTGCATACTGTAACCACTGCTAATAAGCTCTTCTCCTCTGGGCTGTGAAAGAGACTGATTTATACAATTCCGCCCTTTGAGTTAAACAGCCAATGCAAAAATATTCTTCATTCCTACAACTTTTTGTAATTCATTGCCTCTCTCTAATACTCCCATTGAAGTTTGAAATAACTATGCATTTTCCAGCCAAAGGGAGGCATTTATTCCACTTTCTCTCTTCTACGTGTGTAAGTACGTACACAAACACACATGTACATACAAAGTTATAATGTAGGTCTGCACACATAAAATTATATGCTAGCAAAACTGAATTCCTCTGTGTGTACATGTGTGGGTAAAAGACTGAAAGAGAGCACGTGTATACAGAAGAGCATTTCTCTTGAAAGCTGAGCTTTTCATTCTTTTAAGGCAGAATGGACTCTTCAAACATGCAATCTGCAAAATAAATGCGTATAACAAAAATATTTTTTTCAAACCTAGAAGAGGAAAATGTTAGTTCCTGCTAACTTGTCTGTATCCCTATAAGAAATCTAAGTGTAAATTCCATTTGGGAAGTGGGCAGTGGCTGAGGAAGATACATTTGTACCCGTTGTGGCTTTTGCAGTCTCTGTAGACCGTAGGAGCCTCTGTGCTGCAGAGGTGGAAGTCATAATTCTACAAGGGCCACCAAGAAGTTAAAGAAGAAAGGAAGTGCTACATAAAGGGGAGGGAGATCCACACTCCATTCCTCATTATAGAGATGGTGTCCAGCAGAGCTCATGGGCAGCACAGCCTAGTCCAGCGAGGTTGGCATGGAGGAGGTGTTTGCCCTTCCTGTGCAGGGCTGCTGGCTCAGCAGGTGAAGAGATTCATGGGCTACTGGGGCTGTCTCCTTGCAGAACACAATGTGTGGTGGTAAGAGGATAGCAGCTACCTCCAACACTGAATCTCCCAAGGGCAAAAACAGTGGAAAGTGACCAAAGGTTCCAGAGGCATGTCAAAGTTTCCTGTAGGTAATGCTCCTCCACATAGAGGGAGGTCACCTCTTCTCTAAGAAGAGGCCAAGGAGTCTCCTTGGCTTCCTCTCTGGAGAATAGGAAAAACAGAGGTCTCTGTCCCCAACAACGCTGTGATCGTAGACACCCTCAAGTCCTGTGAGCCCTCCTGGTGTGAACAGAGATTGTCCAGTTACCTTTATTGGGCACCAGTTTAAGTGCTGCTCATTCACTCATTCAGATATTTTATCCACTTAATTTCCTACAGCATCAGTCAGATGAAGTCTGTAATGGAGAGTGAGGACTAGGTTGATGAAATGGTTTCTTCGGAGGATCCTTCTATAGTCCTATTCTAAATCTAGCATTGCACAGTGAAGTTTTGGGAGAAGTCTGGTCCTCAGAACAGAGGGATAGATGACTAACATGTTGAAATAATCACACGGAAAAAAACAGATATAATATCTTTTATCTCTCATTTGAGATATAGCTTTCCAATAAGAGCTGATTTGTGCCTAACTTGTAGATCTTTCTGTAGCTAATTGAGCAAATGAGTAGTAAGGCACAATTAAAAGAACAACTGCAACAAATATAGTGATGGAACCTTCTGTACTCCCACTGCAGAAAGCAACAGTGACTGATACACAAGGAATCTCCTCATGCATGTCTTGAGGAGCTACAGTTAGGTGCAATATACAACCCTTACAAAGGCAAGGCTTGTTGAGCAAAATGCAGTCTCCAGCCTTCCTGTGTGAGGACTGGTGTTTGCTGTACAAGGGTGTTTTTTTTTTACTGTTTTTTACCTTCAATGAGAGAGAGCAAAGATAGTTATATTACTTGCATACTTCCTGAGAACACAGTGATCCCCACGTTCTGGGCTGTGGGTTGTGTTTTTCACATTCAGGCCTAGGATGAGTTGATCAGATAGCAATGGGGAGCTCTAGCAAATAGCACATTTGCATCAGCAGAAACAAATTTCACAAGACTTGCTGGGAAGGTTTGTCTCAGCATGCCACTGTCCTGCACTTCTAACAGCCACTGCACATTCATCCGATAAAAAAAATGACAACAGAAAATGAAACTTTCAACGTTCTCTTCTACAAACACTTGAGAAGCACGTTACCCTGAAGGCATGAGCCTACAGCCTTTGACTGCAACAGTGCCTTTCAGTGAAAGGAATTTGAGGTGGTGGATGAGCCAAACTTTGTCCTGGTGTCCAGGAGAGCTCTCAGCATTGATGAGAGAAGTGACAACCCTGATGTCTAACAACTTCTGGGAGTCCACAGCCTGCCAGTAGGATACTGGAATAACATGGTTTTGAGCACCTTAGAAACTCACAAATACTCAGCCATTGTGACTCTGGCTTTTGGTGTTGGATAAAGCAATAGCTTCTTTCCTTGAGATGCTCTCCTCCAAATGAACAAAGCATCGCTGGTCAGTCTGATATTTCTGTCTCTTTTCTGACCATCTGTTGGTCATTTTCTGATCAGTTAATGGTCAACATTCCAAAGGCGAAGTCTGACACTTGCCTGGCAGTGGCCTGGCTTAGCCCATATGATCCACTACAGCAAATTGTATTTTCAGGTTACGTGTTCACAGATGGTGGAATTTGCAAGATTCAGTTTGATTTCTGGACCTCACACTGTACTCCACAGTGCAGAGCAGACATGGCCCAGATATCAAAGCTTACTTTAGCTAATAAGAAATAACAGCTTCTATAAAGCTCCTTTGCATTTTAGGAGGGAAGGTTTTCACCTTTTCCATTTGTCTTACTCTTAATTCAACCACAAGATCTGGGTGTTAGCATGATATTTAGGTGCATTATTAATCCTGGACTGAATAGTATTGATGCACTCTCCAGCTTGGTAGCAACAAGTAGTTTCAGTATGGTAGTTCATGGAATAGGTGGATGTTTCCTTTTTGTCATACCACAGCAGGTGATATTTCACGTGCCTAAGCAGCCTAGGATTTGTATTTTATTGACACTGAACATGGGAATGAACTTAGAGACACTGGTTTAGGGAGAAACTAGTCACTGTGTGAGTAGTCCTTTCAAAATGATCAAATTCTGTAAGAGTATGATTTTGAGACTTACTGGTTCTCAGATCTTGAGTTCAGTGTTGTTCCCTTGAACACACAAACAGACTCATATGCATACACATATTTAGATGCTGCAGAATTAGAACTTCAGAGTTTTGCCTGACTAAAAATCATCCCTATTTAACATCCTAATAGGCTCTATCACTGGCCAATAAATATGACTGCTTGAAAGTCACAGGTGAGAGCAGAAAACTTGTCACACACTCTTAGAATCCTTTCTGTTTGGTGAATATGGGTGCTTTTTTTGCAATATTTGGAAAGTGTTTGAAGCAGAAACAGAGCACATGTTTTAAAAGGAGACAAAAAGAGTCCTCCAAGGGCACTTACACCATCTAGGACATGAGACCAAGAGTGGAGAGGAAGTTTGACAAAACTTTGCCTGCTAGACACTTTCAGATATTCCACAAATGCTGAGAGGGCAGGAAAATGCCAAAGCTGATAGTCTGAAAAGATCACAAACACTTATGGAAGGCCAAATTTTCATCACTGTGCCTGATTTGTATAGGCAAGAGTCCACGGCTGTGTCAGTGCAGTGGGTGGAATTACAGTCCAACACTGATGTGACAAAACAGTGAGTGAGGCTGATTCTGTGAGGATAGACAGAGGGAGGTAAAGCTTCGCTATTTGCCCAAGCTATCTTAACTTGCAGGATTTAAAATCTGTGTCCTTGTCCAGGCTTTTCTTTTTGCTGAGATACTTCTGAAGATCTTTTGAATTACAAAATACTCCAGTAATTTGGTCTTGTAGAGATTTCACAGCTCATGACTGAACATATGTGAGAAGCACTACAGATCTGAACTAGAGATGACACAGTTTTCAGTATTTAGTCATGTCCTACAACAAAGGTACAAGCTTAGCCCCTCTCTTGTTTCCTTTTTCAGGCCACTCATAGCTTCTGCCATGCTGATGGCAGTGTAGCAGGAATTTTCAAAATGTTTTGGATATTTTAAACAGCTTACACTGTTTTTTCTTGAAGTAGTTACCTTTTACTTTTACTTCTCTCTCTAAACAGAGTGGCAGCATGGGAACAGGCTGGCTGAGGAAACTTGCAGTTCCTTTCTAGCTCCTGTGTCAATAGCCTGAGGAAGAAAAAGTCTCCTTTTTGACCTGGAGCCATCCCAGATAAGGGAAAGCTGGCTGAGGGCTCCACGCACTTGATCTCCATTATTTTATGGATGTGAGGTTTACTTGGATGGATGATAAAAAACCTTCTTCTTGTGTATAATTCTGTGGGACAGATCACAGATTATATGTGGCATTTTCACCAACACCTAAGTGGTAGCAGCTACCACTGCTCTCTGCCCCATGCTCCCCAGTTGTCTCCTGTGGGACACATGCCAGGAAGTTGACCACAGCATGACCAGATTCCAGCTTCATGTTGTTAGGACACATGTAAGGCATGCAGCCTGATACAGTAATCATTCCTGACAATAGCAATACAATAATCATTCCTTTGAGTTTCGCCATTTAAAAAAAAAAAAAGTCTTATCCCCATTAAAAAAAGAATTGAAAGATGTACAGATAGGGAAGTAAAGGCACATGATGGAATAAGCGCCTTTCCCATGGCCACACAGGAAGTCTGTGGCTGAGCTAGGAATTAAACCTAGATTTCCCAAGTCTGAATCCAGTGCCCTGACCCTCTTTGAGGCCATAATGTTTTGTTTATTATCAAATTCTCTGTAGGCTGAAGCAGAAGGCCACTGTTTGTGAGGAATAAAATGATTAAAATAAAGGTACTGTTTATACTCAGTGAGAAACTGAGAATAGTTCTGGACCAAGTATTGCCTATTTCTAATGCTATTTAATGTTCTCTTTTTTCCAAGTTTACATCAGTATAAAAATCCCCTTGTGGTATTGCTCCTTAATCAAGCAAACTACTCATGTCTTTCCTTATGGCTAGGACTGCAGTAGAGACCAATGCTTAGTTGTTTCCTGCTGTCCTGATTTAACAGTTAGTAGCATTATGACTGTCTTGACAGGAAAATAATAATGTTTCTGCTTCTTCCACTTGCCATTTCTCATCCAAAACCAAATTTGATCCATTTACTGTGGAGAACATCCAGAGCTAAGTTCTCTCGTACAATACTCTTTTGACTTGATAGAGTATTGTTTCTTGAATAGCTGCATAACTGATTTTTGTCTTTGGAAGTGCTCTCTGCAACACTCAAATAGGAGGTTGTGGTGAGGTGAGGGTTGGCATCTTCTACCAGGTAACAGTGATAGGATGAGAGGAAATGGCCTTAAGTTGCACCAGGGGAGGTTCAGGTTGGATATTAGGAAAAATTTCTTCTCAGAAAGAGTGGTGAGGCATTAGAACAGGCTGACCAGGAAAGTGGCGGAGTCATCATCCCTGGCAGTGTTTAAGGAAAGGGTAGAAGTAGTCCTCAGGGACATGGGTTAGTGGGCAATACTGGTGGTAGGTGGACAGTTGGACTAGATGATCTTACAGGTCTTTTCCAACCTTAATGATTCTATGATTCTAAGAGGGGTTCCACTGAAGTTAAAACGAGGCTAGAACCAGAAAAGCCAGGAACACTCAGGTCATGGCCCTCGAACCAAAATTATACACCAGATAAGGTGAGTAAAGCCCTCACAGTGGTCATACATCTCTTATATACACGGGCTGCTCCAAAAGTAGTGCCTTCTCTTTTATGATATTGGCCCACAATGTCAGAGGCAAATGTTTGTGGTATGGCAGTAGAAGTTGAACCTTCCCACCAATATTCCTTTACATTTTGTTGCCATGTGACAGATGGCAGCAGAGGGGCAATGTGACAGAATGGCATCTGACTTAGAAGTGCACATGGAGCAAAATTGTGTCGTTGAATTCCACTATGTGAAAAAAAATGGCACCCACTGACATTCACTGATGCTTGCTGAACATTTATGAAGACCAAACAGTGGATGTGAAAACAGTGAGGTGGTGGGTGGTGCATTTTAGCAGTGGTGACAGCAGTGTGAAAGACAACCCACATTCCAGACAGCCATGCACAGCTATCACAGCACAAAATGAAGAGCATCTTGATCAGCTCATCCACACCAATTGGCAGATTTTGACCAGGGAACTGTGTGTGAAGCTGAATATCAGCTTCAATATCAGAAATGATGGTAGCAATGTTGGAATGTAGTAGTTTCTGCTAAGTAGGTCCCATGTATGCTCACACAGGAATAGAAAGAACACTATGCAAGTTTATAAGGATCTATTGAACCAATATAAGGCTGAAGGGGGGTGTTTCCTGGACCACATCATTAACAGTGATGAGATATGGTGTCACCACTGCGAGCTGGAGTGAAAACAGCAGTCCATGGAGTGACATGTGAAATCTCCATCAAAGAAGCTGTTCAAGATGCAGCCCTCAGCTCTCACAGCATCTGTGAAACAGTGGGTCACCTCCACTGGTGCAGATTTTTACAAGAGTGACATGCAGGTCCTTGTTTGTTGCTGGCAAAATGCATAGCTAATAGTGGTGACTATGTTGAAAAATAGTGCTTTGTAGATGAAAATTTGCTCTACCAAATAGTCTTATTGAGCTCTTTGTTGTAATTTCCATGGAAATAAATAGGGTGCGTTACTTTCGGTATGCACAAAAACAGCATTTACTTACTTGTAAATAATACAGCTTTATCATCCTGCCATTCCTAGAAAAGTATTTATAGAATCATAGAATGGCTTGGGTTGGAAGAGACCTCAAAGATTATCTAGTTCTATCTCCCTGCCATGGGCAGGGCTGCCCCCCACCAGCTCAGGCTGCCCAGGGCCCCATCCAACCTGGCCTTGAGCGCCTCCAGGGATGGGGAACCCACAGCTTCTCTGGGCAGCCTGTGCCAGGGCCTCATCACCCTCTCAGAAAAAACTTCTCCCTGACATCTAATCTAAATATCCCCTCCTTTAGTTTAAAACCATTTCCCCTTGTCCTATCACTATCTACTCATGTAAAAAGTTGGTTTCCCTCCTGTTCATAATCTCCCTTTATGGCACTATACATGATACTTGACCGTGAACTAGAGCTATTATTGCTATATCTGTAAGGAAGCACAAGAGCAACTAGAGTTGCGGGATGGGAAATGCAGGGCAGCTCTCCAACAGTCACAAGGTCTAAGGGAATGCTGCTGTTCATCAGAAGCAAACGCCTTCATACATAGGTAGATTCCTCTTCTCTTTCCTACATGTTCCAAAATACATTAACCTAAGCTGAAGAACTCAGTACTGATTGAGTGGCCCAGAACATATTTCCTATTTTACAGATAAGCAGTAGGGAAAATATCAGAGCCTGCTCGTGCTTGCTGTGCAAGAGTGTTTCAAAGAAAGTGAAGCCTCACTAATACCCATTTCTTATCACCTCCTGACAGCCTCCTTTGTGGGGGAATAGCCACAAATGGTTTTGAACGAGCTCTTCCAACAGGGTAGTTTTCATGCAGTGATGAACAAATAATTATACCGCAGTACACCTTTGTGTAACACTCCTGTCTTCATTTACATACAGGATTTCACCACTATCTTCCTGAAAAACTACAACATTCAGTTAGCCACCAGATAAGATAAAGGCTGGAGCTTGACTCAAAAAGCCTGCGTAACTACAGGGGCTGTGATATTTATCGAGGATCATTTTACAAGTTTTACTTTTTACTCATCCCTGCATCAGATTAATTCTTACAGAAAAGTCCCTGAGATAGGGGGAGTGTAAAAAGCTCGGTCATACGCTGTTCTTTAACAGATTCACATTCGCGCTTTGTATCTCTTTTGCCTACAAATAGAGAAGAGAAAATTCTTCATGTGAATTTTAAATGCTTTTTGCTCCAGCCAAGTTTCATTCTGAATTAGCAGGACGGAACAGTACATGATCTCAGGGGAAGGACTTCCTAAACTGTCTGCTCCATCCGCTGGCAATCAGGCAGGATTGCCTGGTTAGGCAATCCCTATTCTTCTTTAGCTAATTTCCTTCAGTACTCTTCCACCACTCTGCTCTCAGCAAAGAAAACCATTGCCTAATCGAGTGCTCTCACCCTAAGGTGAGGCATCTTGAGGTCTTTCTTTGTGTTTGATTTCCCTCTTTTCTTCCTCAGAACAACAGCAATTCTTGTCCACCCTCTTAACATGAAGATGAGAAGCAGAGTGGTAGGTTCAGCTTTGGTGAATCAGGCTGCCTACACAGTAGCGCAGTTCAGTAACTGTCTTAAAGTAGGTGGGAAGGGGAGTACAGGTCAAGTGAGTGAAAGTTGGAGTGCAGTCATCCAGGAGATTGTTTTAGGGGCTTTAGAAAAGGCTGAGCCTGTGTATGTTTTGTTTGTTGTATTTTTTTTTCTTCTAAGCCACCAAGTATAATTCCTGGTCTGTGCTTCCCTTTCTGTCACTTCTCCATAATTCTTAGCATTTCAGTTGGGCTGCTCTCTCTCAGCTGCTTCCTCTTTTCCTGCTTTCCTATATTTCATTATTTGCACTTCTTCCTCTTCAAGGTCTTTTACAACAGAGCGAGGAGGATGTGGAAACCCGGTTACAATATGACATACAAACTGCAGTGTCACAACTGCAGCTATTGAGTTTCACCTCCAGGAGTGTGCAGAAGCAGGTCCAAGGGGAGAGGGAGCAGGGGGGCTGAGAGAAAAAAGGGAAAGATTTATAAATAGGGAAGAGAAATGACAGAAAGTCATGAGGCTTCTGACCCAGGAACTTGAGATAATGTCTTTCCACACAGTTTAAGATAATTCCAAACTGAACAACCACCATTTCCTTGAATGCAATGAGAGATGGCAGCCTGTTTAAAGGTCTCCTGTGATACTACCAACAGAGATAAAGCCCTGACATGTTCCTGAACTTGAATGTGGAGGAAAGCATGGAAGCTGAGCAGACTTTTAGGCCTTATGATGCATTGCTCTTTCAACAACAACAAAGCAATAGAACATCCCTAAAAAAATTTTTTTAGTAGCTCTGTGTGTGTGTGTTAAATAATCATTTGAAAGATGCCATGGGTAAGAACAAGGAGGTACTGCAGCTTTCTTGAGATTTCAGCAGCTGGGAAAGTGCTCCCTCGAACTTTACTCCAACTACTTCCTAGGGCACCCATTACACTGAGGTGCACATTTCTTTCACAGTTCTTTTTTTGCCTTTTTTTCCTCTTTCTCTCTCTCTTCTTTTTTACCTGGAGTTTTCTAGAAGCCTTTCTGCTTGGTTGATCTAAATTTACATCATAGCAACTGGTACAGGACCTGGGCCAAACTTCTAGGCCATGACAGATGCTAAGGAGATAAACAACTGTGGGTCAGGAGGAAATGGGTAATATGTCCAGACTGCTCTGAGTGTTTGTGGAAGGAGTTAGAGGAACAGCAGATAGAGGTTTCCTGTTAAGCTGGACAAGGAGGAAGCTGTGATGTTTCTCAGCTATGCCTGCGATTGGACTCAAGTTCAACAGCATTCTTAGTGTGGGTTTCTTTTTTTCTCTACTCACCCTGAGAAGCTCAGGTTGTCTTAAAAGTCTAAACACCACTGTAAATCAAGGAGACTTGAACTCCCAAATAATTCAAATAAATCAAAATTACTCTCCTCTGCTGCACAGTTGCTTGCGTTCTGCAGGGTGCTGTGGTGGAACATGCATTTGGAAGTCTCCCTCTGCTGCAGGGAAGCAATGCCTGAACCAGCTCTGGAGGTTTGAAACCAGGATATATCAATATATGTTCTTTTTGCTAACTACTTCTCCACTCATCAGCTTACAGGTCATGGCAAAGAGTTCGTGAGAGGCTAACACATACCTGCCTGAGCATGCATGCTGAACAGAGAGTGGCCCTGGTTTTTAGGGGTGACCAGATGTCCAGAATTTAGATACAGAACTTGAGACAGTGGTCTGATTTCTCAGTGATCACTGTTTTTCAGGCTGATCTGTGTTTTCTGATCATCTAGTTTTGTTAGTTTCTCCAGTTGGAGAGCCATAAAACCTAAGTTGTTTTCTGTAAAAATCTTTCATTGATAGACAGCTATTAAAAAAAAAAAAAGATAGGTGTATTGAAATGAGTGGAAGAATTTAGAGAAATTCAAGCAACATTTGAATGCTGTTTAAACCATTTTAGATTACCTGGTACTACAGCCAGAAATTCAGGCCTTGATGAAAGAATTTCTGTGGTCTGAGTTATGTAGGTTTCACCTGATCATAATAGTCAGTTTGGGGCTATTAATGACAATGGACTCAAGAGTAGTGCTATTTGAAGACCCTTTAATTCAACAACTATTATTTTGTAAGCTTTGAACCCTTGTAACCCTCGAAGCTCTGCCAGAAACATGCTGGCTTAGATGCTTTGCTGATCTATCCATGTGAAGAAAACGGTTGCATTTTGATGTAAGATACTGATACTCAGCATGGTGTTTGTGACTGTTTGAAGATTGTGATCTTGACTGTGTTTCCAGTGAGTTTCAAATTTCAAATTACTCATTCAAGAAAGCGGTATATAATCTTAAGACACCGTTTTACATTCACCAGCCTTAAGCACTGCTAAAGGTTTGAGGAAGCTGGACCTCAATGGCTTACCATTTTGGCCTTTCTCATTTGGAGGCATGATAACAGCTGCACCGGAAGCCCAGCTAGCTTCAGTTTAGAGCATTGTTCTGCGTCATGGCTCACTTCTGATCTTGGAGACATCCTTCAGGACACAAATAGGGACTCCTAAGTTAAGGAGTTCCAAATCACACTGAGGTGCACTTGAAGATGAGAGCTAGGAAGTTGCCACAAGCTTGACCACTTTGGCTGTGATCTCCTTCCTGAACTATTTTTAGGGCAGAGTGGCCTTACTAAAATAAACCTCCTCATGGTTTATATGTGGCCTCTGAAATTAGAAAAGATTCTCAAAGATTCTTTTTACCTTCTATGAACATCAATCAGCGTATCTCCACCACTAATGTCTTCAGTAGAATTATATACGCTTAGCACAAATGAAGTTATGACCACCTGCACCCAAGTGCTTTAGCTGTGAGACTTCATTCTGATCTCTTTTGCATTTGTGTAACAGAACTTCAAAGGAGGAAAAGCAGTTCCTGATGTAATATCTTTTACATTCATAAAATTCTTTAGCCTGAACTTCTGTCATGAGCTTTTTTCACTTCTTTCTGAGAAACTGGGATATTTCGAATAATCTGTTCTTCCTTTTGAGTCAGCTTTTAAAGAAAGCTAATGAAATTAAGGTTTTTCTCTTAGCATTGTGTTCAAAGACCCAAGGAAACAGTATACATTGCAATTGCTGGATGCCTCACAAAAAGGAAAATTATGTCAAGAGTAACTTATCACAGTGCTAATATAGTTAAGAATGGATTCTGTTCAGGGAAGGCAAGGAGAGTTTATTTTTCCTGAGGTAAAAACAATGAAAAATCAGGTAGGAAAACTGGCCTGAGTCCTTCAAAAATTTGGACTGAGCAGACTTGTTCTGCAGATTCCCAGAATGATCCAGATCTTTCAGCTCTTGAGAGTCTTCCAGCATCATTGGGAGTTCCCTGCCACCCAGCATGGAAGACTGATTGCCTAGAAGGAACTCTAGATCCTGTGGCAAAGCACTGACTGTAATATGTGATGAGAAAGAATTCATTTTGACCTGACATTTTTCTCCTCAAGACCTATCTGGTATGCCCATACTCAGAGAATTTCTTTAGGATTTTAGTGGAACAATTTATGCTTCTTCCCCGGATGTAGACTAGGATTTCCTTTCAGTGGACTGTTGAGCACACTGTGATCAGGTAAGCAGCTGTTTACATTGCAAAACCTTCTGGCAATATTTCTGCAACACGAAAAGAAAAAACTTCAATAGTGTCAAATAGGTACTTCTAGAAAAATAACTGAGCACTCAGGAGTAGTATGACTAAAGCAAGCTACCTCAGGATTACCTTCTTTGTACAGTCCTGAGAGAGATCATCTAATTTACTACCGCAATGTGAAGACTGCATTTGATCTTCTTTAATCTAGAACAAACTTCCAACATCCTTGGTTGTTTTTTTCACTGTCCAATGGAGGAGAATCAGCTCTGGAATTTGTTTTGGCTTTTGGCCATTCAGTAAAGCTGTCTTCAGATATTCCCTCTTAAGTGTTGAAATAGCAAGATTCCTCCCCATTTCATCCTCCGACCTCTTCTTTAAAGAGCAGACTGACAACACACAGCGTTGGCACAGCACCCATAGGCACCTCCCCAAACCTAAACACAGCTGCTTAATCTAATTTTAGATCTGCTAACCCTTTTGCAGCTGGGGAACTATTGACATTTGTGTCAAATAGCACTCAAAGCATCATCACAGTAGCTAAACAGTCCCCAGTAAAAGTCCCTGCATCTGTCTCGCTGACTGAGAAGGCGTAGTGCAAATGTGTAAAAGGGAGGCCTCACAAGGCCAGATCCTGAGCCCGTGTGGATGTGTACCACTCCAGGGACAAAATGAAAGATGTCTATGCAGTTCACTGAGTTGTAGCATGAAAAGGGGAAGGTTTGCAAGGGCTAGTTTTGCATGCAGGGCAAGGCAAATTTAGGTGCTCTGAAGCAATATGCAAACAGTTCTCCTTTCCCACCCCTGTGCTCTCCCTGCACCACACTGGCAAGCCTGGTAGCTGTGTCCTCCCTTTCCTCCCACAGACCAAGGACAACTCCCAGGCAATAGCTCTTCTGCAGAGCAGTGACCACGATCTTCATCTGATGCAGATCTGACCAGTGCTCTGTGTACATGTTCAGGTTTCACCAGGTTTTGTCTTGTTCAAATAGGCTTAAAATTCCCCCTCTAACTGGTGTTCGCATCATTTGTATGTAGCTGATCTCATTAAGTATGCAATTATGCTTTACCTCTATATTTCTGCATTTGCTAAGCCTTTTGCTTCGGCTAGGGATGCCCATAGTAACCCCAGGTTTGTAGCACAGTAAGGACAACTTCCAGTGATGTCCATATGGCTTCTTGTGAGAATGTCTCTGGTCTCCCTGTTGAATCTTGTCTTAGTCTCTCCTCTTCTCCAAGACAGACTTTTTTGCATGCATGCTCTGCATGACAACATGACTGCATGACTACAAGGGGCCTTTGTGATTACAAAACTCTTTTTTTCACGTTCTCCCAGGCTCCACGTGTGACTTCCTTTAGCTAGAATTTCACTGCATTAGTTGAATAAAGGTAATCACCTATGAATTTCACCCAAATATGCCTTGTGAAAATATTAGAGAAGGGGAATGCCTTACAGATGTTAGGTTATGGAATGTATGAGACTCTGCTTCTCTTGGTCAACTGTGGCTGTGATGGGAAGAGTGTAAAGTGCAATGTTTATGGAGCTTCTGGAAGATGCATCTTCACCAGTAACAAACTTAGCATGTAAACATGCTTCCACACAGATATACCTCTGTGAGCCAGGAATGTTTTCATATGTTTTGAGTGTTTTAACCTCACTGTTGTGCATAGCTACTTGAGGTTATTTTGCTTTTTAAAAATTTCTTGTTAAATGCCCTCTTGGTACTTCCTCATCCTTTATGCCCACATAAAAAAATCATATGAGACAAAGTTGTTGAGGATGACAAGCTCTGCTTGCTACAGGTTGTCAGCAAACCTTTCCCTTCAGTTTTTTTCCCTTCAGCCCCTTCCCAGATTATGTTTCATAACAGAAAAGTGTCAAGAAGGGCTGTTAGCAACAAGCCTGTAGCAGTTTCCTTAGCTTCTCTGTCATGCAGCCAGTGAAGGACACAGCACTCCTTATAGAGGAAGCCCGGGTTACACACGGAACTTGAGAAATAGGTTCAGTATGTCTTTTCTTGATAATGGTCTTTCTCTCTCCTTCAAAATTTTGTTTCATCAGCAATTCAGATGAACATCAAGCAGCCAGGTAGTTACCAGTTCTTTGAAAAAATAACATGAACCCAGTACAAGATGTACCAATAAGTAGCGTGATAAAGACTAACTATAAACACAAACTAGATCAGGCTTTTGGATGGTTTCCTGCTGAAACACCAACTCACTGCCAAAAGCACTTAGCCTCCATCATGTGAGTAGATTTCAGGGTCATTACCTGACTCTGTCTGTAGCCTATCCATCCTCACTGGTGCATTAAAGGATTCCTACAGCTAAGCCACTGGAGCTTACTGGGAGTCTGCACAGTGGAGAAAGAGCCCTTCTTTTCATACCAAGAGAGGAAACACTTTGCTGGTTACTTGTTCATTCGGCTGCATTCCCTGCAGCCTGATCTCAGTGCAGCCCCAGAAAGCTGTGTTGATGCATTTTGCTCCCTGCACCATGCTGCCGAAGCCAAGGCATGCAGGCAGGCGCTGGGGCTTGCACTCCAGGTGCCCACAGCTGGGTAGCAGTGGGAGGAAACAGTGGTGGAGGATGATGAGAAGGGTGGAGCACCTCATGCTGGTTGTCCCACCAGAGATAGCTTATCTGAGGACGCCTGTCTTTCTGGAATAATATCCATTTGATTAGAAGCCAAAATTAGAGTGGGGCAAAATTGGCTGCCAAGGGCTGATTGGCACTCGTTGTCAAACGTGGGGCAGTTCCAACCCTGCAGGGGCAGTCTTCTTATACGGTGTACCCAGTCTGCTGTACCAACAGGTGTGCCTCTGTGGGTCTTGCTGCTACACATCTCTGTAATTTTGGTGTCCCTTTAAAAATCCAGCTGAGGGCTTCTAATTAAGAAGCTTTCACTTTTATCTGCCACCCCCTCTTTGCCACAGTGCAGCCTGCAGTAAAGAACTCAGCACTCTCAAGCGAAGTGATAAGGCGCCTGCTCTGTATCGGGGCTTCCTCACCAGCCTTAGACACCCACCTCCCCTGCTGTTTGTGCTCTCACTGTCTTGTAACATGGTGAGTGCTGGCTACTTTCCTAAACAAAGCCCTGTGTAACAGTTTGTGCAACATGGGCTGCATACAGCTTATTTTGTTTACTAATTATTTTTGTCCATAGCAATTAAGCCTCATCATAGGCTCTAACCTTTCAGGCAGTCCTGAACTGACCTCTAGCTTTCAGCATTTTGCACGTGCGGATACCATAAATGCCTGAGAAACTGGGCAGTGCAGTGCTATCTGTAGAAAAGATCGGACAAAACAACCATGTCTAACATGCTTTGCCATGCCGCATCTGCTGAATTTTATTTACTAAGGGCTTAGATCATCACATAGCTCATTGTAATTGTTCTGCCCAGGCCTACTGTTGGCATCTTTTTTCTTTTACAGCGACATGATTCTTCATGTCCCTTCAGAAGCTCATAAGGTAAAGATACTATTAATGGAAACACAAGCTAAAGGGTCTGTCTCTGTTGTTGTCAAGCCTTTCCAGTGAAAAATGAATCCTTAAATATTCTGTGAAAGAACAACCTCTTGTGTGCCTTGTACTCCTGAGAACGACATCCTCCACCTGCAGTACTTTGCCGTTGTCAGAACGGAACTGTTGCCACAGTTAATGACTAGGATGTGAAAAGAAAAGGGGAAGGTATGGATCCCAGGTCGTAGCTATGTGTGAGGGTTTGGTGCACAGAACAGAGTGGGTGTTTTGCCTTATCGAAGAAGTAGCAGGTAGAATTGCTTGCAACACTCTGTTTTATCTCTATCTTGCACTTATATAGACAGGAAGAGATCCTGGCTGCTTTTGTTGACAGCCTGGTCTGTTGGGGTGGTTTATTTTAGTCTAACATGCTTTTTTTCATCTTGTTCTACCTTTGTAGCAACATTTTATATAATTTGCTAACACAGATGACGTTAAAGGTTTTCTCCTCACCATAATGCTCTCAATCCACTGCTCAAATGAATCAAATATTGTTGCAGCTTCATCTGTCTACTGCTTGAATAGCTGTGGTGCCTGCACACAAAACTCATGCTGGACTTTAAAGCTACTGTTAGTCATCAACTAACATCAACAAAATGCTTCTGACTTTTCTTGGAATAACAAATGAGCCAACCAAACAAAAAACTGCATGCACTCAAATTATTTGAAACAACTTCAA
This sequence comes from Numida meleagris, assembly GCF_002078875.1. NCBI lineage: Eukaryota > Metazoa > Chordata > Aves > Galliformes > Numididae > Numida > Numida meleagris. Next base: position 78,936,799 of record NC_034410.1, read on the forward strand.
GAGGAATTTTCTTTGCTATTGGATGCTAAGTACAGGCAGGAATTTGCATGGAGTAATGTCACGACCAAAAATTAGATTATTCTGGTTACTTTCAAAGAAAGGCTAAAGGACAATTTCTTTTAGACATGTATATGCCAAGCGATGCAGTTAAGTACCTTCACTGCGATAAAAGTACTAAAGGTACTCAGATCCCACTAAAAATCAGTGAGAGTTAGATACCTCTATCCTTCGAATTCCCCAGCAACTTCAGTGTGATCTGTTTTTCTCTGTTACTCCCTAAATACCTTTGATAGCCAGGTCTTATTGTATTTCTTCTTTAAAAATCCCAGCAGAGAAGATTATGAGCTGGGATGTGAATGTCCTCTTTCAAATCAGATTTTAGCCCAGGCACTCAAAACCATGCCAGTACCAGAGTTTCACAAAAGTTTGAAAGGCCTTTACATGTGGGATGGAGCCCACGTGGAGCTGAAGAATAATCATTAGTCCCACACATCTTTTCCCCAGCTGCCTACTCTCTCATTCTTTAAAAGCTGCTCCTCCAAACCTTCCTGTTTCCAAGGAAGTCCATTTGATTTCTCCTTTCTCCCCACTAACACTCATTGCAAAACACCTACCTTCCCTCTTGGCATTGCTCAGCTCTTTCCAGGGAAGTGTGACTCAGGCCTTCGTCCTTCTTCACGCCTTTCTGAGCATCCCAGCCTAAGTGCCATGCTGAGCCAATTACGGTTCCCTTCCCAAGAAAATGGTGCTTGGATCTGAAAAGACAGATAAATCGTATCGTCACCCCTCTTCCCTTTGATGTCTCAGTTCTTTTTTGTCCAAATACTTCTGCATATGCCACATTTTGTCATGGCAAACACTCTTCATGACATAAATTTCAAATGCTCTTCAGAAAATCCAGAGTGAAACTCTCATTAGACATCAGATAGCACAAGAGACCCACAGGGTTCCCTGCTTCTGGCTGATTTTTCTACAATATGGGTAGGTCAACAGGGAGGTGGGGGCAGAGCTGCCAGTTCAGTGACACTGATGAACTCCACATTCCTTGCACACACAAAAAAAGGCAAAAAAGGCTTCGTTTAAACTTTCCCAAATTAAACCAGTACAGAGAGAGTACTGGTGTACAGAGAGTGCACAAAGAGAGTAAAACGCAGAGCCTTGTAAGGTGGTCTCCGACAGAACTGAAGTCAATTAATAAAGCTTTGATGGTGTTAGAAGAGTCAATGAAAAAAAATGTTAGAATTAATTATTGTACAGGTAATTAATGCCTGCATGTATGTGTATAACAACATGAATTTACCAGACATTATTTCTACAAAGACTGTATTAACTATTTGAGAATCCTGTGCAAATGCTGTGTTCTTAATCAGTGCATCTGAAAAGTCTGATTTCCAGCTGGTTGTGCCCCAGGAGTGATTTTGCCCACTATAGCAAGGGAGGGAGAGAACATCTCTCACAAAAGAAACAGAAAATTTTATTGTTTCATTTTTTTCAATCTAAGTCTCCAGATAAAGCCATGAAGCCTTTTTTTTTTCCCATTTCTTTGTCAGACTTGACAAAAATCCTGAGTATTTCTTCTGGAGTGGTTCTCTTCCCTGTCCCTTCTCATGCATCAGTGGAACTTTTTATAGTAACTCTCTTTTGAAAAACAGGCCTGCAAAATGTGCTAAATTTGAGCATGAAGAGATTTTGTTCACTAACTAGACATATAAAATCTCTGTGAGAAGCCGGGGGTAGGAATATGGCCTTACCATGCGTCAGCTCTTGTTCCCAAAGTGAGCTTCCCACCCAAAGCAAGCCGTTGGTGAGCAGTGCTGCAGGGACATCCCAGGTCCCAGCTCCGCTTTACACAGAGCTGCATTGCTCAGTGGAGCTGCACGGCTCCAGAGGCATTGCTGCAGAGCTTTAGTGAAGTTTGAGGAGATCGATATCTCAGTCACTGTTTACAGCAAGTAATGAACTGTATCATTACCACTATCAGCGTACCCCAGGGCATGTTAATTTGCGCTTGGCAACTCATAAGATGCACACTATAGTGTGTTTGTGTGGCTACTTTTGTGTAGATACATTCTGAGGACTAGCATCAGAAACACAAAAAAAAGAGTGCCAGTACACAATTATATACATAATCTAATTCTCTGTTCTTTCATTCTGTAAGTTCATCAGATGTGCAAAGAAAACAATGCAATTTAACTTTTACAACTGCAGTGACTAGAAATGAGCACAGGTAAAGAAGAGAACTCTGCCCTGCAAAGAGGGAATGACAGCAAAAGGTCTTCCCATTGCAGGGGCGGTGGTTTCCTTGGGACTGGGAGAAGGCTGGGCAAGGTACTCCTCTCCTGTTTGTCCTTTTTCTAGATGCTTCAGCCAAAGTTCCTCTTGACTTCAGTAAGACTTAAACTGCAAGGAAGGGGAATGCCCAAGAAAGATTATGCTTTTAGAAAATATGATAAAACTTGTTGGATGCTTTGGAAAATATGGCATTTTCACAAATCAGAATCTCCAGAGGCAGGTCTGAATTCCTCTGCTTGCTGTCCTACTGCTTTGTCCTGAACTGCCTGTGTTACTTCTGCAACATTAGCTCTGTCTTTCTCCTATACATTTCTCATATAGCAATAATGCCACCTTCTTTTGCATTTTCTGCTAGTAGTACCACAAGTCAGCACCCTGTTTGCCTTCTTTATTGCAGCTGCATATGGGGCAGAAGGCTTTAGGGACTTTCATGCGATAATTCCCAAATCTTTTTCCCGTAAGTATACTGCAAATTCAGCTCACTGAATTCAGAGCATTTCCATCTAGTTCCTACTTCTGTGGTTTATTTGTGTGTCATTTCACCTCTCAGTAATGTTCATTTGTCCACTTATGCTTCCAAAGGGTTTGAGTAGTGTGAGCTTTTTGTTTTGTTTCAACTTAACGTAAAGCCTACTTCAACAGCCACCCTCTCCAAACTCCTAGCAGGTGAGGCATATGCAATTTATTTACATAACCAATTATTATGTACATATTTACATACAAATTGTCATTCTTATAATTAAGAGAAAATACTTGTTGTATGATTTATGGAAAATCTGTCATATGCTCAAGGTGAATAGTTCTATTGCTTCTGTTCACCACAGTGAAAACAACACTGCAGAGCAGTATTCTGCTAATTCTGTAGAATACTGTAGAACATTTCTGATTAGCCACTTATACCATCTTTGTAAATCACTGTTTTGTCGCTGATTTTTTTCCATACCTCTAAATCATTCCCTTCTTTAGGGCATAATTGTTAAAGGATACCTGCTGTTTTAGCAGTGCACCTTATCTTACATATGATTTTTATTAACATTTGTATTAAAAATTTTTATTGAAAAAACATTCAACTGACTACAGATCCTTCATAAAAAGGGTCCAGCCAAGCAGCGTTCAGAAACATGAATGCCTTTACTCCAAGCATGTTTCCCAGCAGGGCTTTCCTTCAGACCCTGTCATCAGACACATCCTTGCAGTCCAGCTGGAACACCTGGGAGGTTGCAGGGGGGTCACAGCAAAAAGCTGAGCAAACAATTCATTTTCAAGTAAATGTTAGGATCTTTCAAACTTTGATGTAACTAGTGCCCAGAGCTTAATTATGTCACTGTTATCGCACCACATAGGAATAAGCCTCCTATGCAATTATTGTTGCACAAAAGGGACCTGGCTCTCTATGGGGTGAAGCAGACCCCTTACATACTCAGCTAGCCACTACAGTAAATACTCTCCTCTTGGGTTCCGGAGAAGAACTGGGTTTTTCACTGAAAGGAAATAAAGATTTGGTCTTTTGGAGCTGAATGAAGAACTGTTTTTCCACTGAAGTCATCAGATCAGAAAACAAGGAATTAACTGTAAAGACAGTTTATTCTACAAAAAAAAAAAAAAAAAAAAAAAAAAAAAAAAAAAAAAAAACACAGTCCTGCAGAAAGAAGAGGAATGAATAGCACTGTGAGCTGACATGAACTATGGCCCTTTTCTGTAACATTTAGGTTTGAGACAGATATAGTCTACCAACCTACAAACTATCACATGTAGCCAGACTATGCCAAATTCACACCTGCATTTTTCTTCTAGTTGCAAGCAGTTGTCACCTATGGGATTATAATGCAGAAGAGTTGCCCAAAAAAGTCAGAACAGTCCTCCCACCCATCTTTGTTGATTTGACTGGTCTTAATAGAAGCTCGTGGTTGTAGATATCCTTTCTTCTTGGTTCGTGACCCTAATCCTGCTGCCCTAAAATGCAATTATTACTCCTATAATTTCCTGTGATGCCATCCTTGCTCCTAAATTCTTCCTTCCATCTTTCTGCACTTTGGGTTTGTTTTTAATCAGTGTTTGTTCTCTTTGATCAATGGGAATACTGTCCTTATCCTATAAAACTGCAAAACAAATATCTGAATTCAGTACAACCCTCAGGACCGTTCTGCCAAGCAGAGAATGTTACATTTTCAATTGTCTTTGATGTGTTGCTTATTTTCACAGTTCTTTGGGACAAATCCATGAGATGCTGATCAGTTATTAATTTAATTTCAAGTAGCCTGAACTGTCAAAATTAATGTTACAAATGCAAAAATCTCAAAGTGACCTAGGAACAGACTTGTAATGTTATTTGGGTTCCCGGTTCCTTGGATGGCTTGTATTTGTCTTCCTGATGTTAACTGTTCATTGCTCCATGTGTTGTAAACTCATCGCATGGCACACAGAACTGTAGTTGTGTTTGTAGCTTTTGTTACTTGGATATATTGTACATTCTGTGTAGAAGTTAACTCCTTTGATGTGATTGTTTCTTGGCCACTATATTTATTTTGCAACAAAACTGAGTGGCATCCTCTATTGTTTTTTTCAGCCGGTAATATTAAAATAGAGACTCAGAGTGATGAAGAGAATGGGCGTGCCTGTGAAATGAATGGGGAAGAATGTGCGGAGGATTTACGAATGCTTGATACCTCTGGAGACAAAATGAATGGCTCACACAATGGCCCAGGCAGCAAGGCTATGTCAGGAGTTGGAGGCATTCGACTTCCTAACGGAAAGCTAAAATGTGATATCTGTGGGATAATTTGCATCGGTCCCAATGTGCTCATGGTTCACAAACGAAGCCACACTGGTAAGGCCTGGCGTAGTTTTTCATTTAGTTGACAAGAATCAGCCACATATTAGGAACTAAGACTTCTTTTCTGAGTATCATGCACATGTTCCCTCTTGTAAGATAATGCAGCATCGGTGGGCATTTGGAACTTGGTTGTTTTGTTACTGTATTTTGGACAGCTCAGGAATCAAAATTTCTTCTTGATGAAATTCCAGCTATTGGGTTAGAAATTGGGAAAAACAAACAAACAAACCAAGATTTGTCAGAGTTATAGAAAACAGGCATAATTTCACTTATTCCAGTCAACAGTTGTATATTATGCTGATAACCAAAATTCATGTCTAAGTGAACGTGTAGTTTGTTTGGCCTGAAGCTACATGAAAACTTCATGTTTAAAAAAAAAACTGAAATCTCGTTTAATTGCTAAGAAATTTCTAAGAATTGCTGGAAAAAAAATGCGTCCAACTCTGAAATTGACCCAGTTCTAATGTTTCCAACAGTGCAACAAAGCTAATTATGGATCAATGATTACAAAAGTGATTGGCAAAATGAATAAGTAATTTAAAGTTTTAAGGGAACTGTACTACTAGCATTAGGAAGTAAAGGGTTAGTTTTATGTCAAGTGTTCCATAAAGTAAAAGCAAGTATTGTCACTGGTTAGATCTGGACTAAAAGCTTTCCATTGGGACAGTAAAAGAGACATGTAAAGAGGTTGTGCTCTGTGGTGATGATTTTTCATTATCAAAGTACTGTGAATTTTGCCTCAATTTTCCAATTCTAAATAGTTTCAAAGAGTGCAAAATATGAAGAGTCTGAGACAAATGAAGTGAAGACAGAGTGAGTCTCATCTTACCTGATATTAGGTACATAGAAATTTGGGCTCTGATCTAAATTCTAAGGTCATCTATAGCTAAAGGAGAAGAGCTGAACTGTACTGTACTGTACTGTTGTGCTGTACAAGTTACTTCGAAAACAAATATTCAGCAGTTTTGCATGAATATTCAGATGGCAGGAAAGAACAGATATGTATATTTATTGGGAAAGCCATAGCTAGTTCCTAGAAGAGGGGCTGCAGTGCACCTCCTAGATATAACAAAAATGCTTTCTTAACATTGAATTTCAGTTGGATTCTTTAAAAGTTGATCAAATGTGTATGGAAAATGACTTGAACCTCAAGCCTTTCAACAGGCCCATGGGCATAAATAGAGTTTTGTAGCAGTTTAAATAAAATGTTGCTCTTTAGTTGGGAGGCAGAAGGTTTTGTGCTTTTTCAAGGAAGCAAAATAAGTTCATGAGGAACAGAGGAGCAGGTGGTCTATTCAGTGCAGCTAAAGTAGAAAGTCAGTTCATAACTTGATAAAAAGATGACAAAATAAGACAAACAGATGAACAGTATGCATATGCTTATGTGTAGACACATGTATGTACATGGAAATGGAAATGGGAACAAAGAGGCCAAACTGTGCTCGTCCCAGCAGTGAAAAACTGGAGGAAAGCATGTTAAATCTGTGAATTTGTTCTGAATTCATGTTGTAGCGATGGGCAGCAACAGGTGTTTGTCCACACAGTCGTTCCAAACAGGTTATCCTTTGGGCGACGGCATGTACCTCTGAGCATCACCCAGCACTGGCAGCAGAGCAGCACGGCCATGGCTAGCACACTGCCTGCTGTAGCTGAAGAGCAGCTGTTTGGGGCTCCCAAGCACCAGACAGTGATACACCAAGTCTGAGTAGCCTCAACTAGACATGGTGTCACACCAAGGCTGAGCAGCCTCAACCAGACATGGTGTTACACCAAGGCTGTGCAGCCTCAGCCTGTTTTTTGTTGGCCTATGGGTTCGCATGCTGTGTCTCAGCGGGATAAGCTGGGTTGCCTCACCCCTGGCAGCCTTCCAAAAGCCCCGTCCTCCCTCATGAAGCAGACCTCCAGCTTCCAAAGCACCGTGCCCAGCACAGCAATCCATGCACATGCCATACGGCCTGTAGGTGTGGGGACAATGGATCTTCTCGACCCCCTGCAGCACCCATCCCTTGCCAATAGGACCCTCTTCTTAGTCAGGGAATGTAATTAAAACCCAGAGAGCAAACACCTCTTTGTTCAACAGCACCTCCTTCTTTTATCAGCAATTAAGTTAAGGGTTACAAAGTTGAATCCCTGAATCCTTCCATGGAAATAAGGTCTTTGCCTTCACTCCTGTGTCACCCTTAGGCCCTACTGCAAGCAGCTCTGAGAGGAGCTGTGCTTTTGCAGGGAGTGGAGGCTCAGAGCTGGCAGTTTAAATTAAAGGGACATCATGAGGTGACTGCTTTTCCTTTCAGTTGTGCTGTGAAAATTAATGTAGAAACGGGATACACTATTACAGACACTTAACTGTCTACGCTGAAGCCCATTTCAATACATGCCTGATGAAGGAATAAGCCTCGCAAATGAATTACTTTGCTGCTAATTCATGTAAAACCTGCATATGCAGTGAGGCTTCCTTAAATAAATATTTGATAAGTGAACAAAATTCTAGCACACCGAAGTGCCAAAATAAAATGACTGGCTGACCTGATAAAAGCCATAATTACTTTTAATGAATACACCTGCCAAGTGCAGATATGCAGAGCAGCACCTGATATGTCTGCCCCTTCTCCCTGCCAGCAGCTAGGAGGTGCTGGCTGCTTCCCAAGGCCTGACCCGTTGCTCCCAGCTGTGGGGCACATCCTGCTTGCATGTGTCCAACTCCATTGCTCTCCTGACACAACGCTTTAGCATGTGCATGTTCCCCAGCCTGCTGCTGCTTCTGTGCTCAGTGTTTAGGGAAAAGGAGAGAGAAAACCCTTCCAGCTCCCCCATCACCTCAGCCTGTACCATATGTGTATGTTTGTGTGCCTATATGGGCATATTTGTGTGTGTATATGTATGTACATTCCCTCTTCATACACACACCCTTGTGGCATGAGTCACCAGTTAGTCCAGTTATGTCTCGTTGGTTGGATCCAAATGTCGCAAATTTATTTAGAAAGTGAATGCCCCCTGAAGAGTCGGTGTTTCTGAGCATGTGAGGGAGGAGAGCTATATGCAGCTCTGAGCAATTTTGTCATTATGATGCTTAAGAAATGAGAAAGATTTCAATCAAGATGAGAAATATTCTTCACTGAATAAGTAGTCCAGGGTCCCACTAAAGCTTGCAACCAGCGCAGTGGTGGGTGATTCATTTCTGGGCTCCATTTTCATTTTTGCTCAAGGGGCGAAATTTGGGCCCCTGTCCCTCCATAGCTGCATGTCCAGAAGTGAAATCCACCAAATGCAGACAAGTGCTGTTCATCACGGGCGAGAAAATAGCACACAAAGCTGGCAGAAGATGCATTATGCATTTTTAACTTCATCCTCCCCCTCCCTCTTGTTTTGGGATAGGTCTACAGCCAGTCACCTTCCACCAGAGACCAGCTGGGAGCAAAGCTCTGTGTAGTTTCAGGGTCTTTCAGTGGGGATGCCATTTCATTTGTACAGCAGCACAAGTCTAGGATCCCTTACATTTCACCCCATTTTAAGTTTTATAGAAAAGCATGGTATGCAGCAGTCTCACCCCAAATGCTCCATCTGTCTGTCTTCTCCACCCACAGTGTGAGATTTATCCTGTAATTAAGAGAGCTGTAAGCTGGAGATATATTTCATTCTTCAGGCATGTCTCCCGGAGTACTTCTCTGATCCTTGTTTTCTCCTCTTAACGCTTCTCTGAGTAGAAATAACAGAAATGAATGCTAGAAAAAGTTGCCCAGTAAGAATTAGCCATTTCTTCTGAATGTGTCCCTCATTACAAATTGACTTATTCATTTCCGTTTCAGTCTTTTTCTGAAAAATACCTGCCACACTGAGTAACTGCTGAGAGGTGGAGCAGACACACTCTTACCCATTTTCATTTTTCCCTAACTGCTGTGCATGGCTTATTAAGGATAGAGAACACACCTGAAGGCCACTCCAGCTGAACCAGCTGTGGATGTCGTTTAGATAAATCCAGCTTCCTGCTGGACAAAGCCAGTGAGCTCACTGGGCTGGACAGGGAATGTGCTGGCCCATGTCAGGCTGTTTGACCAGTGAAAGTATTTTGCCATAAAGAAGGCTCGTCTCTGTTAGCTGCATGCTGAAATTGCCAGCCCTGAGTACAGTTTGCAGCTGTTTGCATTCGGTCTGTGCTGCTATCTAATTGCTTTCCAGCTTTTCTTCTGCATTATCCAAAAGTAAAAAGCTGTCATCCTGCACATGTATGGACATACAGGTTGATCCTACATGTCCAGAGTAACACATGATGGTTAAGTGAGAGAGAAGGAAGGAGTTGTTTAACTTGCATTTATTTTTTGCATGCTTAAACTTCAGCACTGAATATTCAGTATTATTGCTATATTAAAAAAAAAAAAAAAAGACAGGTCATCTCTGAGCTTTTTCTAATACCATTGATGATTATAATTACTAAAGTGAATTACATTTATGCCTAAGAAAAACAGAATTCAGCAAATGAATCTCAAAGGCTGGTTTGACTCAGGCAAAGGCTACATCTTAAGTGGGCATGCAGGAGTGGATCCTGATGATGGCGTGCTCTCGTGTTTAAATTTTCCCCTATCGCTGCCTGGTACTACTGGAAACATAAGAGACTGTATTTCCCACTGACTTAAGGCCTCATATAGCCTAAATCAAAAATCAAAAGCTAAGAGAATAAATGGCCGGTCTAAAACAGCATGAAAAAGCAAACAGCAGCCACGTAAATTTTTTTGCAAAGGCAACCTATTTCACTTGCTTGGTAGCAGGCACCCATTTAGACAAATCAAGTCTGACTTCACATTTTTCCCCGTGCCTTTCACAGGCACGGACCCAGGAGAGCCCATTTCTACGACTCCTCTGCTAACGCCTTGCCAAGAGAGGAGCTGGGAGTGTCGTGTGGAAGTACAGGGCTTCCTCTGCACTGTCTCAACTTACGTGATTTCAACTCTCTCTCTTTCTCTCTCTTTCTCTGTCTCTTTCCTGATTTGGCTGCTTAGGGACAGACAGGTAATGGAGAAGAAATTGAAAGGGAAAATACAGGGAAAATGTAAATGAAAAGAAGTTATTATAACTGTTATAATGAAGTGCCTTTCATTTAAATATAAGAATGTAACGCTGAAATGAACTTGTGATCCTGAAATGCATTTTTAATGAGTTTCCTTTTTATTTTGCTGCTTCAGTGGCATATTTTAAAGACCCTTTGAAAAAAGCCACATTAAAAACCCCACCAAATGCCACAACATGCAAAATTGGATATTGGTTTATTCCAAAACTGCTGATCAGGAAGAGTGGCTCTTCAACACAAAATGTTGCAGTCACTTTATTTAAATGAGTTTGAATTTGCATTGTGATGTGCCATTCTGATTTAGAAAAAAAAAAAATTAGATTTTCAGATCAAATTGACCCAGCCAGTGAAGCATTAAGAAACTGGCAGGTTTAGTCTGAAAGCCTCATGTTATATCAAACCTGCAGCCGGTGGAAGTCACAGAGCAGCAGGGAGAAAACAACTTTTTTTTCACTGAAATCTTTCTCTTGTTCCAGCGTAAGATTTTTTGTTCTCACACATTTCCTCCTTCTCCCCTTAGGAGAACGTCCTTTCCAGTGCAATCAGTGCGGAGCCTCCTTTACGCAGAAGGGCAACCTCCTGCGCCACATCAAGTTGCACTCGGGTGAAAAGCCCTTCAAATGCCACCTGTGTAACTACGCCTGTCGGCGCAGGGATGCCCTCACAGGCCACCTGCGGACTCACTCGGGTAAGTGGGGGTACGGGACCGCCTTGGGGCACTCCTGGACCACAGAGGTTATGGGGGCGTTGATGGCCCCAATCGTGAGAGGTCTTCTCGCCCCAGAAAGGCCTCAGCCAAGCGGTGAGCCGGCCGCAGTGCTGTAGCAGCACAGAAATGACTAAACTCTGCTTGCGCTCATGGTCCTTCACAAGAACTGTTTCTTTCCCATACTTCTTGGCCAATTAGAAATTTCTGTATTGGGGTTTCATGTCACAAACTGCATGTGAGTAATCCGTTTCATGGAACGACTAACACAAAGCTGTTGAAAGTTTTAGGGTTTGGATGACATTTACCTGCATACACAGATAACAAAGGGACTAAACACAGTCGTTTTTAAGTCATGAAGTCTCAAAAACATTCAGTCTGATAGTCATTCTCGGTGTAAGGGGTGAACACCACCTACGACATTTAGCAGCAGTTATTTGTTGCACCTGGTTATAACAAAAACACTGAAAGAAGGGGGAGGAGGAGATGGAAGGAAGGAGATAAGAATCTTCCAAAAAAGAGGACTCCGCTAGAGGTTTTTAGTGTTTTCTCTCAACATTAACACAGAGCTCTGAATAAATATTCTTTGAATAGTTGCATTTTTCCAATATTATTAACCTTGCTGTTTAACAAAAGCCATAGCCACACACTTCTGTGAAGCAAAACCAACTGAGCAACTATAAAGCACGTTAAAAAGAAGAGTGTAGTCTCAGCTAGTTTCCCAAGCTAGGATGGAAATGCAAATTGGATAGGAGACTTCCAAGACATTTGGCTGTAACTGACACCGGTAAATTTACTTGTGAAGGTTGGCTTTAGGACAGAAGTTTTGAATTGTGGAAGGGAACCCAAGGGTTGCTCCCAGACATCCAAAATAATTTCTATTTTTTCTGCTCAGTCCCAACCTGAGTCAGGAAAAGCACATGTTTAAATTTCTATTTTGCCTCCCTCCCCCTACTGATTTTTTGCAACTTTAACCCTATCTTTTCATATATGCACTACACCTTAACACTTTCAGCAAATGCTTAGGATTGCATAGCAAAAAGACAAAGCATAAAAAATAGATTTTGATTGGTTCCCGTAATTAGCAAATTCACACAAATACATTATGAAACAAATTGGAAGCCTGAGTCTGATTTCCACCTGAGAATTTGTATACAAAATTTAAAAGTTTAGCTGCGTAACGATCTAAAATTGTGACAGACTTTTCATGCTAAGACAGAAAACTCAGGTCCAGAGGTCCACGAAGCCCTATCATCACTGTGAAATTCCTGGAATTGCTTGAACCTGGATAGGTGTAAAGCAGAACAATTTTTGTCACGCTCTTTGTCTTGAATTTCCAGATGCAGAGAGCAAGAAAACATTAAATCTAACATTGTTCTAAAAGAGTTGAGCTGATTCTTGTTCCAGCAGAACTGACATCCAGTCGTGGGCAGGTGCGTGCCCACAAAAATAGTGCTCATTGCAGGTCTTCCTTATGCACAGTCTCTGTTGGAACCAGGCTTTAAAGTAACTTTGCTCAGATCTTTGAAAGCGTCTCAGTTTCTAACTTGTGTAGATGTCATTTTTCAAGATTTAGTGTTACAGTCCTTATCGGATGTGAATAATCTGAAATAAGCTTGCAGCACCCACAGCACTGGCCTATTGATGCAAAGATGTGCAATTAGTTTTCCATTATTATTTTTAAAAATAGAAAAAAAAATTCTTCAGTTCATGAGATTCTTTTGGGGTACTTTTGTGCTTTTATTCTTTTCCCATTATTCTTACCATTATTAATATGTTGTTGCATCCCTCATCTGAATCTCTCAATTCATTTTATTTTTTCCAGTTGGCAAACCCCATAAGTGTGGATACTGCGGTCGCAGCTATAAGCAGCGCAGCTCTCTGGAAGAACATAAAGAACGCTGTCATAACTACCTGCAAACCATGAGTATCTCAAGCAACCTTTATTCAGGTAATAAAAGTATCCATTTGGGGATTAACACTGTCTGGTCATGTACTCAGAAAAAGGAATTCAAAAGGAACAGCTGTACCATTTGCGGCATCTTTTGTGTTGGAGAGGCAGTGTTATGCATATGCACACACACAACACCATCCATATGATATTGCACCTGGATTTATTCTATATTTGATAAATATTTGGCTTTTCTCATTTTTTTTCAGCACAAATTAAAAGCCAAAGTGAAAGTCAGGTACATAATAAACATTTGCCAGACCTGGAATATTTCAGTTCACTGTCTGAGTACCAAACATCATCTCAGCACGTCTTAGTTTTGCATGGAGTCCTGTATTGTCAGTACTCTTGTGGATGTGTTCTTAATGAGTTAGTGTTTTAGGTCAGGCTCCAGAATCTTCTGCATTGCTTGTCTCCTGCCCTTCCCAGGTAGAGCTTTATGGGCTTACTTGACCACTGTCACCAATACATACATCAAGAATGAAATATCTGTCTTAGATTTGACTCTTCCAAACAAGAGTGCAGGAAGCCATGGAGATTTAAGTTAGCCAATCTGAGTCCAGAAAGGATAACAATTTATTAGCAGCCTTCCTTAAAAGTTTCCCATTTCCACCCAATTTTAAAAGGAACTCTTGTGCTTCTCTCTCAGTCTTACGATGAAGGTGAAGCCCATCTCTTAGTGAACACAGAGTATAAAACTATATCCAGAAATAGAATAAAAAGATGTTGGGGACTGGATTTTTTTTTTCAACAAAGAAACTAAAGATCTGTACAAGATTGACTGCAGAAAGTAGTCACATGCAATTTTAGGCAGAAAATATAAGACCCAGCATCTGTGGTGGAGCTTCAGGTTACAGCTCATCGAGTAAGTTACATTTCTTGTACACCTTTTCCATCTTGTCAGTATATATTCAGTTTGTCAAATGACAAAATGGAAGGTTCTCTCTGACTTTGCGATGATGCCTCATTTAATACCTTATATCTGGACAGAACCTGAATATGTTTTCACATGCTATCAAATAATGTAAAGTATATGCACATAATGATAACAGCAAATGCAGCTGAGATACTTCTGGAAGACAGCATATTAGAGCAGTGCTCCTTCTAATTTTATTGAGGGGCTGGAGAACATATAAATAGAAAAGCTCAAAGTAATATACAGAAGGCAGCAATACTTACCAACAAAGAAGTGACAGGATTTAAAAGGAAATTTTCTTCCTTGAGATTCAAATTTTTTGTGTCTGGCATTGGATTTGAAATGCTGGCATGCAACACATGAAAATCGACATGAATGAATAGCTGAACTAATATTACTTACTTAAGTAAAAATGTACATATGAAACTGATGTGAAGAATCAGAAACAATAATGAAAAATATTATAATTTTAGAGATAGGTTGAATTTTTTTTAATAGCAAATCACTAAGATTTTTCAGTAATTTAGGACTGAATATCTAATACCTCATGGGGATGAATACTTGGAGTATTGATTAACACCTTGGAAAGATGCTTTCCTACCATGTTCTGAAAGCATCATATAAATCCATATTGGATATAATTGGAGTACTTTTGCAGTTCAGAAGAAAATACAGGATTAACTTCTAGCTTTAGCCTTTGTATCCTCCTAAAGACTTCACTCTTAAAAATAATATTAAAATTATTAGCACTCAGATAATAAATCAGTTCTTTATTTTTCCAAAATTAAATCTTTTCAGCATTTTTCCCAGTATTTTTCATTATAAACCAGTTCATCTATTTCATTGCAAACAAGGTAGTCCTGTGTATATGTCACATTTTGCATTGTTTACATTATTTCCCTTATAAACTCAAGGTTGAAAAGGTGCAGTGAAACAGTTCAGAACGAGTGAGTGTCCTTCTGGAATTTTTCATACATTCTTCTTTATAAATAGAAAATGAAGCAGTTGTGTTACCAGTGTGATACAGAGCTCTTAAAGCCTTTTTTTTTCCCCCAAACTTAAAAAAAGTTGCTACAAATCTCTTCTAAGGCATCTGATTTGACATTCTGCTACAGCAGGATGAGTTTTAACAGCATTTTTTAAATACCTCATGCCGAAAAAATAAGTCCGTTGAAAGGATCTAAACTGATAAAAGCTTTCCATCAACTTGTAAATCTTATAAATGTTATTGGCAAAACATTTGCGCAAGGGAAAGATCCAGCAAAGAGGAGTAAGTAGGGTAGCGAAAAACTGTATTTATATTTTAATTATCTTTTGCTGTCTTTTAAAGAAGGAGTTTCAGCAAGAAATTAGGAAAATTCTGAATCTAATGGCAAAATTCTTACTTTAGAGAACTAGAATTTCACTGTTTATATGTGAAGTTCTTCTCTTAGAGATATTAATTGAATTTCTGCAGTTGAGTTGAGTGGAAGCACGCTGAAGTCTTATCAGGCCTATGTAAAAACATAAAATCGTAGAATGGCTTGGTTTGGAAGATACTTCAAAAACCATCGCGTTCCAATCCCTGGCCATGGGCAGGGCTGCCCCCCACCAGCTCAGGCTGCCCAGGGCCCCATCCAACCTGGCCTTGAGCACCTCCAGGGATGGGGCACCCACAGCTTCTCTGGGCAGCCTGTGCCAGGGCCTCACCATTCTCACAGTAAAGAATTTCCTCCTATCATCTATTCTAAACCTAACCTCTTTTAGTTTAAAGCCATTCTCCCTTGCCCTATCACTACTCTATCTGATAAAGGGTCCCTCTCCAGCTCTTTTGTAGGCGCCCTTTAGGTTTGGAAGGCTGCAATGAGATCTTCCCATAGCCTCCTCTTCTCCATGCTGAACAAGCATAGCTTTCTCAACTTCTCTTCACAGGAGAGGTGCTCCAGCCCTCTGATCATCTTTGTGGCTCTCCTCCAGACTCAATCTGACAGATCCTCATCTTTCTTGTGTTGGGGGTCCCAGACCTGGACACAGTACTCTAGATGGGGCCTCACGAGGGCAGAGCGGAGGGGCATAATCACTCTCCTCACTCTGCTGGCCACCCCTCTTTTGATGCATCCCAGGGTACAGTTGGCAAGCTGTATATAAGAGAGAAGAAAGAACAGAGAAGAAGTAAATTGTTTATGAAGCTTAGAAAGGGTCAATTACAGTTTTTCAGTCACTTGTGGATTTTCACTTGGAAAGATAATTTTTGTTTTCCAGTTCACAGGCAGCAAATAACAGAAAAATATCAGATGGGAGGCAAATTTCATGGGGGGTTCAGTTGCAAAGGCTGAAAATTAGTACTTAATTCAATTTGGTTTTTTTACATATAAGTTTTAAAAATTGTAATATGGAAAGATTGAGTGAAATTGAAGGCATAATTTACCCACTTTTGAACTATCAGAAATGGACTCTTGTAATATTCTAAACATATTTCTCAATCCTTTCACCTCTGTAACTACATAGGTCACTATTAAAGTAATACCTCCTATTTATTTCCATTGAAACTAAAAGATATACAAAGAACACAATAACACTATTTGATAGAGCAAATTATCAGCTACGTAACCCTGTTAATCAATTTAGTCACCACCATTAGCTATTCAGTTTTGCCAGCCATGAACAAGAGCCTGCATGCTGCCCTCATAAAAATTTGCAGCAGAGGAGACCCACTGTCACCATGGCCACTGCTGAAATGCAGCACCCACCACCTCACTGTGCTCACATCCACTGTTCAGTGTCCATAAGCATTCAGCAAGCACTGATGAATGTCAGTGACTGCCATTTTTTTTATCACATGGAGGAATTCAGTTCCACTGCTTGTAATTCATCTGCACTTCCATGTCAGATGCCATTGTGTCAGACTGCCCCTCTGCTGCCACCTGTCACACGGCAACAAAATGGAACGGAATATTGGCAGGAAGGTTCAGCCTCTACTGCCATACCACCAACATCCGCATCTGACACTGTGGAACAACGTAATAAAGTAGGAGGCATTACTTCCAGATCTTCTTTTTTTCCTGTCTGCTTTAACTATTCTCTGTAAGATCCTTCAAAGCAGAAGCTAGAAGCCTTGGCCAGCACAAGATGCCAGCTCACACTGGTGACTAGATACCATCAATGCCCTTCAGTATCCTGCACCTTCATGACAAAATTCTGATCACATCTCTTCGTCAGTCCCAATCTTTTGCATCTTCATGGCATCATTATGTGCGACTCCATGTCACCACAATATGTGCTGCTGCACCAGCGAATCAAGAACCACTTATGTGCTTCTTCTACTTGGTAATGTGTTGTCTAGGACACTTTACTTGCTTTTTCCAGTTACCCAGTAGAGCCTGATGTTGCATATTTCAGGGGCAATGCAACTTCCACAGTCTTTCTTTCATGGTAGGGCTGTGTTGCCAAAATAACATTGCATTTTCCCAACTATTAAGAAGCACCCAGGTACTAGAGTAATGGGTCCTGTAAACCTTTCTCAGAGCTAAATGGAGTAAATCCAGTGATGAAGTCTCAGCAAGCAGAGAAGGTGAAACGTAGCAGAGTGCTGCACCTATTTGAAAAAGCACGCAGAATCAAAGTCTAAAAAGCATATTTTGGTTCTCCCTTTAATTGTAATTCACAAGTTCAGGAAAAAAATAAATATCCCAGTAGCAGATAAAAATAAAATTACACCTTTCCTACCTTTCTGAAAAAAAAAATAATAATGCTGTGATCTCACTGTGTATTACCTTTTCTTTAGATGCTGGAAGTCAGAAACAACACCTTTGCATGTATTTTTTATAGCCTTTGTTTTGAAAGTTCCCTCAGAAAAGCACTGAAGTGAAAGGTTAAAGTGAATTAGTCTCCCTGTTCTGGAGCTGCACAGCTAAGTTCCTTCCTAATCTTGCAGTGTCTTTAGCCACTGCACAAGGCTGGAAAACACGCTTGAGTATAAGACATCAATGCTCCACTGTAGATGTAGCCTTAGTGATTTAGCTAAAATTGTGGTTTACATTCAAAAATTGCATCAGGGAAGTATGGCAATAGATGCTATTGCGGAAAGAAAGGTGTATGCTGGGGGGGGGGCGTTGGTATAGCTTGCAAATACATTTTCCACTAAAGGAGCTAAGAAATTTGTCCGTTATTCCTGCTAAAGAAGCAATAATCACGTAGGCTGTGACAGGTGGGGGTGACAGCAAAAGGGTGAAAGGATGAACTGCTTCATGTCCATTACAATATTAGGACCTCACTTAGCCATGGCAGTGCAGATTTGGTGTAGAACAAGGGTGGAATGATTATGCTACATACAGGCAGATGCCTTGCAGATGCAGTCCCTTTTCTGTATCCTAAATGAGATTGAGGGAAACATGAACACGTGTATAGATTAATCAGTGTAAGGGACTTTGTTAACAAAGAGTGAGAATCGGCCTCTGTCTGCAGTGGTGAGCTCCTTGTTCCAGCTGGTTAGGAGCTAAAAGACATTAGCTAAGAATCACTAACCTGAAGACAATGGTTCCATTAAAATGGAACAAGTGTGCCTAATCCTTCTGATGTCATTTGATTTCAGTCATAAAAGAGGAAACTAACCAGAGTGAAATGGCTGAAGACCTGTGCAAGATAGGGTCAGAAAGATCCCTCGTGCTGGATAGACTAGCAAGTAACGTCGCCAAACGTAAGAGCTCTATGCCTCAGAAATTTGTTGGTAAGAGTTAAAAGTTTGCTGTCTCCTAAAAAAATAAAACAAAAAAAAAAATTAAAAAAAAGAAAAACCCTCACAAGATTTTCACTTTTGCTTTATGATTTTACTTGTTTTACTAAATTAGCAATATTTATCTGTATATCAGCAGATACTGTTGGGGGAAAAAAAAAAAAGAACCACTACCAGACTTCTCAATTATACATTTCTACAGGTTTAATTTTTCACATCTGGAGATCTATTTTAAGTCTCCTGATCTGTTTCTTAATGCTTATGAACCAGATCTTCACAAGATCAGCACAGGTTCCTGAAGCTGCCTTGAGAACCTGAAAAGGGTCTAATATAAGTCTCCTACTAGTTATTTTACTAACTTCTTAAATGATATCCAGATTGGGGCATACTGGTATAAGTGGATGCACTTCTGAATTGTTCAACTCTTAAAAAGTCTGTATACTTTTACAGTCCGAAATAATCATGAAAATAAATGTATATAGTTCTGAGAATAATACCTAAATAAAAATATGTTTGTGTACATTCTAAGAATAGTGCAAAAATGTCATGGCCATTTGCACCTAGTAGACATATTTTTTGTGTTAACAACGAAAACATGGAGGCTACACCTATTTTGTTCTTATAAGCCTTGTAGCAACTAATGGTTAGATCAGTTCTTCAACAGTCAGACCCACAGACAATATCAGCTATGCTGGCTTAGTATTAAATGAATAACAAGATGGGGGATCAGATGACAGCGTATCCTCATATCTACTTTGATTCTTTTATAATTTTCTGGACATTCATTTATAGTAGTATTCTACAGGAGACAGAGAAAACTGAAGTCTGAAAAAAAAAAACATTAAGAAGGTCTTCAGTCAAAAGTCAAAGCAAAGCTAGACAGTTTACAGGACAGAAATTCAAAATACACATTATTCAAAGAGGACAGAAGGATAAATGGAAAGTCAGTTTTTCTGAGACAAGAGAAGGAGAATTTCAGCTATGGCTACAGCAAAAAATTTGCAGCGGAAGTCCAACACTGTCTGCAAGTTCAAAGTCAACTCTGTAGGAGGTGGTCAAGGATAAGAAATGATTATGCTTACAAAGCAAAGGACAAAAGTTGTAGCAGAGGTAGTTACCAAAAATATACCCACTGTGTGAGGCAAACCAGATTCGTTCAGTCACCCTAGTTGCTGATTGTATTAAGCAAAAAATACTAATTCTGTGAAAGCTCCAGGAAGACTAGAAGTGTTAAAATTTAAAAGGTATTAGCAAGCATCCTATCTGCAATATATCTGTGGGTGTGGACTGTTTTTTTCATTCTCTTTTTCCCTCTTCACCCTGAGAAACAGTAAAGACAGCCAGTTTAACTATGAGTCTTAAGAGAGCAGAGTTTCCTGTCAGTTCGTTATTCAGGGTGCAGTGTAGGAAGACAATATGCTGACAGTAGATACTTAAGAAAATTGCAAACCTTGACAAGGATGAACTTTTCTGGCAAGAAAATGCCCCTGAATCCTTTCCTTTCCAATCCTCACCTGCTGCCTCATGTAATAGGTAAATTCCTGATTAACACAAGGTTGGGCCATCTGCTCAGGGTTTATTGCTCCTGTAGATTACCATGTCATCCCAATCCCCATGCTGAATTACAGGGAGAAGGAGCAAATGGAATCTTTTGCATAAGAGAAAGATTGTCTGCTGTTTCACTCGTTGTTCTCAAAGCTAAATCCATTACCTTTCAAAAGTGAGACTGTTCACCACATTAAGCTAGTTATCTGTAAAATTCTTTGACAGCAAAGTCTGCCTGAAGCCCTCTGTGTATTCTAAACTGGAATAGCTCTCAGACCTGAAAACAGAACTGGGCCTTCCATACTAGGGAGTGAGAACTACAGGTGAGATTGACACATGTTTATCATGTTGTAACAATAAGCAGCAAAGAAAACAGAGGAGTTGAAAAAATAAATAAATAAAAGAGAGAAAAGCCCGCATGCACTGGATGCATATGTGTTACTATTTAAATACTTGCTGCAGAAATCTGAAAAGTGCAAAGCTTGAAGTGCATCAAACCATTAGCAGTTTAATTTACTTATGCTCTAATAGCCACAGAAATGAGCTATTATTTTTAATGAGTGCAAGTATTATCTGCATTGCCCAGATGTAGAAATGATACTTGCCTACCTCAAGTTTGGGTATTTTCAGACAGTTCTGCTTGGGGAAAAAAATATTCTTATGAGCACTTGATCCTGTCAGCCCAACAACCAACCAGTTATGCTACACAAAGCAAATACTACCCAAGAAACAGCTATTAAAATTATACCTTCCAGATGCCCAAAATTTTGTGTAATAAATAATAATAAAAACCAGTTCAGCTTTTCACTGGTATACAGTGTACATGGAATACAAACGATTTTGACTTTGTTTCTTCCCCTATGAATTAAGGATATATGTTCACATTAGAAGAGTTTTTCTATGTATCATTCAAGTGTCTTTCATGTCGCCCATTCTGAATCTTAAGACCTTTTAAGATCTTTAAAACTTTGCCTGAGAACTGTAGCATTAGAAGGGGTAAATCTGAAATATGCACATACATATATGCACCACAGTAGTGGGGTGCTCAAGTTGGCGGAATGATAGGGAAAGGAAACAAGAAGCAGCAGAAGCTTGTGCAGTACAACTAGAAAAGTGCCTACACATCCCTCATAGGAACTTATGCAATGCCAGGAGTGTTTCTTTCTCTGCTTACAGAGCATGCACAAACCAGTATGAAACTGTATCTCGTGGGAAATGCTGACAGTAGGCCTTTCTACACTTGAGGCCCATTATTGCAGTAAGTTTTCTAGGCTGTACTCTTGCTCTTCACCGACTTTCCCTATTCAGGATGAATAGAAACCAGGTGGGAAATCATTGAGAAATTAATCTGTGGATCTTCTGGTAATTTTTCCATGTTCCTAGTAATGTTTATTTTAGGCAAATTAGGATACATTTTATGATGCCATTTATATGCTGGGAGCTTCAGAGAAAAGGATGGGGAAAATCTAAGGTCCTCAAGCAAATGCCATGTTGATCAGGAAATGGTGACAGCACTAGAGACATCACAGAGATGTTTGTGGCTTTCACTGAATTTTCCAAGACTTCCTACAGAGCGAGGAAAGACATCCAGACTGTACATAATGTGGTATTGGTAGTTCCTAGGAAGATGTGGGATTTTTTCATCCCTTTGCTTTTGCCCAGATTTATTATGGGCCTCATAACGTTGATGGTTTAAAGCAGTGTTTGAGAAGACTGTTCATGTTCATAAAATCAGTGCCTATAACTTAACAGTTTTTCTCACTCCTAACTTTTAACTTCTATGCTTTTCTTAGTCCTATTTGTCCAGGAATTTTGAGAAATTATAATAGTATTCAGTATTCCAGGTGGGGGCATTCAGAACGAGATACATCAGTACAATCTGATTAAAAAAAAATGGAAAGTATCCCTTAGCTTTGTCTTCCTAAATCAGAATCAAGGTTACAAGCAACAAGTAATCTTACTCTTCGCCTGCCTTTCTACCTCATAGGAAAAATGTCTTCCCGCTACAAATGCACTTACAAATTTTCCATGGTTCTTCCTTCTTCTTGTAGATTATAATTTTTTGACGTAACATTTCTAGGAGAATCTGTAGCTTCTCTAATCGTGTCTGACGTATGGCTTGTTTAAAAACACAGGTGTGGGGGGAAGGTTGCAATACTGAAAATTAAATTTTTATTCGTTTCTTTCAGAAATGACATATGACCATATTAGTAATATGGGTTATTTATAAGAAATTGAATGTTTAAAACTAAAACACACATTTTCTACTCTAAAATCATAATATTATAGGGGAAGTTGTGCTGGTACACTTAGCCACAAAGGCATGCCCCAGTTCACTGTAGGAGTCAGATGAGGGAGTCCACTTAGAAAGGAGAGGATGAAAACTCAATCTACAGCTCCACAAGTCCCCATACACCTGTCTTCTTCTATTTGTTTTTTCAGATACCTCAGATTATTTTTGCAGGTTAAAAAACTAACCAGTTTTCTGACAGCTGTATTAGAAAACCAGGAGTACTTTGAATTTCAAAGGTGGATTCAATCAACTCTTTTATTTTGAGGGGTTATTTTTTGTTTGTTTCTTTTAAACATGGCATTAATTTCTTTAATTATGTAGAAATCAGTTTTCTAACTCCTGACTGTTTTTCACTGCAGGTGAGAAGTGTCTGTCTGATCTTCCATATGATGCCACCACCAACTATGAGAAGGAGAACGAGATAATGCAGACACATGTCATAGACCAGGCCATTAACAATGCCATCAGTTACCTGGGGGCAGAGTCCTTGCGTCCCCTCGTCCAGACACCACCGGTTGGTTCTGAAGTGGTGCCCGTCATCAGCCCCATGTATCAGCTCCACAAACCTCTCGGGGACAATCAGACTCGCTCCAACCATACGGCTCAGGACAGCGCAGTGGAAAACTTGTTGCTGCTCTCCAAAGCCAAATCAGTCTCCTCTGAACGGGATGCCTCTCCCAGCAACAGCTGCCAAGACTCAACAGATACGGAGAGCAATAATGAGGAACGCAGTGGTTTAATTTACTTAACAAACCACATAGGTCCCCACGCAAGAAATGGCATATCTATAAAAGAAGAAAGCAGGCAGTATGATGTCTTGAGGGCAGGTACTGACAATTCCCAGGATGCTTTCAAAGTGATCAGCAGCAATGGGGAGCAAGTGAGAGTTTACAAGTGCGAACACTGTCGAGTCCTTTTCTTGGATCATGTGATGTACACAATCCACATGGGCTGCCATGGGTTCCGTGACCCTTTTGAATGCAACATGTGTGGCTACCATAGCCAGGACAGGTATGAATTTTCTTCCCACATAACTCGAGGGGAGCACCGTTTCCACATGAGTTAAAACTCCTCAGGCACAGATCCAGCCTCAACAACTACATTACTGGAGCTGCACAAGCAACAACAGCAACAAAGCACAAGACTACTGGACAGTAAAAGTACATGAAAATCAAAAATTCAGATATATTCTCCCACGAGAAAAGATTTTTCTTTTGGTAGCATGTGTTGCAACTCAGTTTTTTAAAGTGAATATTAAAGTTTTTACTGAAAGCATTTGATCACGAAAACCTTTAGTAATGTATGTAGGAGCTTTTGTAGTCAGATAGCTGAAAGTCCTTTCCTTAACTGATGCTTCTTGCAACCCTCCCTTGCCAAAACTGCTACCCACGCACAGAATGCACAACATGGATGTGACCATGAGACAGGAATGGCCTAGCTTTCTCTCTTAACACCCTGAACACAGGGTTCGTACACCAGATGCATTTTTTTGACTTCCTGGTTTTATTTGACTCATACGGAAAGATTAAACTCAACTAAAGATTGAGGGGCCCAGCCATCCCAGGTGACTTTGCAGACAGCTGGGGTGCGACTGGAACCCAACCAGAGGGTCCAGGGTTACTTTGGCAGTAAAAAGTAGAACATTACCACCTGCAAGGGTGCTGCTGGAATTGACATAACGGCATGCCTTATTTGTGTCACTAGGCACGCGAGCAGGTATGTGAAAGACACCCTTGTAATATAACCTGTGAAGTATGAATTGCATTTAATGTATAGAAAAGAATATCGATGGCTCTTCCTTAAATAAATGTTTTCTCTCGCTATCCAATAAAGCCCCACTTACTGTTAAGAAACTCCTCCTCTCTCTGCAGAAATAAGTTACAGTGTATTTAATTTTTCTTTTTTAAGATTTAGTTATTTAGAAAAGTATAATGTACAGTTGAGAAAAGCACTAGCTAGAAATACATGTGGGGAAAATTCTTCTTCTGCACATTTCTCATTTTTTTATACAGCCTGGAAAATACCCAAATATCCCTCTATTTTACCTTTGAGAAATTCCCATTCTGCTTCCACAGATGACGTCTCGCAGACTTTGTGGCTCTATTTGTGTTGCACTTAATTATTTGTAAAACACCGAGCTGAATTAAACCAGCCAGTCAACATTTGTAGCCTTCTTCCTCTTTCCTGGTATTTGCTATTTAAGGAGGGACCAATTCTTCAGTGGCAGCCACTTTGCAAAGGTGCTAAGTACCTTGGTTCCCTGTTCAATGAGACGTTAAGAACGCACTTGGAGCTAATGTTAGGGTTAAAAAAAAAACTGGTGTTTTGCTGAATAGAGAGCAGAGAAGGCAGTACTTTGCAGAGTCCGGTAAATTCACCGCAGCTTTCTCCATAGTGGATTCTGCTGCAGATATTGTAACTTCAGTTTTAGAATAAAAACTCCTATGAGAAAAACTTTTAAACCCCAAACACAGCTGATATGAAAAAGTACTTTTAAAAACGTAAGTTCCTCTTCCAAATAGTTCATTCCTCTCCCTAAACACCCTCGTATTATGGGATTGATCTGAAATGAATTTTACAGCTACACAAAAAAGCTCTACTTGGTGCTGCAGTATTTGCTGGGCATCATTCATAAAAACAACCTACCCAATTAACTGAATGTCTAAATACTCTCATTCCCTATAATAAATGTATATTCTCCAATTAAAAAAAATCATATAGCTAACAAGTCTAGCAGTCTTGTAATACAGTTACACATCCTCTCACAAGTGCACGCAAGCACATGTATGCATTATAAAAGAGATTTAAAGGAACCATGAACACTTGTACCTAGGGCAATTTGGCCTGATATGCATAGTTATATTTAATACACAGTTCTATCACGGACACCCAGTTCCTTCTTCTGCTTTCACTTTTGCAGGTGTAAGTCAGGAGCAATACCACAGAAGTTAGAGGAAAAACACTGATGAAATATTGAATTACGAATATATGCTTTTACACTCTTCATATCCTAGGTCTCCACACCAATGGTAGGACACATGCAGAATAGTATTTTTACACTGTGTGTCCATGCACGCATGCATGGTGAGTAGCTGTGTTACCAGACGTGAATGCTGTGTATGGATGTCCATGGGCTGATCCACACACCTACAAAAGTGAAAACAAACTATTAGTACATTTCAGGTAGGAAAAGCACATACGAAATGCCCAGTGTCTCCCTCGAAATGTTAGTAATGTAACCTACAGGTGCAAAGCTGAGCGCTCCCAGCTCCCTGTTTCAGCTCAGTCATGAGACCTGGCTGCTTCACACCTTCCGGCCCAAGCTGGCTGCAGGCACTAAAGGATCATGGGCCAATTTCATGCCACAAGTGTGGGTTTTGTCAGCATGTCTGTTACACGTTCAGTTTCAAGACAACTATATGTGGCAAAAAGTGCTAGTACTTTGCGTAGAGATGACCTGAAGAAGACCTTCAAGGGCAAAGCTTACACTGATGAGGGTTTTGTTTGTTTTTGTTGTCATTGGGTTTTTTCAATAAAGTTTAAGAGGGCTCATTTTTTTCTGTAGTTATTAGGGATATATTCACCTGCTCTTGCCTCTCTCAACCTTCAATTGATCGAGAACAAGAAGGGACAAAGTAATTTCTTAACCCCTCTTCCATGTCATTTGTGTAGTCCTTCTGCTGTTATGACTCTTATGCGTTTTTTGGCTGTTCTTAGACACAGGCCACTATGCACCCCATGTCATCATTTTTTTAACTCTTCATTTTAAGGCACCCTAAGCTATAAAAGAGGAGGTGGCAAAAGCTTACTCAGGTGGTTTCATTTCTTTTTCTTTCTTTTCTTTTTTTTTTTTTTTAACTAAATTCCATAAAAGCAACATTCATTAGCCATATAAGCAAGCACAGTTCCAGTTGAATTTAAAACTCCACTGGACTTAGCGTTATTAAATATGATTTCCGACCAAGCTCACTGCCTTTGCAACATTTCTGTGTACACATGCACGTGTATGAATTTCTGTGTTACTTTTCTTCTCACCAGGCACATGCTCCATCCATACTTTTGTGTAACTTAAATTTTATATACATATATATGTGTGTATATATTTATATATCTAAAATGGTTCCTATCACATAATGATGCACTGTCAATCACAGTGGGTTTGCTTTCTGGATATGGAGTTTCCTTATTTGTACTATAACAGAACATGTTGATGTTGTATATTAAACAGTACAGTGGTATAAGTAATATTAAGATATGGTGTATCAGAGGGCAGAGTCAAAAGGCAGGAGCAAACAGCATTTCCTGTTCATGAAGGGGATTTGGGGGGTTTGTTTTTTTGGATTGTTTTTGCACAAATCATCTTCAGTTTGTTTAGAACCAAGTGATTCAATAATTTTATTGTACATGAAAGGAAGGCATGAAAGTAGGATGTTGTGTACATACATCTAAGCAAACCGTG
Organism: Numida meleagris; assembly: GCF_002078875.1. Classification (NCBI taxonomy): domain Eukaryota; kingdom Metazoa; phylum Chordata; class Aves; order Galliformes; family Numididae; genus Numida; species Numida meleagris. The sequence continues at coordinate 78,963,567 of NC_034410.1, forward strand.
CCCCCAGAAAACTAGCTTAGTGTAATCTCCTTTTTTCTCTGTTTTGCTGCAGTGCAATAAGCTATTGTGGTTTAACTGAGCCCTAAAAAAAAAGAGTAAATATGGTGAATGGCTTCAAGTTTATACCTGTGTGAAAAAAAGTAAAAAAGAACCACTTTCCAGCTCTTCCCCAGTCACTGCCTTTTCCGATAGAAACATTGCATTTACACACTTTTTTTTTTTGCTGTTATTTTATATTGTAATTTTTTTTGAGAAAATTGTATTTGAAAAAAATCATAAAAAATGTGAAATGTTATTAAGTTTTGATTGCACAGTGAGATGTATCTTGTAAGACAAGAGAATGTGGTTGGAAAAAAAAAAAAAGAAAGAAAGAAAAAAAACCACCACAACCAAAAGAGATACCAAAGCCCAGGACATTACTGTTGCTTTCCTGTGAAGAAGCAGCTGTGTACAGCTCAGGCCCTGTGTGGGTGGGTGGCTGTCTGCAAGGGAGCAATGTACAGCCCTGAGGGACGCTCATGGGCAGCTTGGTGGAAAGCATCACTCTCGGCCTCTGCTACCGCACCTATGGTGAGTTTGTCCCTGCTGCCCTCCCAGTCCATCTTTGGTGGCCAAGAAGATCATGCTGCTTCTGACAGGCTGCATAAAGCTGCCTTGCCAAGCCACTTCAAGCTGCACATGAAATCCACAGATTTGGTACATCCTACCAGCAGCGCCCTTGGCCACAAACTCTCAGGTAGCTACTTTGTGCAGCTGACTTTAAGGAGGCTTCTTCCCTTCCAGTCAGCCCTTGCCCTTTCCTCCCATCAGCAAGGCTAAGCCATTACAGAACACAATTACTTCTGCATGTAGAGTCATGGTAATTCAAAAGAAAACACTGAGAAATTATTTCTACTATTTACCATAACAAAGGTGATTTCTCTGTGGGTGTCTCTGTTTCCTTCGGATTCCAGCACAGTAAATTTCACATCACATATTTAATGCAAGCAAGAATCATTGTTTTGTTTAGAAAAAGCACGGTTTATAAGTTTTAGAACTATTTCCATTTGTGAAACCGTATTATTATGAACAAAATGAGATTTAAAAAACCCTTTGGTATCATAACCAATTATTTTACAGGTTCCTAAAATCTAGATTTTTCTCAAGTTACTGTGATTTATTTTCATCATAAACTACTTTTCTGTAAGAAGGAAGCTTCTGATGTCACTATAGCCAGTTCTCAGTAAATGAACTACACACTTCTGTTTCAGCAGGTGGCTCTCCAGCAAATTAAATATGAGATGTTAAATAATAATAATCACAAAAATAGACCAAATGTAATCTTCCCAAAGTTATTAAAACCTTGAGCTTACACGGATTTATAGTGCGTATTGCTAAAAACCCATGCTAGGTATTTATTGTTTCAAAGACTTTCTATCAAATCATCTTACTTATATTTTTCCTACTCCCTTAACTTGATTAAATGGTACCAGAAATGGCTGTAGGTGGAAAGATATTAAATGTCACACAGATGCAAACACAGAATTACCAGTGAGCATTTGCAGTTGTGAGTCCCCAGCGAGGATTCCCAATCCATATTTAAGCATCTATGCATGTGCTCACCAATCAATATTTTCTAGTCAGTCTTTAAAATCAAGAAACGAACTGAAACACCCAAGATTCTTCACGTAGATATCAAAAAAAGAACTCAGAGCCAGATCTGGAGTACACAGATCTGATAATGTCATTATTTCCTATTTTTTTCTGGGTGGGGAATAGAAAAAATCATTTGGAGAAAAGTGCTTAGGAGCGCTTCTGACTTTCCCACCAGACTGAAAATATTGCACCATTTTTACCAGCTTGTGAGCAGAGCTGGTCAAAATTGAAAGAGAAAAGATTTCACTGAAAGCTTTGAGTTTTCAGCAACACGAGAAGTAACGTGAAAGCTGAAAATGCTGCAACTGGAAATGCAAAATGATTACTGAGAAAACTGTGTTCCTGTGCACCTTGCAGGCCAAAGCTCCAGGGCATCCTTCTCTGCTATGGGCCAACTGGGTTGTATCTGCAATCAAAAGACACAATCTACTGCTTGTTTGAAAGGAAAATGGTGCATGAGACCAACTTGTGGTCTTAATGCAGCATAAAAGACCAAAACCCATCAGACCTGGCCTGTAAAAGGCACCAGAATTGGGCAACAGTGGTCTTAATTAGGTCTTAATTTTAAAAAGAGGTCCATTATCCCAGTTTCCTAGTTTTAACTTTTGACTTTTTTTCCAACTGAATTTTCAGGTTTCCTGAACACACAATTCTCTCTTAAATCACTGGAAGCTGTTCAGGTGCAGCACTTCTGAAACCCTGCCGCCACTGCCAGAAGATGGGTCCCCAAAAAAAACAGGAGAATCAAAAGATTAGCAGAGTTTTGCTGAAAATGGGATAGATGGGAGCGAGAAATCCAAAGATGGGCTTCAGAGAGCAGGAGGTCATCACTTTCCAACAAAATAAAATGGACTGCAGCAAGCACAGCTGAAACTGCATCGCCGCTAAAACAGACTATTAACTGCAGTGAGAGCTGAGCTAACTGCTAATTTATTTAAAGTAAGGCCTCACTGCTTTAGAGAAGGTCCCAGGTCGCAGAACAATTCCCAGTTTTATCTGTCCCGACCACACGTATGAGGCATGTGAGTGACAGAGGGCAGCTGCTGCTGTTTCTGCCACGGGTAGCGGCTGCAAATCACACAAACCAACGCCTTCCTGTCCCTTGGGAGAGAAGTGAAGGTTCTGGTTTATAAGCAGTTAGCAAAAAAAAATCTACACCTTGCAGCAGACAGCGAGCCCAGGGCTGGCGGGGTGAGGAAGTTAATCAGCACCGAGCAGGCTGTTCGGGATGAGGCCAAACAGATGGCTCGTCTCTGAAACGGCAAAACGGGAAGCAGATGTGGCCACCGCTTCTCCCCATGCATAACTGGGAACCAGCCGGTTGGTGAGGAAATTTGCATAACAAGGATAATTTGGTATCAAAACTGTCCCTAGAAGTGATCTGAATGGATCTGGGCACAGTTGACAGTTTTCACTTCTTGTTTCCCACTCGGCGTTCAACCAGATTAAATTTTAATTTTGAGCCGCCTGTCTGCCCGAGGTTGCTCGCGGCTACTTCCCAGGGAAAGCCGTGATGCGGGTCGGGGGGGACTGCGCTGCGCTGAAGCTTTCGGGGCCAAACCCCTCATCTGTTAAGCCAGTAAAAATGTTAGTGACTCATTTCAGCGGACTCTGATTATCAATTTAAAGCCTACAAACTCCACGTCATCCCACGAGCAAACCGTAAAACCGAGTCTGAGCGAATACCTTCTGTTTGTGTGCACCGGAGCAATGGGAGCCGAGTGAGATGCAGGCCTGGGCTGAAACCCTCAGCAAGCTCCTTCCTGCGAAGGACAAGGCCAAGAGCCCCAGACACTCAAGCCCCTCACCTCACCTCCCCAGCAGTCCCTAGGGCACTCCCTAAGGCCTCACGGCCGCTCAGAGCCTACAGGCAGCGTGCCCATGCTTCAGGAGAAGGGGTCGGAACGAAACTTGACCAGAACAACTCAGAAAACAATACAAATATTTGGGGAGCAGCGTATCATACATATGTGTTAAACTGCAGATAAAGGAGGGTTTTCTTTCTCTTCCTCTCTATTTTTCTTTGGAAGGGTGTAGTTAGGTCTGTCTGGCTGCAGCTTTGTAGTTGTCCTGTTGCGTTGATAAGGACTAAATACTGCAGCCTTTATACGCCATCAAAATTAAAACAGAGATCCAAAGCACTCTTAAAATTCAGGAATGTTCAAATACGGATTCAAACACCACAGATTTGTTTAACTGGTGGTTGTAGGATATAAAAAGTACATTTATTGTGGTACAGAGATTCCTGTGCTTCACCAAGGGAAAGACTGCTGGACCATTCTCCCTTGTGCAGGATCAAAAGAGAAATTAAATACTTGCTGAAAATCATATTTGCCGGCACATGTAACAGAGGCACTGGTATATGAATTTTACTTTTTTCCCTTCTTTAGCACAGCACTTTTAAGATTTACCCCTCCCATCTCAGAAGTCCTACTCTGAAATGTTAAAAAACTATTTTTGCATTGCATCCAGTCGCTAAGCTGACATGAATAGGGTCTAACAATATATATAGTATTTCATTTGCATAGTCTATAGCAAATGCACTTAACAGACTTCCACATATTTGTAGGGTGTTTTTTATAGACTCATTAAATATTAGTACAAATTAGAATGATTACTTCTGCTTTGGAAACATCTGCCTTACAGTTTTAAATATAAGTGCCTGAGACACAGGACGGTTTTAAAAGGTCTGATATTATGACAGTACCTGTCAGGAGAATTCTGCTGAAGTAACCCGAGTAAACCTGAATAAGGCAAAATAATCAAGCTGATGAAGAATTCACTCCTAAAACACCCTGCAGCTCATGGATCTACAGTATTCTGCTTCGCCCTAAGTCATAAGTACACTGCATATAATCGACCTTTTAACAAAGATTGGATCCTGATCCGCAGAGAGAGTAGAAATCAGCAGAAAGTAGAAATGTTAGTGTGCTATTAGGATGAAAATGAAATATACTTATTAGTAGATTAAGAAATCTAAAACTGAAGACTTTCAGTGAAATTCCAGAGACCAAATCAGAAAAGAGAGACTGCAGGCATCTATTTGAGTTTGTAAAACAGTTCTTGATGGCTGAATCATAATCTGGCCATTGAAGGTAGGGGCAAATGTACCAGAAGTGATAAGAAGACCAGAAGGGAAATGAAGGGTGATAGAAGATTGGGTGGAAAAATTAACACATCGAGTTCAGCAGCGATGAAGAAAGAAATTACTTTCTACCTTAAGGGTTATTACCACAGAATTAAGAAAGGCCAAAACCAGTGCATTTCAGGAAAAAAAAAAAAAAACCTGACTCTTAATATTCTTAATATTTGCCTGTCTTTTATACTATGAAAGAGTGGGCCTCTTGCCTTGATTATTTTTAAATGTAAAATCAAATTGTGAAGTAAAACTACTTTTTGTTTGGATATTAGCAACTTCCCACCCTCCCCTTGCAAAAAAAAATAATTAAAAATCCACATGGCCAATGCAGGTGTTCTTGCTATACATTCATACTTCCTTTTTTTCTGCAATACCTGACAAAGCAGAGTCACATAGTGTAAATCCTTCTCAACAATCCTTTTCACTTTGTCATCAACATTAAAGTATTTGCTATTGATATTTCTTAATATCACAGTCTCTGGAGACACAGTTCTGGAGAATATAAAATTTTATTTCAAATAAAGGAGATATTTAGCTCCCTTGACCGAGGGTGAAAAGAGGGAGCTGATTACCATAAATGGAATTCTCTTTAATGATTCAGAATGAAATAGGAATACCATTTCATCCTGTTATATTTAAACTTATTCCATAGTTTCCAGAAGAGTTGGTAAAAGGAACCATTACTGTGAAACTATTAAATCCTTCCCCCTTTCCTGAAAGGGAAATTGTGGCAAAGCCTGAATTCCTTACGCAAGATCATGCAACGAGTTAGTGACAGAATCAGGATTGGCAGTCAGGTCTTCCACCACTTGCTTATCCGCTAACCACAAGCGAGGCTTCCTCTTCAGTGGGTCGTAAACTCAGGATTCCATATTTGCAGGCCCTGGCACTAAACTCTTAGAACTGTAAAAAGGGTTCAAATCTAAGAACTCAAATCAGGCTTTAAATTATATCAAAGCATGTTCGCGTGTGCGCACTAGATGTATCTAATTCAAAATAGTTCATAATTTTTTATATATTTAACCAACAGTTGCTAGTTTACCTTCCTTTACTGAGATCTTACTTAAATTTACAGAACATTTTGGCCTAACATGCAAAGATACATAATCTTTTCCATGACCAATTGTTGCAGTTAGACAACATTTGCTTTGCAAATATCTCGAAACGAAGCATAGATAAAAGAGAAAACGATACTGGGAAAGAGGTCTTCTGTCTGATTTTTCGGTTTTCCTACAGAAAATAATGAGCTTTACTAAAGACGTATCATATGTAAAAACATATAAAAACTGTTTTGTAGCAATCAGCCAATTGGGATGCTTTTCTAAGCTGGAAAATAAAAATCCCCAAACCACTCTATTTAGCCTCCCAACTATCTCAGGGAAAGTAAAGCAAGAAACAAAAAACCAACAGAGAAAACATTGTACTCCAAAGAAAAGGAAGCTTATGAAGGATTTAGTTTGCAGGCTCATTTACAAGAGAAAACAGAAGGCTCACTGGAAACTGCACAAATACCAACGTGCAAAATAGAAACTTTAGATAAGCTGAGGAAAGAGGGTGGGATTTCCAGAAAATAGGGAAGGACTTGTTACACCCTCCTTGTCAAATTTTGCAGGATCACCACAGCTTCTCTGGAGAAACAGTATGTGCAAAGGGGAAAGCTAAGAGCTTTCCTTTTGGTTCTGCTTCTCCTAAGTGAACTGCTTGCCCAATTTCCTTTGCAATTAGATAAATGTTCGAGTCAAAAAGTCATCCTTTCCACATGCTACTCTGCCGCGTGCTTTTTCCACTAAGCCTCTGGCCACTTATATAATTGGGAGTATCACATCAGTACCTAATTTTTCTCTGAACTCAATACACATGTTGCACTAATTTTTAGGAAGCTAAAGCTGTCAGTGCGATGAGAACAGGCAGCATCATGTCAGCTAGCAGATCCAAGGAGAAGTTCTCCCAAAGGTGTACAGGAGTGGAGGGCCAGGTCTCTTCGCTACTTAAGGCCGCATCACGGGAAATTGCACAGCTCATATTTTTTAGTGCTGAGGGCATCCTTGGAGCTTTCACTCCAGATAAGCAGAATAAAGGCTTTTTCACAGGGACTCTAACGCAGTCTCACTCTCTAACCTCTCCCATCACAAGTGCTTCCTGGCAGCATTGCAGTCGGAGTCCTACCACTGCTTACACACGCCCTTTGCGTTCAGCCTGGGACGTGCCCTGCTGATCTGTTCCTCCAGTGTCAGAGCTGCAGCAAGTTCACAGGATGATGTGGGAACAAAGCGCACTGTGCCACAACCCTGACCCTCAGCCATTAGACAACTGCCTCACAGATATCCACCAGTTGCCAGCCTCAGCTACGTTTCCCCACCAGGGATGTGTTCACCCCTTCAGCACACCTTGGCATGTTTGCTGGCATGTAGCTACAAAGCATATACCTAGGAGAAATAAATACACAGGGTTCAGGTAGCTGAGCAGAGGGAATGGTAAATTAATAAAAAGATATTTGGGGGACAGTAAAATACTAAAAGTAAGCCTTGTTTTAGTTTCAATTTTAACTATGTATCAGGAAAATTAGGATTTCAAACTGACTTGTGGAAGTCTTGAAAAAATGTAGAACAAATTTATAGACCTTATAGAATTCCTTAGCCCACTTTAGGCAGAAAAATTAAATACATCATCCAAGAGTGTAACTCTCTCCATCCGAGAAGCAGGACAGCTAAATTGTGTGGCATAGCAGCATCACCAGAAATGCTAACAGAGACCTCATTCAACTCCAGTGCCCATCCCTAGCAAGATTTCAGTAGCCACACATTCAGAGCCATAGGAAAGCTCTTGAGAGAGGTGTTAGCACCGTTTCCTCTCTTCCCTCAGACCACTGGTCTGTAAAGTGCATACTGTTTCTGAAAAAGGAGGACTCCAGTGGCATACTGCCGTCCGCTTGCCCATCCGTGCCACTGCTCTGTGCTCTTGCATTTCCAGGGATTTGCCAAGCAGCAGTACACTGTTAAGACCAAATATGCAGTCCAGAAATTTGTTGGTTCAACCAAAGGCATCGCTGAAACGAGCCGTCTGACTCAAAGAGCGTACACTTCCTGTTGTTGGCAGAAAGTGAGACTTCTCACTGTTCCCCCTTGCTTCCTTTAAAAACAGTGCCAGGAATCGATGTAAATTGGCTGCAAAGCATCTGACCCACAGAGCAGGGAAGTGAGAAACTTCAGGACTTGGGAAGATGAACCAGTATTAGCCACCCATATTTAACCATCTTTTCTCTCTATGTATATATAATTTAAATGTCTTTTTCTGGTTAATGATTTTGGATTGCATCGGCATGTTTCCCTTGAAATATGCCAAAGGGGATGATGTTTTCAGCAGCTCCTGAGAATTCTGCCCAATTCCAGCATTCACAATTCACTGCAGTGGTTTCTTTAGTCATAAAAACTATCTACAATACCAACCACAAACAGAGAAGCCTTACCCTGCCATGACAACTCAATCAAACTTTATTGGAGGGATCATCCAGCAAGCTAACTAATTACCCAACACACAGGAGCTGACCCCTCTGGGATTTCTGACAAGTGGGTCAAGAGAAGGCTTCTGTACTGCTGGTGCAGCAGCGCTGCCAGAAGTTTAAGCCTATTACGACTGCACTAATGATTTTTACTGGTGAGACAACATGGAGAGAACAACAAATGCCACTTGCTGTCAATGAAACCTCAAATTAATTGAGTGTTGAATTAATTGGATTCAGCTCCCTGCTACCTACTAAACTTCAGTGTATTCATTTCATGATCTCCAGACCACACATACCTGCTCATTCTTTTTCTGCTATTAAAGTCCTAAGAACAAGGATGAGCTTCCACACTGATTAATTGTATCAGGATTTTCACCTCTTTGCGCAAGTGCAGTTTAACATTACAGCCTAAGACGCAAGCTAGAATTAATTTTCAAATATCTTGTCTATTAACAGGTAGTTCTAGGGATGCCATGCTGGTTTTCACAGCTCCCCTCACAAAAATAGATAAAGTAAAATAAAATGATAATAATAAATAAAATAATGAAATAACCAAAACACTTTAAAAATCAAACTCCACCTAGCGAATCATCAGTTATCCTAAATTAAATAACAGTAACAAGTCATTCATACCGCATGATCTGAAGTGGCAAAAGAAGGGAATAACTTCGACTACTCTTGGGCTTTCCTTAAGAAACGGCGTGGACTTCTTTGGGAAAAGATCTCGATCTCCATCTGGTGGCAGGCTATAAAAAGATCAAGTCAACACCACAGGCGCATTACTTTCCCTTACAAAGACTGAAGTTACCACAGAGTGGATTCGCTGTGGACAAGTATTTCTCCATACAGTTCTAAACCTTATATAGGATACACTGAGCAAGGCTTCTTTTAGTTTTGTCAAGTCTGTCCAAAATGCATGTCTCACTATTAAATATTCATCTTCTCCTGGGCAGCGTCCTTTCTAAGCACTGTTAAATATTTCTTCCTCTCTTTCTTCCCCCAGCACAACCAACCAAGTGCAGCAGGTGGGTAGGGGAATGAAGAATACAGGCAAAAATTTTGTGGTAAAACCTGTGAATATCATTAACGCTTTAGGGAAATCTGTATAATTTCTGGAGCAGGTGAAATAGATCTCATACAACTTGCCTCCCCAAGGCTTTGTAACCTTTAGTCCGGGGACATAAGTGCACCTCAAGAGTGGCTGTCCCACACGGGGACACCAGTAAGGCTGTTGGTCACCACATCTGCCGCTCTCACATCTGCTTTATTTTGAATAGCAAAAGCATTTGAGTTAATCTGGTTTCCTTTTCCCATGGCACAGCTTTTCCTGCTGGCAGTGCTGTGGGAAACACATCCTCAGTTTGTGCAGAGAGCACAGTCAGTACTGTTGTTACCTGCAACAGAGGTATCAACCATATTACGATTCACCTACTGGCAGTGGTGATATCCCTCAATATAACTAAGGCTGCAGCAGTCCTCTCCCACTATTATGAGGGGAAAAAATATTCTTACAGATGTATTTTCCTCACAACGTGGAGGGATAATATTCCACAGATAAAAGGTTACCTTTGCTGGTATATATAACTTACTTACCACTACTCTAGGTTGGCTGGAGGATAGTGCAGACCACTCTTAACTATTCAGGGAGCTGTACTATCACATCTACTTTTAAAAACACAAGAGAAATAGTTTTATGGAATGAAACCTAAGTAACCTAATGCTTGCAAGCTCTGTGACATTTCCAGATACAGCATTAGCATACACCGTTAGCGGATAACATCAAAAGTTTCTGAAAAATTGATCTTGAGTTCTTGCATTGCTCTGGTGCAAAACTCCATATTTTAGAGCAACTTCTGAAATCACATTTCAGTTACTCCTTTTTTTTGTTCAATCAACTGTAAGACTTATTGTCATATGATAGTAAGGCACCACATTAAGCAATTTATCAATAAACTTGTTGAAAAAATCACTACAGCATGTTCAGAAAATAACAGACTAAACTCAGTGTAGGAACAAATTTCCTATTACTTCTTCCCTTGGCACTGCAAGCATATTTTCTACCTTCTCCTTCATTGTAGTTATAGGTACAGCAGTGGAGAGTTTTGGTGACATTCTTGAAAATACAGTTTTTATTTTTTCTAGTCTTACACCATAAATGCCAAATATACACTTTTATACAATGCTTAGCCATCAACAGATACTGAAAATATATAATCATTGCCCAAACAACTTCAAAATACACATTTATATCTTTATATATAATCAGTTTTCCCACAACACTTTTCAGTTCTCTTTGTTGACTCCTTTTAAGTTTTCTCCCTTTTTTTCTAGTTAAATGTCAAGTTATGGCATCCAGAACAGCTTGCAGAAACCATTTTCTGGAATGTACACTCTTGCCGTGCTGGGGGTGGGTGGGGGGGAAGTCTCCAGAATTAAAGAAAAATCAGGAGCCTACTTACATGGCTACATTCGTAACTGCAAGAGATTTATAACCACTCTGGGTTTGCGGCAAGCCATGCCAGTACCTCCAATTTGTCATCCATCCCTGTTGGGTTCAGCGGGAGGGCTGAGAGCAGCAACTTCTTCTGGCACAATGGCTAAACAGAAATTGGATGTTTCCATCTAACTAAGCACAAATTGCTAAACACAAATGGAATCTGTCAGCTACTACAGTTCAAAACCCAATGCTCTACAGACTGCAACTACTTGTTACTACATACAACACGACTGCGGGCTGCAAACTGGTGCAGTGGAGGAATGGAAAAGCAATAATTTCTTCTAACTTGAATCACCTCATCTTGTAAATAATTGGTATGCAAGAAATGCAATATGCTGAGAGCATTCAAACAGCCTATGTCAATCTCACATCTCTTATTTTTACATTAGAAAAAAAAAAATCCATAGCTGACATAATAATGAAGGCCAAAGTTCTCCTTCTTCAGGATATTGAATTAAGTGCATTACCAGAAGCTGCTTCATGAAAGCTCTTCTAAGAAATTTCATTGACTACATCAGATTTGCAAGCGTAAGCAGTCATTAGCTGAAACAGGTACCAAATAAAAGATGTCACACTAACCATGAAGTCTACAAGCTAATATACCTGAAATAAAGCTGTGCTCTTGTCTAAACACAGGCTTATGTTGCTGTAGAGAATTTAAGACCACATGCACCTCTTACTCGTAGTCAGGATGGACTATAACCTGACTCCTGCTCAGCTAATGACTCCACTCATGCCCATATGGAGAAATGGCAATTGTTCCCCTTTCCCACAGTAACCTACCACGAAGAAGTACTGCATCATCCCTCTTCCAGCCAAAAAGCACATTCAGTCCCTCTTCAACATGCCTACAGCTGATATTCACTTTCCTCAAGACTTAACCTTCTGAAAAACACTGCCTTTTGCTTGCTGCTGCAATCTCCTCCACAAGGAAACAATCTAATAACCTTCTTGAACAGGCAATATGCCTTGGCAACATGGGAATTACCTTCTGTGAGTCTTTTACAACTCTTACAATATAAATTATTAAACTATTGCAATACCAGTACACGGTTAATTGTAAAACCATTTTCAAAGTGCAGTTATAGCTGAACTGGAAGACCATCAAAAATTTCAGGTCCTTCCTGCTTCAGTGTCAATGTTTTCCTTAATGAATTCAGTGATAGAAAAGAGAGGTTCCTCTGCATAACTTTGTTGTTAACAGCAAGCTAGGAAAGATGAGAAAACACAACTTCTGAACAATTTTGCTGAAGATGACCTCTAATCTGAAGAGTAAAAACAAGCATCATGCTCCAATGAATAGTTCACCATCTTCCACATTGGCACCCATGTTCAGCCCTTCCACTCCACACTAGTTCCAACCTTTGTCATTGATGAGCGCTGTCCTGGTTGGGGTAACTCAATGTAGGAGAGAGATGAACCCGCAGAAGCAATCAGAAGCCTAATGTACAGGACATCTTTAGAAAGATGTACAAGATGTGTGTGGTCTAGATAGTACAGCAATGCCAAGTGATAGCAGTGAGTTATTACTCAATGAGTAATAAGAATAGGATAAGACAGAAAAAGTGTACATTACACTAATGTAGATGAGGCATTAGGGAAGAATCATAGAATGGTTTGGGTTGGAAAGGACCCAAAGGATCATCAAGTTCCTACCCCCCTGCCCCAGGCAAGACCACCAACCTCCAGATCTGGTACTAGACCAGGTTGGCCAGAGCCCCATCCAACCTGGCTTTGAACACCTCCAGGGATGGGGCATCCACAGCTTCTCTGGGCAGCCTGTTCCAGCACCTCACCACTCTCTCTGTGAAGAACTTCCCCCCTGCCATCTCATCTAAACCTTCCCACCTTGAGCTTAAAACCATTCCCCCTTGTCTAATCACTATCTACCCGAGTAAAAATCTTGCCTTCCTTCAATCTTGCTAAAGAAGAATTGGGACAAGAAAACTGTTTCATCAATAATTAACAGAAAATGTTTATCAAATTGTGTTTGCATTGCAGCAAATGCTGTATGGAGAGTGGGTCATAAGTATCATCACATGATCACATGCATTCAAAGTAAAGTACCAGGAATCACAAAAACTAATGCACATGAATTCTACGTGAACTCAGAATGTTATGATTTCTTAGAGTACTTTCCAGACTTGTAACTTTACAATAACACAATTTTGGCTTTTCATATGAACTTTCTGACCTAACGGGACAAAAACAGGTAGTATTGATTAATTACTACAATTTTAGCTTATGGCTGCAGCACTGTACATGACTGCTTTGCTGCAGTTAAGAATGGCAATAAAACACTAACAAATAAAGTTAAGAAATGCCTTGCAAATTTTGTGTCAGCATCCTCACTAAGCACTGTAACTATGTGAATTGTTCTCCTAGAGGCATCTATATTGAGTGTTAGGTGTCAAGGTTTTGGTAGTGGGAGGGGCTATAGGGGTGGCCTCCCGTGTGAAGAGGTCAGGGGTTGCCCAGTGCCAGATACAGCTGGTTCCAGTCCTCATCACAATGAACCCGCTATAGAACACAGCTGAGCACATCAGCTACATCTATGGTGTTTCTGGGAAAACATATTTAAGGAAGAGGGGACGGGGGAAACAGGACAACAGAAAGAGGAGGAGAGAAAGAAAAGAGTGAGAAACAGCAGAGAGAATGCAAAGTTCAAAGAGAAAGGAGGAGTTGCAGATATTTGCTTGACTACAAAGCAATACTGCTGACCATACGCAGCCCATGCTGGAGTAGACGGATATCCTGAAAAAACTGCGGCCCACTGGGAGCCTATGCTAGAGCAGAGGGAAAGCGTAAGAGGGAAGGCACTACAGAGAGGAACTGCTATGAACTGACCGCAATGTCTCTGCTGCACCACCTGGGGAGAAGAGTGGAAGTGAAGTTGAGCTTAAAGCAGTAGGGAAGAAAGCAGTGGTTAGAATGTTTGCCTTTGTTTTTCACTACCCAAATCTCTTCTAACTGACAATAAACTAATTTTCCCCAAGTTCAGTCAGTTTTGCTCACAACAATAACTGATGAGCAATCTGTCTTTATCTCAACCTGCTACCTCACTTTTCTGCCCTATCCCATAAAGGCAGGGGAACAAGCAAGCTGCTGGGTGGTCATCTGGCTGTTAGCCAAGGCTAACCCACGAGTATCTCTTTAGTTAAGAGAACTACTCCTAAGATTTCTTTCAAAAGTGTCCCAAACCTGAGTTTTCATTTAAATTTCAAAGGAAAGTGTGCCAATGAGCTTGAAGACAAGTGCAAGCAATGTTTGTGTATCCGTAGTTCTCAGCATCTTCTTAGTAAACACATGTGCTTACTGTGAGCAGTCTGCTATTTCCAACAAAATTATAACTTTAATAGGAAGCAGTTTTTCTGCTTGCTCATTTGGTGCTTTTGTTGCTGATGTCTGTTTTGTGTCTTTTTTTTTTTTTCTTCCAATTACATGGTGGTTTGGGAGAAGTAATTTCTGATAGAAAAACAGAAATTGCATTATTTCAATCGGACAACCTGTTTTTCTTCCACATGCCATTAGTAAATGACGATCATTGCTGCTTCATCAGCTTTTTCCCTACTCGTGTTGGCACAGTTTTCTACAAATGAAAATTCACCTACAGATTTCAAAATGCTCCAAGACAATTTAGCTACCTTTAAATACAAGATGCACTGAGAGAGTGAAAAGAGTGTGGACTGCATTGATTATTAATAAGAGCTCACCTTTCCGGGACTGAAATTATTTACCTTTATTTAAGAGAAACTAAGAGATTGTGCACCAAATGTTACTGAACCACAAAACCAAAGGAGAGTCCTGCATTTCTAAGTTCAGCCAGCCAAAAAGAATAAATAATGAAGTACATAAGTTTCTGCATACACTAAATAGATCCATTAAAGCGGATTTATCTGCACCATTTCCCTTAAATTGCAATCATGCCCTACTTCTGTGCAATTTTCTATATTTTTGTGAAATTATGTTACAAGGGAATGAAATTTTGGTGGCACTGTTATAGTGGGTTATGAAATACGTATTGGGCTAATTTTGGAAGTCCTGCTGACTTGAATCCCACAGCAAAGCCTGAATATTGCTAGATGGCTGAAGAGATTGTCATTTAGTTGCATCAGTACAAAGAAAGGAAAAGTTTCCTTTCTTCTACTTCTATATGAACTTTATGTTCATGACATGAACAAAGCATGTTCATGTCATTCAAGACTATAAAGTAATGAATAGTGTAAGCAGCTGGAGGACAAATGCTGCTATCTGGTGCTGTGGTTCTGCCTTTTCTCTCTTTCATAGAATCATAGAATCCTTAGAGTTGGAAGGGACCTCTGAAGACCATCTAGTCCAACTCCCCTGCAATCAACAGGGGCACCACGGCTAGATCAGGTTGCCCTGGGCCTGATCCAGCCACACCTTGAAAGACTCCAGGGAATGGAACAACTTTCACGAGTTTCATTTTGCAGAAAACAAACGCAGCAGCACAGTATTTCTTTCCCAGTCCCTGCCATCTTAGGAGGCACTTTACTGTCTATTGTCACATGCACTCTCACTGGTCTTTTCAGTAGAGCCCTCTATTAAAAAAATAAAAAAACAATATTAAGATACGTATGTGAAAGATACACTCACAGAGCACACCGGATTAGTTTTCAGCATTAATATGGCAGTTATTTAAGAAGACACAGTTTTCAATTACGTTTGAATAACTCTTGAGTTCTACTAAACAATTAAAATTCTCTGGGGTTTTCATTCAGATTTTAAAGAACATATTTTCATTAGGGTTTAAGGTCTTTGGAAAGAACAGACATATTGCCTAAAGCATGTTTATAGCTCCCCAACGCTAAAGTGACACAACTAGTTTATAACCAAATCCTTCTATTTCCACCGTTTCAAAAATTAAGATAAATTCACATACCTGAATTTTTACATCTCTGCAAAACAATCCCTAACACAGATCATACTTCTAAAGACATAAACTAGAACCGATTTTTAGGGCTCATCCTGATGAAACAAAAAGAAACGCTAAACCTTCCAAATTATTCCAAAATGAAGCTTCGCTAGTCTCATAGTCTTCTGTAGCTCCCGAATGGCTTTAAAAAATGTTAGCTAAACAGCATCAGTAACTTATCCCATTTTAGAAAAATCTAAGACTAGCTTTTAAGTTCAGCGTCTCTCCTAATAGAAGGAAAAGTGCTTTAGAGAAAGTGAAAATAAACCCCAGATACCACTGTAGTCAGCCCTGCCACACGAATAAAATTGTTCAAATTGAAAGCGTTCCACATGTTTTCGGTTCAGAGGCAACTCTATCCAGCCAGTGGGCAAGGATGGATTCTGAGAACAAAATGGCAGAGCCTTTCTTTAAACCCTTAGGTAAGAATACCAAATAGAACCTCGTTACTAATTTTACCATAGTTATTAGAAAACATTTTAAGTAGTTGACTTTGGGACAAGGGATTTCTCCTTCCTATCTAATAGCATAAACTCGACACTACAGACAGTCCTATTTCATTCCTTGTCTCCAGGTGAACAGGCCTGAAGCTCACCAGCAGTACACCCAGGCCCCCTCACTCTCTAGCTTCACAAGAACACCGTGTTCACAAGTCCTTCAAGCATTGCCATGGGATCTAAGTTCGTGCAATAGTCGTAGCAAAACCCTGAGCCCCGTCTTCCCTGCCAACAGGCCATACTTTGGCTCATTCCACATGCTGCTTTCCTCCCACTTGCCAGCTGAATATTCTTTTTCTAATTTTTCTAGTGAATTTTGCACAGACAGAAGCACCACGCCCCCACGTACAACAGCGAGTCCATGGCTGGCCCTGAGAGCCTACAGCCCCCTGTGACCCATGGCCTCTTCTACAGTTGTTGGTGCCCTCCTGATGAGGCATGGCATGCACACAGACACAGAACAGAAAACAAGGTCAAACTGAAAAGCAATCAGAGAGTTTAATAACAAGCTGGGAATAGACAACAGTGATGCGGGCAGGGCTCAGTCAGACAAGAACACCACTATTTACATGACATCGTTCTCTTTCCTCCCCCTTCTATTTTTCATATGAGTTTCTTCCCTCATCCACCACGACTCCTTCCTTCCTGTGTTCCTGTCTCCTTCCACCTAAATGTGCCCCTAATTACTTTCCCCATCAGCTCCAGCTTTGCAACACCCCTAACAAAATTATGTATTTCTGATATCATTACCTGGGTCACCTCAGCCTTGTATTACTGATAAAGCACAGCTGGCTGTGCAAGATTGCATCCCCAGGTAGCCCCAATATTCCCTTCAATTATAGAGAAAGTTTTGTCATTTCCCCCTTAACATCAGTGAAACTCACCCATCCATCCTTCACAGAAGCTCTCTGTAATTCCTCAGTTTGTTCAGTTAGCTATACCCGGGCCAGCACCTGGACACCTGACTGTGTAAATTTAGAAGGTTTATTACAAAAACTAATAAAAACAACAAGCAGTGTACACTAAATGATCGCAGGTTTAATACATAACAGTGCTAAAGAGCTGTTTCTGCAGAAGTTATGACGCATTATCTGCCGCAGCCAAATGTCCGGTTCCAGGTTTCATACAGCTCTAGGTCCTTCAAGGACACGCTGGGCCGCACGGTTCCAAAGGCACTCTCAAAATCAACAAAAGCAATGGGTCGTACTTGATCTGGCATGATGGTTGTGATGTCCATGGACTGAAGACTGCGGATAGGGCCCAGAGAAGCTTCACGACAGAGCTGTGTCATGTCAGCCCCAGAAAACCCATCTGATTGCTTAACTATAAGCTCAATTTCCTCCTCGCTGAGACAGTTGTGCTCCTTCGACATCAGACGAGTAACAATCTGCTTCCTAGCTGAAGCTTCTGGAAGGGGAATGTACAGTCTCTTCACTAGTCTCCTTCGGGCAGCCTCATCGATTTCTTGGGGTCGATTTGTTGCACCAACCACCAGAATACGATCTTCAGAGGAGGTTGTCGCCCCATCTAACTGGACCAGAAATTCAGTTTTTATTCTTCTTGAAGACTCGTGCTCCCCATCCCCACGCTGAGACAACAGGGAATCAATTTCATCGATGAAAATCACTGCTGGCTGTTGACATCGTGCCACGGCAAACAGCGCACGGACCATCTTTTCCCCCTCACCTACCCATTTGGAAGTCAGAGAGGAGGCACTGATGCTAAAAAAAGTAGCTCCAGATTGGCAAGCAATGCACTTCCCTATTAGAGTCTTGCCAGTTCCAGGGGGACCGAAGAGAAGAATTCCTTTAGGAGGACCACGTAACCCAGTAAAGATGTCTGGCCTCAGCATAGGCCAGACTACAATTTCTTTTATTGTAGCTTTAGCAAATTCAACTCCGGCAATGTCATCCCAGTTCACAGGAGGCCCATGGTCCATGATCTCATGCATAATGAGTTCCACCATTTTTGGTTCTATACTTTTCAGTCGTTCATCTACAGGAAGTAACGGATCTGTTGGTGCTCTGGCATGAGGTTTACACTGCCCTCCGTTTTCATTTCCATCCTGCTTTGGGACCGGAGGAACAAACTTGCTAAATGGACCCCGAGATCTACCAGCACCCAGTGATTTTTTTACACCTCCATACGATGAGACTGGTGCACGCTGTTGTAGGCTTTGAGGTTTCTTTTGCTGATCCACCCACAGCTGTTCTTTTGCAGTTCTAAAACCAGGAACACCACCCTCTTCACTTCCATTTCTATTCCCTGAAAAACTGTTGGCTTCCATAGTACTGGAAGCTTGGCACGGAGCAAGGCTAGAAGTGGCAGCGCTACCTCTATCAGTCAAACCATAAAACGCTTTTCTTTTCCCAGACCACGCTTGTACAGCTGACTGATTGGGAAGAGACAAATTCTGTCCATTACTACAGTTACCTGGAATTTTCAGAGAAGCACCACTTGTCATTTCTCTATTTCCAAACAGCGGTGCTGCCTGGAACCCCGTATGAATCTGTTCGCTTAAGGAGGCAGAAGACGCAGGAAGTATATCTGAAGTTTTGGTCACAGGAGGCACATTGCTTTGGAGAGACTTTGAAGACAAGGGATGCTCAAGGAGATGTGGGCCTCGACCTGCACATTTTGATGAGCCAGCACCGCGCTCACTCTCACCGGTGCTGCTGAAGGCACTGAGCCTAGGAAGGCCTGGAGCAGCGGAGGCACTGACCCCTTTATCAGCTAGTACAAGGGCATCTGCTGGTGCCATCTGAGAGCTCTGGACATTTCTGCCAGCCTGCATCCTCTCTTGCACACACTTCAATTCAAGTACGTTCTCTGTTGTCAAGGCAGATTGCCACTTGTCACTGTCATTTTGCTGACACTTTGCCAAAGTCAAAATGTTTTCAGCATAGTTATTCAAGCCAGTCTCTATGTTGTCAGAGTCAATAATTGCAGAGTATTTCTCCGCGTATTTTTTAAATAGGTTGGCAGCACAGAGCTGAGAGATCTCAGAGTTTGCCCATGCATACTGAATACGCAGAATTTTGGCACGGTACTCATCAGCCTTCTGTCCGGGTGTGCAGGTGCCAGAAGCAATAGCAAAGTAACTTTTCTGCCAGTCGCTCAGGTGCACGGTGCCATGCGTTGGGGCCTCCATTGCTGACACTGAAACATACATAAAAATTCCTGTTGTTACAAAAAAAAGTTTCTCACCTGCTTATTTGGCTGCTTCTCCTTTTTCTAATTGCAAATAAATGAAAACACGCATCATTTGAATTGAGAGAAATAGCGCAGTAGAACTTGTAAGGCACTTGGCCAGTGACACTTTTCAAAAAGGAAGCAGCTTTGTAGAAAAAGCCACTTACAATGAAGTGCTCTTTTTCTTCCTCATTCAAAGGAAGAAAAGATGAAGAAAAAAAGAAAAAGGAAAAAAAAAAGAGTTTGCTTCTAACCTGTGGTCTCCTGGGGAAATAAGTAGACTGCAAAGAATGCTAACAGATGGCCAAACAAAAACTGACCTTGTTAAATGAAATCAGCAATGCCTTCGCTCCTATTTGACAAGATACTGCACAGTGCAGAGGAGGTTTGCGTACAGGTCATTGTTAAAAAGATGACATTCATTACAGCAATGGTAATAAAACTGAAACAACAAAGTTAATGAATAAAATTATACGCAAACTGTGAGGGGAGGTAAAAGTGTAATGAACAGGCTTGATTAAATAAATACTCCCAAATTTGTAGCAAAAATTTGTAACTACTTATTCAATTTAGAACACACTAAAACCTCCCCCTACTTTATATTTTTGAGAAACAAAGGCCTTGCATGCTTAGAGCAATGTTCACTTTTCAGTTTTAAATTTTAGAATTTAAATTCCTTCAGCTGCTTTTAAGTTGAAGAAATAAGAAAGATGACCCTTGGCTACGAAGGGGAATTTTGCTAGCTTTGAAAAGACAAGATCATGTTTTTGCCATCTTTTCATAGCAGTCTCTCTCTGCGGTGACGTGCGGAAATATTTCTGATAACGCCAGGACTCAGTAGTTTCTGAAGAGACACAGGCACAAGCAAAACTGGAGAATTCTACCGCTGCTTCTGCAGGGTTTACAGAAAGCTTCTAACACAATGCTCATCAATTCTCATCATCTCTGATCTGCCCATAAAGGACTTCCTCAACACAGCTGAAATATGTTGAATCCTAACTTCTGTTTGTTCATCTCAGTACGTACTGGGTTTTTCCAATGAGAAAAAAAAAAAAAAAAAAAAGAACACAAACTGTTAAAGTGGAGGTCCATACCTTATCTCTCCCAAGAAAAACAATACAAGCCTCTGCACTCTTTAATCAGCTACAG
This sequence comes from Numida meleagris, assembly GCF_002078875.1. Lineage (NCBI taxonomy): Eukaryota > Metazoa > Chordata > Aves > Galliformes > Numididae > Numida > Numida meleagris. The sequence continues at coordinate 78,984,114 of NC_034410.1, forward strand.
CTTCAAGCATAGATTCACACTGGCAGAAGCAGCATAAGAATGCAGATTAATATAAAAGTGTGTGGAATACAAGGCTGCCAAGAAACACGGGATGGGGAGACATTCCACTCTTTTTATTTCCAAAAAAACCCGCTTCGCCCAGCGACTGCACCACCGAAGCACCACAGGGAACGTAACGTGATGTGGTTTTCAGCCCAAGATCGTAGGGCTGGTTAGAGAAACCAACACATGACAGGAGCCAACCCACGCGCCGGGCCGCCCGCGGGCACCACACAAGCAGCCTGCACGCCAGCCGCTGTGCCGTGCCGTGCCGTGCCGCCCGGCTCCGGGCAGGCTCCAGGGCCCCGTCCCGCCCGCAACCCAGGCCGGCACAGCTCCCAGCAGGCCGAGCCCGCCCAGCCAGGACTCGCTTCTCCGCGCCTGGCCGAAGGGACGCCCCGACACCTACTGCGCCGGGCCCCTCACGCCTGAGGTGAGGAGGCGCAACGGTCACCCAGCGCTCCAGCGGGCGGAGCCCAGCGCGCCGCAGGACATCCGCGCACCCACCGACTACGGCCGCCGACAGCCACCCCTGAGGATCCCGCGCGCGCTCTGCCTCAGGCCCCGCCCCCCTTCTCCCGCCCTACCAATCGGATAGCAGCGCTCTGGCAGACGCAACCAATCGGAAGGAAGGGCAGGGTGGAAGGGGGAAGGTTCGCTGCGCCGACGTCATCTGCTCGGGCTTAGAGCCTTCCCGCTCCCTATTGGCTGCGGCGGGCGCCCACCAATGGGCGCGGGCTGCGCGCCTCGCGCCGGGCGGTAATGCCTTCTGCGGCACTGAGGGCGGATGTGGGCGGCCGCTGAGGGCTGCGGCTGTGCTCTGACAGGGAGCTCTTGAGAAGGGCATTGCTACAAAGGACATGTCCCGCAGGAGCTCCTGGATGCCCAGTAATTGGTTCAGAGAACAAGTTAAAAGTCACCGACGGTGAAAGTTGGAGTGCCAGAGTGATCTGAGGAGATGGTACCCCTTAGAGTGGATCTGGGATGGGCAAAATGGGAGAGGTTCGGCTAATAGCAGAGACAGACAACGGCTGTGTTTTTCTTTTCATTTATTAGTGCTGCTCATAAAACATACACGTCGGTTTGACAGATTTGGACAGAGATTTTAAAGGAACTGTACGGTTCACAAAAAGCACCAAACATCAGGTTACTTTTCCAGTTAGGTTACACGGTCTCCACAGATGTCATTCACATACCACCCACCCTGTGGTTATTTGATGGACACAGTGACAACAGCGACAACCAACCACAGGCAGAATCTGATATGTAGAGGGAAGAGGAAACTAGACATTTAACAATTCCAGTGCAGTCTGGGTTAGGGTTTCACAGAGAATCATGGAATCAGTAAGGTTGGAAAAGACCACCTAAGATCATCAAGTTCAACCGCCAGCCCATCCCCACCGTGCCCACTAACCATGTCCCTCAGTGCCATATCTACATGATTCTTGAACACGTCCAGGGACAGTGACTCCATCACCTCCCTGAGCAACGTAAGGCCACTACCTCTTGTGCTAAGCATATGAGCAATACCTTTCATAAATACATATTTTCAGTATTTCGCCATCAGTAATAAAATATAATCTGCCATGATTAAGAGTGTAAGTGTTGTAGCCTTCCACTCGTGTTTTTTTTTTTTTTTTTAAATCTACTTGGTTACTGAAAAGTTACTTTTTTCCCTTCTTCTCCAGTAGCTGCACTGCATTCTTTGAGAGGTGGGTATTCTACTAAAGTGCATTTCTGAGATTTTGTCATTCTTTTTAACAGCATCAATCAGCACAGACTGCATTTGCTTTTGAACACAAGGCGCATAGATAAAGGTTCACATATTAACTATTCATAAATACAGTGTTTCCCCCATCAAAAGTCATTTCACTTACAAATACGTTGCAAAGCTACAGAACAGAAACAGCAGAAAGGTCCTTTCAAAAATATTCTTTTTAACAATTTTGTTCTTGAGTTGATTACATAGCCCAGAGTTTATTTTTTTTTTCAGATGACTTAACATTAATGTTCTGCAAAGCAATTATCACACAGATGAAAGAGGCAGTGGGAGACTGCTAAAAAGGCCTTCACTGACCGCAGCTTCAAATCATCCCCAGATTTCAGAAAAAAACAGAACTGTGACATTCAGATTTCTGTATTGTGCCGCCCATGAGGAAATGCAGTTCCGTGGGTATTAGAATTAGAATAGGTCAGGTGGAAAGGACTTTCAGATATCATGTAATAGGCCAACAGTCTGATCGCTTCAGGGCTCACCGAAAATTAAAGCATGTTACTGGGGGCATTGTGCAAATGCCACTGAACACTGACAGGCATGGGGCGTCACCCACTTCTCTAGGAAGCCTGTTCCAGTATTTGACCACCCTCACAGCAAAGAAATTCTTCCTCATGTCCAATCTGACTCTCCCTTGGTGCAGCTTTGTGCTGTTCTGTGCATCCTGCTACAGGTGGCCAGGGAGCAGAGACCAACACCTCCCTCTGCTCCCCCCCGCTCAGGATGTCACAGGGACAAAATGTGGCCAGGAGCAGCCTGCATGCCAAGCCAGCTGTTCCTGGTAGACATTTCATTTTGACAAATAATTCTTTATTAAACAATGAAATAAGCGGAGTGATAGCCATAAAAAGATCACAACTCTGTTTCACACAACATAGCTTACAGATTATTTTCAAGTAGTTACTGCTTATAATAGCTCTGTTGAAAATACAGAACATCAGGTAGCACATGGATTTTGGCAGAACTCTGAAGAAGGAGCGTCAATATGGATGACTGAAGTGAAAACCAATAAGCAGCATAAACTATTTGCTGAAATTTGACAAAATCACTGTCTTAAAAGGAATCTTTTAAGGAGAGAGAACCTGCCATAAGGGCAGTGCGCATTCACTCCCCCAGTTTGGCTGTATAATGAAAGGAGTCTTGAAGTTCTAACTTCATTTACAAAAATACAGCAGCAAGCGTGTCATGGCATGCTACTGACCCAGCTCATTACATTTGTGCTTGTCTGCTTAGATAGGACCCAAACAGTGTTATAACCAGGTTACTAAGCTTCCTACAACCTGTTTTCTTCCGAAGTCATTATAATGTTAAATTATTTGGTTATAACACCTCACATTGTCATCTATGGAGAATGAAGTTTGTGTGCTGGGGGCTTCATGTCAGCAACAGAGGGAATACTAACCCTCTGTTTCCACTGCCGGGATCAATAAATGTTCTCGATAACTAACAGGAAAGAAACGACAGCTCGAGACGCCATGGATATGTCCCTTCTGGAAACAGGCAAGATGAGAATGCAGTGCATGAGAATACAGTGCAGAGAATGAATCACTAAGGTTACAACGCAACTTGCTGGCAAGCGTTTTGCTACTGCAGCTGGGCTATGTAGCAACAGCTTTTGATTTTTTTTCCCCCTCATAACTTGACTTTCCCACCTGCCCCTAAAATTAAACTTGGCAACACAGAGAAAGCCAGCTAATTACCTCCTCCCTGCTGCTACCTCACCACTGTTACTGCTGGTGATGGTTTTGTTCCCATGTTTTCAGGAGCTCGGTCGCCAGCTGTGAGATGTGCTGCCAGGCAAACTTGACGTGGGTGGACTCCACCGTGCGGGAACAAATAGCAAAGCGTAGCACAAACTTTTCTCGCAGGTGGCATGGGACCAGATGAATCTTCTTGGCCTCATTTATGCTTTTAAGAAGTGCCTTATTTAGTTCATTTGAGCCCTGAAATCATTGTAATTCAACAGATTAGGTAATGAATTTCAGAAATCTGGAATATGTAAATCCTACCAAGCAGCCAAGCCTAAGTGTGTGACCAATAACATATAGATACTTTCACATCTTTAAGTGCTTTGCCATCAAAGGATTATAAAAAACGTTGATGGCTCTAGAGATCATTTTTCAGCCGCAAAGAGATTTATGAATTAACTATGGTTTAGAAGCTGTGTTCACACTGGGGCATTTGCAGTAGCTGGCTGCTTTTTTGTGACCTAAGGTCATGAGCTAGGTAGCTTCATTTAAAATCACTGATTATTGCATCCATTTCACTGCGCTTTTCTTAGATCTAATTAAACAAACATGCGAGGCAGTTTTGCAGTGAACTCTACCAACATTTGTAAAACAAATCTTCCAGTCTTCACTTAAGCATGGCTGCCTTTAGAGAGTCTTTGGAATATGAAGATGGAAATCTTGTCCTTAGTTAAGTAATAATTAAGGTAATGTATCCCTGGCATAAGTAAAATCAAGGAACCAAAATTTGGGTTGTCCTATTAGAAAACACCCTAAGAAATGTATTTGCTTAAGGTTCTATAGGAAGTGTCAGAGTGTTTTCTACTTGAATTTAGAAACACAGTAAACTAACCGTTCCTCCCACTGGAAGCAACCATTCTTCTGAATTCAGAGACACAAAGGTACAGGTGCTAAATAACTTGCAGAAAGTCAGAGGGACTCTACATGCATGCAGTACTGAATTTTATCTTCTTCTGTTGTATTTAATCCTTCTTGTACTCAACTACTGAATGTGAGGATTTCCTTTAGAGCAGCTGTATGCTTCCAATACCAAGTCCTAAAACAAAATGGACTGCACAGAAGAGTACTGATTCTTTTATAGGTTCAGCTGATGTTGAATTAATGGTTTTCTTAGTTATCTTCATCAGCATTTAAGAATAAAGCAAAAGATGTTATCAGATTTTCCAAAACAGCAGTAATTTGTTTTAAATGAAAACAATGACAGAAGGGTCTTGGGATTTTGGTTCAGATTTAGCAATGCAGGTTGAAGGGCTGACTGCATATCTCTGGCAGTCTTTATTACCTAAGTTAAAGGAACCCATATGTCTAATTTTTTATATCAACAGCCTGATGCCTTCAGATTTGATGGCAGCTTGCCGTAATAATGTAAGATATATTCTGTTGATCTCTAGTGCGATAATTTTACTCTTTGGAGAAATATCTTAGCTAGTGTGCTGCTTTTGCTCTTTCCATTACGCTGCTGGTGACACAGAATTGCAAGAGATGCTGGGAGTTCTGGTGTTCCCTTACTGACTGCTGCAGTACTAGAGCTACAAAAGAACAAATTAATCTGCAACATGCCAAAGAGTGTTTTTTTTTTTTCACTGTAGCAGCCATGGGTCTTCTTGAAAACATCTCCATTGGAAAATGTTATCTCAAATCTACACAGCTGTGACTTGACATCTTAGCCTTCTCCAAAAGAAAACAAAGTGTAAGAGAGTCATGGTTTCCCACTGGCAGTAAGGACAAATGTATTTTTTCCATGCTTTTGGATCATATTACGGTTGGAACTGAACCCAAGTCAAAGCCTTGTTTTGACTTAGCGTGAGCTGCTAGGGAATTTGGATGAGAGCCTGAAATTCATGACTTAGGTTTCTAGGAGATACTCAAACAACTTTTCTAAGGGTGTCATGAACGTTCCGACCTAAGAGATGGATCGGCATCAATATTTTGCACGTCCCTGTGTCCCCCTGCCTGCCATGGGTCAATACTGGTGACAATGATGTCCTACTTCCATCATTAAAATGATGATCCTTGCTTTTAATATGAAATGCACAGCGCTAACTTTTAAGCAATACAAGTGGTAATACGATGTTAAGTTAATGCCCTTGGCAGGGGTAAGAGGAAGAAGGAGAAAGGTTTCTTTATCTTTCTTCTGTTCTGCTCTCGCAGCTGCACCCAGGGGCTGCTGTGACACTCAGATGTCACATCAAATTGAAGTTAGCAGTGACAAATCATCTCCCAGAGCTTTGAGAAGCAAGAAGCCAGCTCTGATTGAGTCTGTCAGTTTTAATAAGCCAGTATTCTCACTCCCTTGGAGAAATGACTAGCTTGGCTTGTATTCATCTACAGACATGACAAGAAGGCCAGAAATTAACCCTTTGGCATGATACTTGGATTCCTTCTCTGACATTTAATGAAATAGTTATAATATGAAAGTCATAGATTATTATTGCATCTGCTCTCCAGCATGAAAGGCAAAAAAAAAGAAAAAAGATTAAAAGCTAAAAAATAAAAAAGGATTTATCAAGAACAAAGGAAGGAAAAATACTGCTGTTACTTTTGCAACTGTTCAGCACTGCAGTTCAAGTTTCCTTTCCCTCAGTCTTACTCTAACTACATAAAAAATTACACATAGGTTGGGTTTGGGTTGTTGGGGTCTTTTTTTGCTTTTTTTTTTTTTTTTTGTACAGGGAAGAGAAGTGATGAAAACACTGCTCTTTCAGCATTAGATTTCAGAAGAATCATGCCTTTATTCTACAACTTGCCTGAAAGTTTATTAGCTAGGTATCCAGTATTTACCCTCACTTGTTTGTCTTTCCCTGTGGACCTGTTTTCTTCCTCTGGAGCACCAAGGACAAGAGACTGGATGTGGATGAACCACTGGGCTGATCAAAAGTGACAATTCCTGTGTGGCTAAGCACTGTTTCACACCAGGACCAACTGTTTCTTTAAACTAAACAGAGAGCACGGACAGCAGACTCTGAATCTGCAAAACTGGTGTTTGCTTGTCCAAGTCAGAGAGCAGACTCCTACCAACATCTTGTAACTGAGCAGTAAGCGCCACAGAACCTATTCCTCAAAATTTTTGAAAAGTTCTCCTTATGAAAGAAAATAGATTCACATTTCCATTTGTTAGAACAACTCCGCATTTTTTACTGTCTAGTCTCCTAGTAGCAGATCATTTTTTCTTTTACTTTAAACACCATAAATTCAAATGAAACCCTTTTCCTATTACAGATTAATTTACCATTGCCTTATTGTTACAGATAAGTTAAAACCATCAAACAATTGCCTCAAACTCAAGTAACTAGGGCAACTGAATGAGTGAGAAAAGAATTTGTGAAAAGGAATAATATCACACTACCTAGAAGGTGCCAAGATGTGCTTCTGGGCTTTCAGAAAAGCCAAAAGCTCATTTGGAGACCTAAACTAAAAAACATGTGAAACAGAAAACACCGGTGCCATTTTTTACTATTGTTTGGTGTTCAGATTTGGGGTCACAGCACAGCCCTGTGCAGAGGCTTTAGCTGCAAGCTCCTTTATTAAACAAGTTCCTTATCTAAAACAAGACATTGATCTCCTTTTAATGTCTTTAAAGAAAAGTACAAAAAAAAAAAACACCTTTATTACTCTGTCTTCATCCGTGAAAGACATTATACATATACAAAATTGTTTACTAAATATACACACGTATAAAATTAATATAACAAGAAGCATCTAATATACACATAGACACATCATAAATGCCTTGGGAAATATATTAAAACAACCATCTAAATCAAAGTCCATCAAGCACAGAATACAACGGCTATTTTGTATGACTGGGTAGACTAAGACCACTTGTTTGCCTTGACTATAGATTTCCATATTCTATCATGCTTGAATTGCTTGCAAGCATTTGATCTTAATTTTAAGAAAAATGTCTAAGGCTTCTTTCTTTAATTTGCTTTGATCTACATGAATTCCCCCTGCTTTCCTTAAAAATAATGAAGTATGTTAACTACAAAGACTGTGTTCTATTGCAGGTTATTGTATTGCTATAAAACATGACAGAAGTAGGAAGCCTCAGCTGCCTTACCTTCAGTCGAAAGCAGACTAGTCCCAAGACAACCTCAGCGCAGATCTCAAATCTTTCATCCTGGAGGACTAAATGTTCAAATTGGTGCGACAGCCTGACATGCTGAGAAGAAAAAGAGTGTCTATATTGTACAAATTTGATTCATTAAAAGAAATGATTTGCTAAATTGCTTCCATCCTTAATCTCTTTTCTCATTTCCCTCTTCTAATAGGTGATAATATTCACATACTGCCATCTGTTTAGGTTAACTTATGTCACGTTTATGACTGTTTGAGACCATACTGAGTTGTAACAATACTGGTTGCTCAGTTTATCTTAGGGAGTACAGGTCTGTTTCTTAATTAAACATTTCAGCATCATTTTCTAACTTTCAGGATGTCATATTAGCAGTAAATATTTGCAATAATTCTGTTATGTTTTCTGCCATTCTCAATGAAACTGGCTGCAGAGTCTGAAAGGAGGAAAGGGGGAGATGCATGGATTTCTGTAGAGAAAATGACCACAATTCCAGCAGGAAACAAGATGGACAGAGACAGACGGGCTTTTTAGAACTGTTGAACATGAGAATAACTGAGGGAGATAACATGCTCATCCCTTCTGGCCTGGGTGCTTAGGTCTTGTTGAAAAGAACAGTGGTGGCAGTAAAATAAGGGACACAGACAGCACACCTCAGCCTGATAAACAGTTACACTGGACATCGAGCTAGAGCTATTATTCCAAAACGTACCAAGACCAAATCAAACAAACAGGAAAAATACCAGCAGGCATACAACCAACCAGCAAGGAAGTCCTAACGTCAGTCAGTGAAGTTTGTAAACGTATCGACCAGATTTTGCTTTCTCCCAAACAGAAAATGAATACAAAAGCACTTTGAACAAAAGATCCCACATTCACATCAGGTACCTGCAGTACCATATTCAGTCCCCCCTAACTGGCTATCATCAATTTCATGCTCGCTATCCAAAAAAAGAAGACAACAAAGGCATCTGGCTATTAGAATTTGTATCTGTGCGGTAGCCAGTCTACACAGAAAAAATAAACAACAGATCTAACTGATCTTTTCCTTCTTTTCCACTTTGCTATCTCACTAAGTTCAAGTAAAGACAGCAAATAAATATAAAACACTTAGGGCCAATGTGGAATATTTCATCCCATGGGAACTTTTGCCAAAAGGCAAGAACGAGGCAAAGCAGAAACTACAGAAGAAAGGAAAAAAAAAAAAAAAAAAAAAGGAAAACACATTTTGCAGTCTTAATCATAGCTCCCTAATGGTTATTTCTTAAAACAGAAAAACACTGTTTATATGGAATAAGAACACTGATTCAAGGCGTTCTGACTGGGATGCTGATACCCCATGCAACCAGCCAGTCTTACCGCTGTTACCATTTCCTCTCTGCTGTTTGTTGCATCCATCTTCCATCTCTCTCTAAAATTAGACTGAGAGCTCTTTGAGTCAGGAGCAAGAACAATAGAATGCCTGATCCTTTCCAAGGCATTTGAGTGTTTTGCTAACAGAAATAGCATGGGTTTACAACTATGAAATTTGACCAGAATATACATCCATACATTTGTATGCATAAGTGCATGGGAAGCATATGTGCAATATGCACAAAGGCTGTAACAATCTTTACTGTCTCCTCCTACCCTCATTTCTACAGCATCAGACAAATTATGTCTTTGACACAGCTCTGCAAAATTCCACACTGCATTTACTGAGTCTTGGAAATTGAGACCATAAGAAATTTCTGTTCAATATGATGAGAATTTCGCAACTGGTTAACTGAGTGTAACCACTGACTGAATTTAATCAAAATCTGCATGGTGATAACTGAATAAAACAATAATTTCAGGTTTGGCTTACTGCAAGTAGTTTTTACAAGAAGACTACAGATGCCGTACGCTTTCTAGCAGCTATTTCTGTCCTTTTTTATTTTTTTACATTAAGGAATGCTTCAGGGATTTGAGAGAAATAAAATCAGGGGAAAATAGGGACTATTCAGTAAAACACAAATCAAAACTCTATGAATTTTATATTCATATATGGATGCAAATAATTTTCTCCACAGCAAGCTTCAAGAAGTAGCAATAACTATCAAACCCACTGGGGGGCACCAAGTGTATTAGATTTTTAGAGGACTGGGAAGTAGAGAAAGTCGGGACCAACAAGTTTCACCTGTGCAGCTTTGCTTAACACAGTGACCCAAGATCCTGCACCTTTGAACTGTAAGCTCTTAACCTGAATTGCTTTTACAAAGATTGTTGCAACTAAGCATAAATAAATTCAATAAAGTTAGACATTACTAAGCCTGGAGAAGCCACAGGGCGTTTATGTGTCACACCTGCCTCTCTGCAACTCAAAAAGCTGTACCCCCATTCTGGACATGGGTATGGGAACAGCTCACAAGGGGACACACGTATTTTCAGTACTCCTGCTATTCAAGACATGCAGGTAAACTATGAAAATCAAGTCTTGTTTGGAGAACTGAAAACCGATCTGTTCTCAGATTTCTGCTGAATGTGTACAAAGCAGGCCTGATATGGTTATTGTAACCCTCCAAATGCGTTTGGTTTTGACATAATCACCGTGCTGCACTCTTAGCACCATTAATTTAAGGTTGACATTCAAGCTGCATTTATCCTTTAAAAAGTGTTTTACATTGTTGTATATTTTGACCCCCCAAAAATGTATGTACACAAACCAACTAACATACTGTTCCCAGTAATGTCATTCGGAAAAGCCCTTTATTACAGGGGCTCCTAAAGTGGAATTATCTGAATTGTGTCAGTGAAAAATGTCAGTATGTAGGAGCTGAACACCAGCACTTCTCTTCACGGTGACATTTAGCAGATGGAAACACTGAAGCTTGCAAGGGATTTCTGTGTCTTACTACCTTGGGTAAATAACCATTGCCTTTTTGCAGTGAGAAAGGAAAAGAAAGGCAACTAACTCATGTGACTAATCAGGATTAGGGAAAATGCCTTACTTAATCACTAATGGGAAGAGTAAACTGGTGTGACATTAAGGTGCGGTCCATACAGAAGATCTGTATTTATGCACATATGCATGTGCATATATACATAAATAGAAACATATAAACATGTGTGGGCTCCAGCATTTAGATATTTCAGTTGAGAATTCACTGTAGGGCAAATCCTTCCAGAACTAAGATCGTTTCTGTTTCAAGGGAATTTCTTAGAAGCACCACAGCAAATACACATACCTGCATAACTTTGACAGTTTTCTTCCTAGATTTTACCCCTACGCCTGCTTTAGTTCACATCTCACTACAACTCTGCAGATGCTGCATAAAGTGTCCTCTAAACAGCCACTTGGACTGTGCCATTCCCCAGCTGCAGTTCTCTCTCTGGCATTGCTGTTCTGTACTGTTTCAGCTTCTTGGTCTCTGCTGTACAAATTTCATAGTATTATCATAGGTGAGAAGAGGAGAAGGTGGTAAACTGATTTCTTCTGGCCTCCAGAGGATTTCTCTGACTCGGAAGGTTCACGGGGATTACCTACAAAAATGTTAATTTCTAAATTTCTCAGATGACTTCTGAGAAATTGGAGATGACTTAAAAGGCCAAAGGAGTAATACACAGCCAGAAAGTTTATAATGTGCCATTTGCAAATGGACTGTTTGGGTTTCACATGTACACTGATTCTGAGTGTTTGGAATCAGACTTTTATTGTTTTTGCCCTGTGTACCTTTCCTCCATAGCTGAGGGCTTACCACCAAAATCCATGTTTTCCTCTCCCCATATCCATCAGAAATGACTCCTTTTACCACTGCTTTAAAATCTACACTTTCCAACAGATTAATATTACATGTTTTCTGGGAAGAGAGTGCATAACGGGAAGGTTTAGAAAACAAAACAAGTTACTGTATCTAAATCAAATTCACTCATTATCATCTCTTACAAATATTTTGTTTCCTAAATGCCTGTCTTAGTACAAACTAATGCCAGGTTGCAGTGGTTATCCAGTCATTCTGATGCTGGCCTTAAAGGCTGCAGCGTAACAAACATCTTTTTTTCCTAAACTTAACTACTGAAGAAGAAAAAAAGAGAGAAAGAGTTTTGCATGACAGTATATCCAAAAAAGAAAAAGAAAAAAAGAAAAAATTGTGAACAGATAGTTGCATATGTCTTTGATCTTCTGTAGAGAATCTCACTAATCACACAGCTAATATGGTGGACTCTTAAGGAGATGCAGTGTTTCTTCCCTCTATATCATGTCGTGGCTCATCACCATTGAAAATGTCAAATCGTTCTGTAAGTATAACCTGGCTGTGCAAAGGAAGCCTGACTAGAAATCTGTAAACACCGGATAAATCTTCCTAGCGCTCTTGTGACTGAGGAGCTGAGATATCATTTTTGCTAGGCAATCACAGCATTCACATTGAGATTTACATAAACTCAGAAAGGATGTGAAACCCTTGGTCCCAATCTCTTAACAGGGCCCAGTCATGCACCTGAACAGACATGCCCTAGCTGCAGCTGTCGGGAGTGAACAGGCATAACGTGGCCTACACGCAGTAATGATGATGTATGAGAACTACATGCTGCACAAGTGAGTGGTACATCCCAAACATTCATCCCCTTCCCCACAAATCAGCCCAAGGAACTGTTTAAAAACTGCTTTTCTGCCTGATTCTATCTGCACGGCCTGTTCCTTGAGGCACATCAGAAAGAGAGAACTTCCCACTCCCTAGCTCGACTCTATTCTCCACCTGAAGGTTGCAGTACTAGCTTCTGCCATGGCAACCTAGATCTTATGCTAGCTATGTCCTCTCTATGACCTGCTGTTATAAATACAGCTTTAGAAATAATTCTGGCTACTACAGGGTTTCCTTTAAAACACAAGTACACAAGATACAGTAGGAGCTATTCTCTTCAAAGATTGCCTTTGCCAGCGGTGGAAACATAAAAACTGTCACTTGCAAGATACTAATGGTGTGTTTAAATGAAAGCATCTTTTCAAGGCCAACCACTGGGATAAGCAATGTTAAAGTGAATTGAACAAATCTAGTTAAATTCCAATTTACTTTTTGTCTAAAAACTTGTCCGTAGATTAGAAAATATAAACCAGCATCACGTTGTTCCCATTACTACATGATCAAAAGTTATCAAAATATATCTGGAACCCAGGACAATTCCAGAGAAGAGAGAAAAATGGGTAAGATAAGAAACACGTTCATAATTGTTATTTTGCAACTACTGATAAAACTTTACCAACACGTCTGCAAACTTGCAAGTCATGTTTTACTTAGATTCTACTAAAGCGGGAAGCAAAGAAATGCAATTCCTTCTTGAAATGTAAGTTCAGCTATGAACTGCTGGAGGTAGAAATGACTGTGTTTGTTGTTTGTTTTTTTTTAAAGCTGCTTTGAAATGCACTGAATTTAATTAGCACTCATCAAGGGGGGTGGTAAGGAGAAATCGACTTAATGGTTCCCGTTTGACAGATGTATACAAGTGGCTCTAATTCTGCACTTAGTTACCCTTAATATTTTTCCAAAGTTGAAAAAAAAAGGTTGTTTTTTTTTTTTTTTCCTCTGTATACTGGGGAACACTTTCATCCACAAAGAAATATTAAGCACACACTCAGTTCAGCGAGGCCTTGGAAATCCAGTGTTCTGAATGATCTTCACAAATAAGGGATCGCATGACGCTTCCAACTCTGGAGTCAGTATCTTTAAGAAAGGATTGATTTGTTTTTTCTTCCTGAACTGTGTTGTCATAGAAAATATAAAAACAGCTACGATTATGGGAAGACAAGCACTTTTTGTCTGGGCAGCCAGGAAGACAGGGAACAACAGAACTGCAAAGCGTCTTGTTGAACGTGAATATTAAATTGTGGAAATCTGTCTGATCAAGGCCATGCAATTAACATGGGGCTTCCAATCCTCTGTTTTCCCAGGGGGAGATTTAGCCCTACTTAAAAACTTGGCATCATGCTGAAATAATTGCAGTCTCCAAAAATCTAACCTGAGAGAGCAAAGCACTAGGAACTGTAGTGGCAGTCTAGTAAAGCAGTAACAAACTATACATCAGCTTTTCATTGGAAGGTATGTATCAGGTTGCCACGAGGACAACAGAACATCAGGCTTCTACTGTTGTCAAAATTTGCTTCTGACAGCCTTATTAAGAATAAAAATATAACTAAAGTCACTGTTGAGCCTGTTGAAAAATATAGTGTAATAAAAATGAGAAGTGAAGAGGACACCCTCCAACCCAGAAGCTTCCCAAATTGGAAGAGATTTTTTCATGTAGGTGTTTTACAATGGCAAGAGAAGCCTTTCTTAGGCCTTAATCTGTTTAGTACCACAACAGAAAGGAATGTGTGTCTGCAAAGAGTTTGGTATACGAGACCAGATTCTCAGCTAATGGATATTTTTGTAAATATTTAGAGCCAAGTCGTGGAGCTCAACTCACTAGAAGTTTCCCTAAACTTCATAAAAAGGAAAAGCACGCTTGAATTTGATTTTACTGCCACAGAAGTATGTATATGATTTAGACTGGTGCCAGGTCTAAATCAAGAATAATCTTAGTACTTATTCACAGCAATGTTAACAAACTGTAAATGGTACACATCATGGGTTTTGTTGTTGTTTTTTTTAAAAGTGCATTTTAAACAGGAAGCAGAACCAGCAGAAATTATCAATTCAAGGATAGGCAGACATGCCCTCTAAGTTACTGCATCATAAATGCAGCCCAGTGACCTTAATCATAATCTAAACATGCAGTCAATGCATGCCCATTCATAACAAAGAGATAAGGACTATTTCATGTTTTTCTCCCCCAGAAAACATTAATGTACTCTGGCTTAATTTGAGAGGGACCTATGGTCCTGCACTGTATCCAACACTTGTATTCTCTAAAGATTAATACAAAACGGATGACAATTTTGATCCTGCCATCATAAAGAATTGGGGCAAACAAGCAGTAGTCCTACTGACCCGAACTCTCTCAAAGTTGTCGGCTGAGCTTTCCGATGTGTACAGAAGTAATAGAAAACAGACAGGGACAAAGTTCATTTTCCCTTCCATCCCATGCAGACTACCCAAGAAGAGACAGTGTGGTTACCTTGCGGATGTGTTCCTGCAGTCCCGTGACGCCATACATCCTCAGCACAAACCAGAGCTTCAGGGAGCGGAACCTCCTCCCCAGGGGGATCTGCCAGTGCTGCGGGCAAGAAGGAGGCATCCACAGAAGTCAGCCTTGCAGAAACACTGCAGAAGTTGTACATGCTGCAATGACTTCTAAGTGCAACCCGTTTCAGCTACTAGAGGCCATAGCTAGAGGTGGGCCCAATAATAACAGAAATGGCCATTTTTGGCTAGTGCCCTACTATGATTGTTTAATACTCAAATTTCTCAAATGAGAAGTAGAAAATAAAGTTGTTGGCAGAATGAAAGGGTCACGAGGCAAATCCAGTTGTCTTTCTGCATTCTGAATTTTTCTCAAAGGCTTCAGAACAATAAGTATTAGCTTGTTTGCAGCTGTGGGCCTAGCATCTAGTATGACTGGCCGGTTTTCTACTTCAAAACAAAAGATCTTCTATTGTCAAGGTTAAAAAGTGCATTTAAAAAAAGGTATTACCGCTATTTTAAAAAATATAATCTTTAGGCAATTTCTTTCTACTGATTAAACCTTGAAATATTACATACGCAAGACACATTCTGCCTTTAAACAGTATCTTTTTTTGTTTGCTTTTTTCTTTTTTCCCCAAAAGAGATTCTAAAGTTTCAGCTTGAGTAATGTTAAAAAATTTAGCAAGCTGAATCCATCCTGAAAAGAAAGGCAAGGTTTTGAAGCTTGGGAAAGCAATGGAAAATAAAATCCCTGGACACATCAGTGTATACAAGCAGTAATATTAGTGAATATATTGATGTTGTACTTACCCGGTAATCTGTTACAAGACCTGGAAGTTAAAGAAAAAATGTTTGCATTGCTTCATCAAAACAGCCAAAACCTACAGTCATTCTAGTACTATTGAACATGCTGCTTTTTTAGCTATCCTGGATGTTTTCTACTAACAAGCATCACCAGCATCAACAGGCAATACGCCTCATTCCTTGGCTAGTCAGAATATACCACTCCCAAATTATTGCTCCTTTTTGTTATACTTCAGATCCCATAGTGATCACAGACTCAGTACTATGTTTATTTTCCTCTTGTAAGGAATCTCAGAGCAGATAGAGCAGCTTCTATTAATTTTGTTCTGTAGAACCCCCAAACCGATGCTCTTCAAAGTACTGCATTCCTAACTACCTTTTATGCCCATTCATGCATTTGTTGCTCATTCTTCAGCACGTCTAATAAGTGACTGGAAAATGCGACTCAGGAATTTGACTCTCTTCCTGTTTGGAGAACAATATTCTGCATGTTTATGGCTTTTTATTTGATGTATTGAAAAAAACCTTATGCAAACATAGTTTGACCAAGCCTCAAAGCAGTTCAAGGAGGCCAGCAGAAGGCACTATTTGATGTCTTTTATATGACCACACAGAGTCAAGGTGCCTCCACCTTTGCTTTCAATCAGGAAACTAGGCTGATTTCACAGTAAAGCTGGATTACTTGCAGTAAGCCAGTGACAAAAATTAAATTAACCTAAAATCTTAAAGCACTTCTTTAGGAAGACGTGGAAGCATCTGCTTAGCTTTTTTGTTCTGCTTTATTTTTCAACAGTGGGGTGTAAACTTCACAGGAAACTATATACTTAAACTCCATGGAAAAGTGCTGTCTAATTGCTCCTGGAATTATGACCCATCAGGTACTAAATAGAACTGTGGCTTATGAATTGACCTCTCTAAGTCATTTGTGTAATTCCCAGCCTTCCAATTTCCTGGGACTCTTCAAAAAAAAAAAAAAAAGATTCAATTCAATTTCCTGTATTACAAGCTCCCTTGCCAACATTCTCACATGCGTGCAGCCAAAACACATGATCCTTCCTCCCCGAAGCACATAGCCATTTGGTTGTTTAACACGTTCCTATGTTATCTTCCAAAAGGGGGAAAAAAAAAAAAAGTAACAATCATTAATCAGTTTCTGGACTTCAGAGAATTAACACAGTTGTCTCAGCAAAGTAAAGGGGTAATCTGATAACATTCGTGCTCTGCATTGTCACAGCCATTTTTATTTGATAGCTGCAAGGCTGGTAGCAAAGAAAGTAAAGCAACTGGTGACAGATAAATAATCCTACGCTGCTGCAAGGGGCTATGTCTAATGATCCACAACAACGCCTTTCACAAGCTGTGAAGCAGAATGCAGTCAACAATTAGTCTTTGATTACAAGCCTTAGCCTTACATCTGTATTTAACCAGGAGGAATTGCATTGTGGGAGCACATGCAGCATTTACAATAGAGTATGGAGCTCATTCTTCTTACACTGCCATTAGGATTTGACCTATATCCTGGGCTCCCAGGCAAGCTAGTACAATCTCTCTGGTGGGATGACGCAAATCACATGAAATGATAATTAATGACAAAATAAAGACTTTCCTCTTGGGGGCACACATAATTGCCATATGGTTATTAAGACTAATTGCTCACAGATAGATATATTTTTCCGCTCATTTAAATTCTTGAGTGAGAGATGAGTGAATTCAAAAATGCTACTTCATTTGCCTTATAGGCCACGATGGGAATTCTCAAACCTGAGACATACTCAGAAAATAAGATCCTCCGTTAGACAAATCTTATTTCTAGGAGCACTGACATCCCATTAATCACACAGGGATCAACAGTGACTGCAACAGCCTTGCACCTTAGCAACTCTGGCCATTTTGATTGAAGGCATGTGTGTGGGGTGGATTTAACAGTTCAACTAGACGTGTTTGCATTTGGAAAGCTGTCCAGATCTTTGGAAAACTGTCAGCAAATGGGAATAGAGCAGAGAAAATATTAGTGTCGCTTGACTGCTAATAATCAGCTGATCTACTTGGAATCTTTATGTTCAGATCTAATTAAATACTAACATGGCTAGGGAAGGCAACGCAAAGATTAGATGACTTTTTATCCACCTGGGAGACAAAGTTTTCAGGCCAACTAAGAAACGTTTCATTTTCCTTTGGTGTTATTTAACCTGGGGAAGCCCTAAGATTCTTGCATTAGCGTTGTCAATTTTCAAAAATATGTATTTTCACTTTAATTAACTTCAGCTTTTCTTTCCTCAAAAGAAACATTTTTCATGTTCACTAATTAAAAGCTAGTGACAAGCATAGTTGCAATAATTAGCACTTTTCACTTTAAAAGGTAAAAAAAAAGTACATTTTTTTTCTTAATAATTCTAGCCGTTGGTGTGTAAACCTCAGCTTCAGAGTTATTACATTTTCCTGTTTATTGCTCTGTTCCATAATTGCATTGCTTGGAAACGTAGAAAAATAAAATGTTGAAAAAGGCATAAAATACAGAAGCCTGACAGCTCAGAATCAAGGCACAAGAATCAATTATACCTAGTGTTTGGTTTTGTTGGTTTTTTTTGCAAAAAGTGGAATTCTAGACAGTATTAATTAACTGGGGAGGCCTCATGGCAGCCTACAGCTCCCCACAAGGTGGAGCGGAGGGGCAGAGCTGATCTCTTCTCTCTGGTGGCAGCAACAAGACCTGAAGGAACGGCATGGAACTGCGTCAGGGGAGGGTCAGGTTGGGTATCAGGAAAAGATTCTTCATCAAAAGGGTGGTCGGACTCCAGAACAGGCTCTCCAGGGCAGTGGTCACGGCCCCCACCTGACAAGAGTTCATGAATCATCCGGACAATGCTCTCAGACATATAGTCTGATTTTTGGGTGGTCCTCTGTGGGGCAGGAGCTGGACTCGATAATACTTGTGGGTCCCTTCCAACTCAGGATATTCTATGATTCCATGACTCTAATTTAAATGCTGTAACAGAGAGAACTGTACTCAGAATACACTTCTGAGCATAGATCAGCACCACCAACTCCAGGAAAAATATGAGATACAATAAATGAAAAGAACATGCACAGGCCCCTTGAGGTGATGCACCTTGTTGAGGAAGTTTACTCTGAAGGTTGACAGAGCACTGAAAGAAGCCATCCAGAGAGGCTGTGGAGTCTCCTTCTCTAGAGACACTCAAAACCTGCCTGGATGCCTTCCTGTGCGACCCACTGTAGGGAACCTGCTTTAGCAGGGGGTTAGACTCGATGATCTCCAGAGGTGCCTTCCAACACCTGCCATTCTGTAATTTTGTCATTACAAAGGAACTTGTCAATCACTTATTGACACTAAACTGCTGTGACCATCACAATTAATCGCTTACCAACTGAATGTGCACAACCAGCCTTCAGGATGGCAAATGCCACTTTTGCGGCTGCTAGGTATGTGCAAGGAGCAACACTAATCCATTAAGGAGCTTTGTGCAGGGGCTAAGATCTATACGTTCTTTGTGAGCACTTCAGGAGGAGCTTTTGTGAGCATTCTGTACAAGACCAATAACCTGCACTTACCTCCTTTGCTACAATCAATCTAAGAACACGAGTGCAACATGACAGTGTCTCAGATAGCAATCACTGAAAACAGAGCACAGATACCAAACACAGCTCATCGTTTCTCTGCAGTTTCAGGGAATGTTTGCTCCTGACACGGGTATTTGAAAATTTGAATCAGAACTTGAATCCATAGCTAGGAAAAAGAGTCAGCAGTAAATGTGGAGTGGGGGGAAATCCTAATAAAAAATGATTAACACAATGTCTCATGAAATAGCTTTCCCTCAACTGTTCTTTCTACTAAAATCTCACTAGACACATTTGCACTTCAAGAAGCTTCACTTCCTAAGGCATTTTGAATATGGAAATAGGCTCCTAAACAACTTAGCTAGTTTTAAGAATTTCAGATGTCATCTTAAACCATTTTTAATGGTGAATATCAGTGTGTAAATAAAATAATGATAATCATATTTAATAATAAAATTACCAGACTCCTGGTGGTGATGCTGCAGGTAAAGAGGTTCTAATTTAAAAGCGCCAATTAAATCTGATCTTTTTTTCACCCTGTATGAAAGAAAGATAAACAATGAGAAATATAAGAACTAACATTTAAAGCATTAGATTTCCAGAAGCAAAGGAAAACTAAATGTGCTTAAACTGGCATATTTCCTGAGCACAGCCTGTGCCATTTTCAGTGCTTTTTCACAGCAATATCAGTACTGTACTTAGAAGCAGTAAGTGTAAGGCTCAGCAGGAACAGGCAGCATGACTGCATAACTGCATGTTTAAAAACAGATAAGAAACAGACGCAGAGGATCTTTTTATGGTGATAGACAATCACACCAGAATGTGAGACTAGTTAAAGCAATGTTCATGTTTGCAGTCAACAGAAGTTGCCTGCAAATTACTGCAGTACAAAGCAGTGTGGGAAGAGTTGTCGCTTCCCAGACATCA
The DNA here is from genome assembly GCF_002078875.1 of Numida meleagris. Classification (NCBI taxonomy): domain Eukaryota; kingdom Metazoa; phylum Chordata; class Aves; order Galliformes; family Numididae; genus Numida; species Numida meleagris. The sequence continues at coordinate 79,004,136 of NC_034410.1, forward strand.
TGCGGAGCAGCGCTGGGGCTCTGAGGATGCTGGCCACTGTCTCCCCATGCTGCAGGCACTGGCATGGTGTAGCCACCTCAGAGAGAAAATAAACTCAATTTCACCAGTGGGAAGCACTCTATGTATAAGACTGACTCACCTCTACAAAGACAGGCAGAAAAAGAAAGAACTAGAAATCAGAAAAGGAAAAACCACTACGTAATTCCATTAGGCCCATAAATATTTCACAAAGTAAGCAATAATTATTTCAATGTGAGGGTACTTTAAACAGCAAAAGTCTTAATCTTTTATCATTTTTTTCTGTATCCTTTTTTATGTTTTTTTGGTTTTGTTTTTTTTCCATGTAAAATTGCACGTAAAACTACACAGATAAAACATTTTATTCACTCAAAGCCTACCTCTCACTTTAACGGTAAGGAAGGTACTAAGATTACCCTAACTTCAGGTATGGAAAGTATCTAGCTGAAGATACATAACTTTATGCACATTAAAAAAACAGTAGAACACATTCAGAATACTCTTAATTATACATATGTAGATATAAAAGAAGTAAATTACCGTCTGAAAGCAATTTCAATTAGGTTAAATATTGCAAACAACCTCTAAATTGCTGTATTCTATTTATTTCATATGTTTGATTACTTTGATATATTTGTGTAGCTCATTCCATAGGCAACTAACCCAATTTATAAACAATATCATTAGCTGTATTGTGATTCAGTCCTTCTCCTGTAATATGCTGTGCAAAACAATAGAACAGGAAACAATTATGCAGGAATATCTGTTCAGTTAGAAGATACTAACCTCCCTATCAAGTGTGGATTGATGTATGGATTGCTATTAAAGCGGCATTAGTAATCTTTGTGATGTTCCTGCATTTTTAAAAGATGCCAGCTGTTCCAGTTGAGACTTTGCAGGTCATAATCTGGCAACCATAAAAAACTATCTAACAGGATTACTAAAATAAATCCAAAGCTTGGACATAAATGTGTATGAATCAGTTGAACCGCGCCTCTATACACCCTGTCTAGATTTCACCCTTTGTGTTTAAACTTCTTTGCAGTAAGTGCTTGTGTGGTCTGGTAACAGAGAGAAGTGGTATTCTTTACTTATTGCAAATACGCAAGACTGACTGAAGGATCCTGAAAATATACTTCAAAAATTTCCTTCATAAACTTGATCTTTTAAAGGTTTGATGTGATGGCAATAGACTGTTAAGATCTAGCTTGAGTGGCATAAAATTCACATATTAAGTACTCATAATATGTAATACACAGTGAATGTGGTGAATAAAGCAGTGAAAATCTGTGAAAAGGAAACTATTTGGATTGCATATTGGAAGCTTTTAGCAGTCTCACTCTATTCTGTATATTTCAATGATGGTTACAATTTTGATAGAAAAAAAAGAGAGATGGCTTCATATCACAAGCCAACAAGAAAATTTTGCTTCCACTTACAGAAGAACATTTCCTATTAGCACCTTCCTTTAAACACAAAAAAACCTTTCCAAACAAAAGTTAACACTTAAACCCTGAAAAGAGCAATAAAAAAGCAAAATTAAAAAGACTTTTGTAAGGGGATTACTTTTACTCTCTCTGAAAGAAGACATTTTTTCTTTTATAATATTCCAGAGCACCAGTTGGACAGGTCAGACAAAACTGCCTGTTTGTTTCAAAGCAGAGTTTTTTAAAAGACCTCAATATATAAAAACAGAAAATATGCCCCTCTAAGAGTCATTATATTAATTTCCTTTTTTTTTTTTTTTCCTTTAGGACCTGGTCTTTTTTCTGTATATCAAGAAGTTTCAGAATATTTTGCAAAAGATTGATAATGAAATTACCTCCAAATCCCAGATGGCATCAGTGCTTCATATTGCACCGAGTAGTTAAATAATTACATTACAGATTGAGTGGCTGGATTTTCTTAATCAACATGCAAGGCAAAGAAATGTGTTCATTGGAGAAAGTGCTGAAATCACTCAGTAAGGCTGGGTGAATTAGAAACCTTCAATGGAATTCAGTTTGACTTTGACATGTTGTTTATTGAACTCTTTCTGTATTATTACAAAGTCAAGGTTAATATTTCCCACGGATCCTAAAAGGACTATGTAGCTATCACATTTATTTCTTCTTACCAGGCTCCTTCATCCCTTATTACTGCATTCAAAATGAGTTTTCATCTTTTCTGTCAGCATTACAGGCTGATAAGAGAGGTGTATTTTGGGCATAGGCCTCAGAAATAGTTGGTCTTCTTTTGGTGATGTATACGACTTCAAGACTGCCCAGGTGGCCAAGAAGATCAATGGCATCCTGGCTTGTATCAGAAATAGTGTTGCCAGTAGGAGTAGGGAAGTCATTGTCCCTCTGTACTCAGCACTGGTGAGGCCCCACCTCGAGTACTGTGTCCAGTTTTGGGCCCCTCACTGCAAAAAAGACATTGAGGCCCTGGAGCGTGTTCAGAGGAGGGCGATGAAGCCAGCGAGGGGTCTGGAGCACAGGCCTTATGAGGAGCGGCTGAGAGAGCTGGGATTGTTCAGTCTGGAGAAGAGGAGGCTCAGGGGGGACCTTATTGCTCTCTATAACTACCTGAAGGGAGGTTGTAGTGAGCTGGGGGTCAGCCTCTTCTCTCTTGTAACTGGTGACAAGACGATGGGGAATGGCCTCAAGTTGCGCCAGGGGAGATTTAGGCTGGATGTTAGGAAATTCTACTTTTCTGAAAGAGTGGTCAGGCACTGGAATGGGCTGCCCAGGGAGGTGGTTGAGTCACCATCCCTGGAGGTGTTCAAGAAACATTTAGATGTTGTGTTGAGAGACATGGTTTAGTGGGGTTATTGGTGGTAGGTGGATGGTTGGACTGGATGATCTCGTAGGTCTTTTCCAACCTAGCTAATTCTATGATTCTATGATTCTAAGACAAAGAACTTTAATTATATACTTCATCCCATATCAAGCAAATAACACTAATATATAAATGCCTTGATGAAATTAGGCTATAGCTGTGCAGCTTTCAGTAAGGAGACATTTTGCAAGGCCTCTTAAGATTCCTTGAAATGGAATCTTCATACCTATGAAAATATGCATTTTATGTGACGATTTACCAAAAAAAAAAAAAAGCAGGAAACAAAATGGAGAAAAGCACTTCAAAAGTACACTCCCTTACATCTGAAGTCTAAGATTTGTTAGGAAAAAGCTACAATCTCCTGAAATGGGAACATAAGTATGTTTGTATGTATCTTGTTTTCCTGGAAAGCTAGGTAAAAAGTGCTAACATTGCTTCACAGGGGTATAGATGAAAGCAAAATTAATGAGAATTTTAAATGGTAGGGACAAGACTCTGGCTCCTAATTGTTCTGCGAGCATTAAAGAGAATGATGGTGAATTTTATCATTTCTGAGAGTGGCTACTTTGCTACCAATGTCTTCAAAGAATGGGAAAAAGATGGGAGAAATAGGCAAACGGGTTCCATCTTCTCCCTATTTTCGTATTAAGAGACAGCTAGTTATGAGGGACTTATAAACTGGAGCCTTGGTTAATTCCTGCCATTACTAACAAATGAGTTGAATCTAAGCCATTTAATATAAGAAAAAAAAAATAGGCTTGGAATATTTGAATAGTTTATGTCAGGAACAATCTTACATTCAAAAATGTACCGTATTAGCTGAATAATACACATTCTTGTGCAAAAGTCAACTTCATTAAGGATTTCAAAAGAGCCAAGGATTAACCAAAAGCAACTGAATAACCACTGTCACACACTTATTCTTTTCTTCCAAGAAAGGGTGACTTTTTTTTCTGGATGATGTCCTAAAGTTTTCAGTTTTCCCTTCTTGTTTCAGTTCTGCAAAAAGCTTCTTCAATTATAACTGAAAGTGATGTTTTAATTTATCTTGATAAATAGTCTGCATTTACTGATTTGCTGTTTTGATAATAAGTATCATTAGTCGTGACGCTGGCATACATTAGGTTCTAGAAATTTCAGTTTGGGAGGCAATAGGATCATCTATTATGGGATGTTATTATTACTGCTGTGATTAATTTGCTTTGTTTCAAAGTATATGTACAGGTTTCTACACTGGCATCCTTTCATATCAAAATGTAATCTCTGCTGTCATCTGGGGAAATTGAAAAATCAGTACCAAATTGCATAAATACTCCTTTTTGAAATTAACTGCTTTTCATCAGCTAAATCACAACCATTCTTAGAGAGGTTTTTGAAAGAATCAAGACTCAAACATAAAGAAACTTTATGGAAAAGAAGATAAAGATCTGTTTAACATGCTGTTCATTGTATTAACATCCTTAAAGAGAGTTTTTTGATTTACGTTTTAAATCAGGCATGTCTAACCCACAGTCTGTGAGACACTTGTGGCCATGGTCGGCTGGTAAGACAGACCCACAAGATTGTAAAGTTCTAACATTATTTTTTGAATTTTAATGATATTTATCGTGAGTCGACTGCACATATCTTGAGCACAAACTCTGCAGGTGACAACAGAACGCTGTGGACAGGAGGGCGCAGTGCAGTGGTAACTCCACCTCGCAGGCCCACTGACATAGTTGAGTCAATGTAATGTCATACATTACATGCGCTTGTTCTGCTTGGAAAGTAAAATACAGTGATGGTCAGTAATGTTATTTCAACCTACCTACACATGTGTGTGCCTCTGAAAATATATTTTTTGTTTTTAAGCAGACATATAAGTTTTCTTATTTAATTACTAAACTTGGGCTTGTGTTATTTCGTATAATAGTTTAATAAGTTAACATTCACTGCAGAAGAAATGGAATGTATAGACTTGCAATCAGACATTCACCTCAAAGAAAAAAATGATCGTATCTCTTTACTAGACTTGTATAAGCCCTCTCTTCTCAGAGAAAAATACCCCTCACTTCACAACCACACCTTATTCATGTCAATGCTTTTTGGCAGTACGCACATTGGTGAACAACTACTTTCAAGGATGAAGCACAGGAGGAGTAAAATTAAATCAAAAATCTCTGACGAGCACCTTGAGAGCTCATTGAGAATTGTAGCCATTGCCACTGAACCAGTCTGATGCGTTTAGTTTCACGAAACGAGGTCACATATCCATCTAGTTTTAGGTTTTATTCCTTTTTTTAAAATGTTTTTTTAAAAATATAATAAAGTTTTGTTACTTACATACTTTGGATATATTATACATTATATGCAGCCCAAAACAGTTCTTCTTCATTCAATGCAGTCCAAGCAGGACAAAAGGTTGGGCATCCATGTGTTAAATGGTTGCAAAATAGAGCAAGTATGAATCTGCCAACTATTTGGGATTTCTCCATCTCTACAGCACAATGTAGAGCTCACTCCTCTTTTAAATTGTACTTGTTATAAAATTGGATTATATGAAATAGAGAATGTTGTAAATTCCAAGAGTTAAAGCTATCCAGAGCTCATTTCAATACAGAAATGTAAATAAATGACTACGGCTAGAAAGGTGGATTAATTTAACATGCGGCTTTTGTCTCTCATAATATTTCCTTTTTCTATAATACTTACCACATAGCAGAGCAGTCAAAATTCACTAGGAGCCATTTGTGGGGATTGAAGTTAAATGAATCTGCAAACTGAGAACAGATAAATAAATAAAAAAGAATTATGAAAGAGAAAAGGTGCCAATGATATAACTTAATCAAATTGTCTGAGTACATCTTAACTATGACTGCATTTCTGAAAGGGGCCTTATAGGCAACATTCATACTGCTATCACCTTGCTTATTAACTATTGCAATTAGATCTTCATTTGATTTTGGGAATTGAATTGAGGTTTATTGTGCAGTTAAACTACTGTTATCATCAAAATTTTGAGTGTTTGCTAACAATTACACCTTTCAGATACATATGGTATGCAGAAGTATATATTTCAGTATAAACTAAACAATTTCTCATATAATGAACATAAACACAGTCAGCAATAGCTGCTGTGGTTCATATCAAATTTCCAAAATGATTCACTGAGCTTTCTATTTCCAAGAATATTTAACATATAAACACAAAATTCATGTAGGGAGACAAATGGTATCTTTTGTTCAGAATCTGTGAATCATGTTTAACAATGAAATTACAGGAAATTACTTATTTTTTAGGGCCAAGGTATTTTCTTCTAGTGGAAATCATCTTTTCTTCTAAAGCTGAAAGAAAAGCCTACACAGCAAACAGGCATTCACAATACATTGTATAAATCATGAAAAAGGCCAGTTTTACTTGACACAGCATCAGAGGAAACTCAGAAAGGTGAGAATGACATCGTGTGGAAAAGGTTTCTTCTGTAGGCCGTGTGTTAAGAAAGGCAGAGGCAATCAGGCAAATATAAGGAGAGATGGGGCCCTGGAAGCACCAGGGTCTGACTACGCCATGTAGCACTGTTCATTCTCATTTGCTTCTCGGAACCTTCCTTGTCACTTGTAAGCAATTAACAATTTATAAGAGATTATCTATCTTTCTGTCTACTGATCTATCTCCCTGCATCGCGCAAGGCAAGAAAGCTATTCGTGGTTGTTAAATATTTACTTTTATGGCAAATGCAGGACCAGACCAGGGATGCTGTTTCATTTCCTTCAGGAACCAATAACAATAAGTTAAAATATATACCCCCACAGGAAATTACAACAAGCTTCATTTGCTGATAAAAAAGAGACAGAAAGAAATGCTTTATTTGCTGGGGGGAGGGGTTCCCTCCTCTTCTTTATTAGTCACTACCTATCTGTGCTGTGTTTAAACTTCTGCCTTCACCAAACAGCAATATTTTCTCCACTAACATGGAAGACAAGGACTTATCTGACTGTCTGAGGGGAGCAGCAGGAAATTAAGTATCCTTATCTAAGCAACTGAATGCCAAGTAGCTCAGCAAGGCCGGGGGGGGGGGGAAGAAGGAACACAAGCACTGAGGGGGGAATATTTCACTTAGCTCTCTTGGTTATTAAACCCTCTCTTTTTGAGATACAGCTACTTGCTGTATCCTACATGACTTTCAGGATGCAAGCAAAAAAATCAGGTATAATGAGCACATTACTTTGTTGAACTTTTTTGTAATGTAGAATTAGGATGTTACAGATATGCCTTTTTGAGGGTATCTGGTTAACTACTATTTACCATTCTTCAGTGACTTTCACATACTGTAGTAATTTGCATACTTCCAGAATAAACCAGTAAAAGTTACATAAACACAAGTAAGGTAATATAATACATAGGGATTTGTAGTGTAAGTTGAAGTGTAGAATACTTAGAGATTCTAGAAAAGCCATTAATGTTGGATGTAAAAGAAACAGAAAGATTCTACAGAAGAGAAGGTTTTAACAGGTGGCTCAAAAAACACTTCACCTCCACTCCATTTAAAAGATGCCTGAATTCAGGACAGATGAATGCACTCCCAGCATAGGCTGCATCAATGTGCATCCAGATATTTTCCTTATTACCTAAAAAAAATAAGAATTGAATGGAAAATAAATTGAACAGAAGATTAAAAAAGCATGAAACCAAGTTCTTGAGAGATTTTTTTTGATGTTAGTGTTTTCCCAATTTAAAATTAAGACATGAAACATTGCTACCATTTGGGTTTCCATTACTACATTAAGATGTATACATAAAATGTTATTTTTCCTCTCCAGTTCTTCTAGAGCAACAGAGTCCCTGTATATTTAGGTTCTTCTTATTACTATTAAGCAACATAAAATATTAAACAATTTTAATGAAAGAACCACTAAAATATACTTAAAAATATGTATCTAGAGATGTAGTTATTCATTTATATGGTAATAACGCTATCTACGTTACCAAGAGGGGCTAGAGTTCTAGCCACGCTTCCCACTTTTAACTCATAAGTTACAAACAAACACACATAGTTCTAAACAGTTTTTTTCACATATTGGTATGTGCATATACAGGCTTTTCAATCATGTGAAATGAACTACTTATTTTGAGGACTGATACGCTTATTCAAGTGCAAGCAGAAAAAGGTTAAAACAGGACCAGTTTTGATTACTCACTGCAGAAATACTTCAGCATTTGAGCAGCTCATGTACTCTCTGCAATTACATTATCACACTCTGCTATGAATCCTCTGTATTAATTCACATTGCAAACATGCTTGTCCATGAACTGATGACTGAAGCCCACATAAAATCTTAACACTGGTCACCAACTAATTTTAATGCATATTTGTACATACAAAAGTATAGACATTCAGATCTGCAATGGGGCACCAAAGTCATGCAGGAATTTGCGTTCTTGCAAACTACGTTTTCTTCTTACACAATGTCTGGAAAATGTTAATAAAATATTATTCTTTTCATCATCAAAAGAGAGGTGGCCAGCAGGGCAAGGGAAGTGATCATCAGCATCCCCCTCTACTCTGCCCTTCTGAGGGAGTACTACATCCAGATCTTGGACCCAAGTGCAAGAAATACATGGAGCTGTTGGAGCAGGTCCAGCAGGGCCATTAATATGGTCAGACGGCTAGAACACCTCTCCTATAAAGAGACATTGAGCGAGCTGGGCCTGTTCAGCCTTAAGAAGAGAAGGCCCAAGAGAGATTTCCTTGCAGCCTCTCAGTACTTAAAGGGAGCCTATAAGGAAAAGGGAGAATGACTTTTTAAATGTATGGATAGTGATAGGACACAGGGGAATAGTTTTAAACGAAAAGGAGGGAGATTTAGGTCAGATGTTAGGAGGAAATTCTTCACTCAGCAGGCAGTGAGGCACGGGCACAGGCTGCCCAGAGAAGCTGTGGTGCCCCGTGCCTGGAGGCATTCAAGGCCAGGTTGGATGGGGCCCTGGGCAGCCTGAGCTGGTGGAAGGCGTCCCTGCTCACAGCATGGGAGTTGGAACTGGATGGTCTTTAAGGTCCCTTCCAACCCAGACCATTCTGATCTCAGTAGATCATAACACAGAAAAACTAAGGAAGAGTCCATGACTCATCCACTGTATTCATCACCCTGGTACTTGTCCAGTCTTCTTGCAAGAAGGAAATAGCGTAAAAGAAAGGAAGGCCTAAGAATACATGTGGATTTTTGGTGCATAATTTCCCTGCCTTTTGTAGTCTTTAGAAGCAAACAGAAGCAAACTTGGGTGCAGAGGAGACTTGGAGGCCAGCTTTTCTGTGATCTTCCCTATTGCTCTAGACTCTCTTGACAGGTAGAAAGGCCTGAAGAAAAAACGTTACAAACTGAAATGCAGTGTGTTTTCATTGAAAGCATTCCAAAATGCTCCTTCAAAAACCTTGAGGCAACATCCTCAGTCCTCTTTAACGGTTTGAGACTGTTTGATCTAATACTAGAAAGAAAACTGTAACTTAAAGTCTCATCTGTAGGTAGCTTTACTGAATTCAGGCACTGACACTGCACAATACCCTGGAAATGACTCAGCATAGTCATTAAACCCATATCTGCAATTTTAGAAAGTAGCAGCAGATAAAGACTTACAAATAGGACCCAGTTCTAACAGTTTGTCAAAGGAGCAGCAAGGTGTGGTTCCAAGTGTTGCACAAAACTGCAGAGCCAAAAGAAAAAAAAGAAAGAGAGGCAAAAAATTGTTAAGTGTTGCAGCAAAGAAAATTATGAAGTCAGAAGAACTGTCTGCAAAGGGAACAGTAAAGAGAAAGAACAGATGTTACAGGATAAAATTATTTGATTTTAACCAATACACATCCATCAGTATAGCTTTTGGGAATCTAGTTTTTTTCTCAAAGCTCCCCTGTGCTTCTTATGGAGACAAAAGCATAAAATCAAGTGTCCTTGAAAAGTTGCCTGATGGGTCAGTCACAGTATTATATTAATATAAATTTTCTGTATTTTCCACAGGTTTATCATGTGGCCTGATTCCAGTCCCACATATGAAATTATCGTCAAAATGATTTGCAATTAATGCTATACTGGAGATCTTTGAACTTGAAGGTGCTGGAGTTCCTGTTGACAGAATGGAAAATTAGAAGTTACTGCTTGAATTAAAGAGTCGCAGCTCTGTAACAGATATTTGTAACTGATTTATGCTCTAAGGCTCTGCAGCCTGGGACCTGTTCTCTAGTAGCTTATGTTCACTATCAAGTTTGCAAAATTTATCCCCAGATAAAGATTTTCTCCTAGATTCATCCTAAAATTCTGTTAATTTCTCACTTAACCTCTCCTGCTGCCAGACCAAAAGCAGTGGCAACATAAATACTGAAGAAAGTATCAGAGTAGTAAAAGAATATAATTAGCTGAAAATCAGCTACGGTAATTTACTGGGAATATCCAGAACTATAACCCAGAAAACAACTTCCAAGCACATATAAACTGACATTATTTTATTTTTTTATTGCTACTCTTATGTTTTAAACATCTAGTCTTTGTGTAACTACCAGTAAAGGCTGGGAGTCAGTTTTTCCTTGTATGGGATTATTATATGATAAAATACACTTTACAGTTTATATAGGCAAGTAAATTATGCTGTTTTATAGTTAGAGTACTGAAGTACAAAGTAATTAGATCGTTCACCCAAGGTCACATGCAAACCATAGCCCAGCCAGATGAATATAAATACTTCACAACCAGAATTTTGTTACTGTTATTATTTTTGTACTTTGTTTTTTTTTTGGCTGTTTTTTGTTTATTTGTTTCTGCCAAAGCTGTCAATGCACCATATTGTTTCCCCTGTTTTTCCCTGTACATCTACATCTAGCCATGTTTTGCAGAGTTTTTCTGTTGTGTGCATACGCAGGTCCCCTCATGAACTCATGAGAAAACCTGTTAGAAGCGTAAGGAACACCTACATGATGCTTGTCCATCCACTACACCATTCAGAAAACAAACATTCTTAGAAAAATATACATACAATTATACATTAAAACTCCACACAGTGCATTCTTGTCTCGCAGCTCCGTAACGCGTAGACAGACGGGGACTTTGGGTTCAGGAGGAGCAGGAGACTTTTCCAATGAAAATACCAAGATAAAGAGTGCACCACGGACTTAGCTCTGCTCTTATCCATATATTTTATAATAACAGGCAGTGGACTTTCTGATAAGATTAAAGTGAATTGCTGGTCAGTTCAGCAATTAAAATAAGCACAGCAATTTCACAAGAGAAACTTAGAGACAGATGTTATTAGTGTTGTACTATAGCTAAAGGATTCTCCCTCTAATCACTGTAAGGAGTATGTTGCTTCAATGAGAGATTATACGAGTTCAAACATATGCTTAAATTGTTTAAATAACGGCTTATTCTGTAAAGGATACCTCAGTTACTAAAATAATTTTGTTGTCCTCTCTGTAGGTGCCTAAGCCTCAAAGCTACTTGTTTTAATTCTTAGAAACCACTTAAAATGACAGCACCTGCTCTTGCCATGGCTCTCATTACCCTGCCTCGGTGCTAACCAACAAATCTAACTCAATTTGTAACCTGTACAATACCAGGAAAATCACATTTGTGCAGGGGGCGGGGGACAGGCTGCATCACTTAAATGGGACTGATGGCTCAGTATAGCCTGAAGGCCTTCTCCATCTCAGGTTGTGCACTTCAGATTTGACTCAGACCCAGCTGCAAATGCAAAGCAGCTAAAATGCTCGAATCAGTCATTTCACGTATTACCTTCCTGAAATCAAGAGCTATGTTGGGGATAATACATGAATCGTTATGATGCCTGAGAGCAACGATTCTTAATCTTCTCGACTTGAAGACCTCTGACAGCCTCTTAAAAAGATATGGACACATTTTGCATACTTTCACCACAAAGCTTTCCATTTGGAATTCACTAAAATGAGGCAGAAATTCCAATGTTCTTCTGTTATTCTTATTTTCTCCTACTCAGCTCTTTGCCAGCTTGCGCTCATGAGAATGCCTGTGGCTGGAAGAAAACGGCAATATTTTACTAAACCACCATTCAATATCTAATAAAACGGTAATTATTCACGTACTGTGGGTTAAGAAACATTGCCCTGGGTATCAGTGTCTCGAGAATATTTCCTCCAAATGGAAATCTGCAGTTAAGATCTTAGCGCTAACACCTACTAAAAAGATGGCCTCTCTTTCAGCCCAACTGATTTGTTGCTTCCTGAATGTGTCTGGACAGAAACAGCCTTTCTCAGTATCCTGCAGATACTGAGAAAGTATCTTTCTCAGTATCCTGCAGATATCATCATTCAGAAGAGTCATTTCAGTAGAATCTGAGAGATTTTGTGCTGGGCTTTTGTTCAGCAGGAAAAACGTCCCACTACAGGAGCATGATACTGGATGAGCTTGCTGAAATATACTGTACGATATATACACCAGTTGCGATATATCTGTACTGATTTATGACAGCATAAAGCCCACAGACTATCACACACTTCAAGTAAAGGAGGCTCTAAAGCAGTGCACCCTACCTCTGAATTTAGCAGTGCGTGACTCACTGGTCTCCACATTTAGGCATCTCTGTCAACATTCATCCAATTTAAGACCTATCTCAAACTGGGAGCACAGGTTCTAAAGGAGAATAGTATTTAAGCATGTGCTTAACCTTTAGTTAACGTTCACAATTAATGAAATGAACAGTACTTCAACACAGGATTTTAGGACTTACAGCTCCCCCTTCACTGGTGGCCAAATGCAGGGCTGAGTATCAGACATACTTGGATATTGCTCCTTGGTAAATCATGACAACTTCAGTTCCCCCCTACCTGATGCAGTTAGGTGCATTTCACAGTCTGTTTGCTTTGCTGTATCAAAATATGTCTGTACTTCAATTTCTTCACAAGTATTTTGAAAGAGATAAATTAACACAAGTCTGAAATAATGTTTTTTTAAAAGGAAACAAAAGCAGCATTCTGAGTCCACTGTTTGGCAACAGCTTACACTGAACAAAGCAGCATACACATTACAAATGCTAAAAGATAGGAATTCAAAGGCTCTTTTTAAATGTCTCGCCCAAAATAAAACTTGATTACCAAATCTTATGTATGTGGAAAACAAACTTGTCCTTAGCAGGTTGCTGTAATGACAGAACCTCTTTCACATCAAGGAAATGCACCCCTGATTCTCCTCTCACTTCTACAAGAAACTTCAATATAACGACTTCTCATTTGTTCAGTGAATGCAAGAGCATTTGCTTGCATTTTCTTTTTAATCCGCAAGAAAAACTTTTTTTCTGCTGACTGCATCGGCTTGGATGCCACCAAGATCTCTTCATTAGGAAAGATCTTTGCTGTTGGAAGTGTCTTCAGGCAGAATTTCTTCTGTTAAACTTTTTGCTTTGATGTTGAATCGCTCTCCTTAGTGAAGGATCAGTGAATATGGGGAGACAAGGAATAAAGTGGGATAAGGTGTTTCCTTGGCAATGTGTATTACTTTGTCACCAGAACTAAATAAAATAGCACCAAATTACTCAAGAACAAAAGAAATGGAAAGGCTTTTGAAATCTGCAAGGCAGAAAAGGGAGCATTAATACAGCACATGGACTGCTGCTCAGCATGACAGAGAATTAACACACCTTTTGAGTTAAGAGGCCAGCCACAAGGATAATGAGATCTAGTTTAATCTAAGCTGACATGTTTTATGTATACAAATAAATGGAAGACCTGGCACAGGCCATATTAACGCAGGCTGAGCTTGCACTGCCTTTGAAAACCTCTTGCACAGCTAAGCAAACAGAGGAAGAAATAAACAACAGTTAAATCACCCTTTGTAAAGGTGTTGCTGAATGCATAAAATAGAATTTTTGATTTCCTCTTGCTACACACAGGAATATTAATAAGGAATGAATATTCATGAGGGGCACGCTGCATTTTTTGTAAATGGACAAAAGATGAGGAGAAAGCATTAAATTTGTTGTTAGCACATGGAAATGTGATGTAGCGCTATACTTGGAATTATATAAAATTCATAGTAAGATAAAAAAGTAGGACTTCGCATCAGATATTACGACCTGTTACAATATAACATAAATGAAACCTTATGGCACATCTCCACTTCAACAGGAGCAGCTCACACAAGTCCATGTAGCTGACCTTATAGATGCTTTGTTTCTCCATCATACTCTTATTATATAGGAAAGCAGCTGATGGGCTGTGTTTGGTTTTCCCAATGACTTGCCAATTCTTGACACCCTAGCATATATGAAAAACATTTTTCACTCTGTTCATCCCCATAATACATAAAACCAGACACTAAAGGTTAATAACAACAGTAGAAAGATTACAATTGCAAAAGGCTTGCTGAAATACAAGCTACTTCATCCCATTTGGCACTTATCTATGTCTGCAAGTAAGCTTAATCTGCTATTTTTTTCTGAAAACAGTTCAAAGAAATCTGTCACATTAGCACTTTTCAAAATGTTACCACATGAGAGAAAAGAAGAACTGTTGTCAGACATGACTTTTCTGAAAAAAAAAAAAGTGACATTTTTTATTCTCCTTAAAAATCCATTTCTAGAGTTCTCAGTTTCTAAGAGATAGTCTTTAAGCCCTGGTTTTTATTTAACAGAAGGTCAATAGAAAATATATTCTTGCTAACATATTGCATCCCTTTATAAATCCATGCAGATCATGGTCTATATCAAGTTTTATAAGGGTATAATGCTTGGAAATGAGCAAAACATTTTGTTGATGATGAACAAAACAAAAGCAGAGGTTACTTATTCCACAAAAAAAAAAAAAAGGTAAAACGTTGTTTTAACTTGAAATGATGAGATTGCGTTCTGAACTGACAGGAGTTGATCTGAAAAATAAATAAATATTCTTTTTAATCAAGTGCTTGTCAGAGAAGAATCAAACTTTAGAATTTTATCTGTGTCAAAACCTGGGGGATTGTAAGCTTTAGGTACTGAGATATAAACACATTTGCTTTTGCTGGACTGCTGTGAGAACGAGAATCTCTGAAAACAAAAGTGGACAAGTGAGAAGAAAAGATGACACCTGAAACTGCCACAGCCAGATTTGCTATAGCTCACTTCTTAGAGATCCTCACAAACAACTGTCTTGTTGGTATTTGGGGTGCCTAACCATGATTCCTTTCTTTGCTGAAGTAATGACGATGGAAAAATTGTTTGTTTGTTTAAATTAAGTTTGGGATGCTGTCATTTCAAGATAGTTCGTTTTACGTGTGAGTTAGACCCTGAAAAATAAAGATATACCTTTGAATAAGAGGCAGTTTGGAACTCAAGTGTTAGGAGACGATAACATCACAGGATTAGACAAATGCAACTAGAAAATTCACCTGCACTTATTCAACCGTCTAGTATAACTTCATCTTCTTTTTGCTCAGAAGTGCAACCAGCTGCTCAAATGTGTTGCTTCTCTTGCAAATTAATGCTTCTTAAACTTCAAGAATGCCTCAAGTTACAGTTATTTTTTCTGCACACATAAATACTTGAAATGTCTCTAGCAAAGTTCATGTGTGTGAAGAACATTCATGGAAATTATCAGAATATTCAAACCAGTATGCCTATCCATCCCTCTCTTAGGAATAAGATA
This sequence comes from Numida meleagris, assembly GCF_002078875.1. Taxonomy (NCBI): domain Eukaryota; kingdom Metazoa; phylum Chordata; class Aves; order Galliformes; family Numididae; genus Numida; species Numida meleagris. The sequence goes on from NC_034410.1 coordinate 79,019,584, forward strand.
ATCTACTCCTCTCAAAAATAACTGATGAGAATAAATCCACTGACGACTTAAAATCCAGTACTCACAAAGAATGGGATAAGACCAGAAGCTTTGTCTTCATCCAGTAATTTCTTTAGGGCTGAACCACAAACAGCAAATGTATCATCTGACGGAACACTTTTCATCTTCACACCACTGATCAGTGCAGCCCTTTCCACGGATGAATGAGCCTGCAAGGAAATAGGCAAGTTTTAAGACAGACATTTTTTATTAGAATTTAAGAAGTTTATTTTAATGTGAAAAATAGGATCATTTCTTTCAAGTAAAGCAACATTTGAGATTCTGGGACTGTTGCTGGTATCTAATAGTTACTATAAAGACTCTCCTTTCAGATAGACACACAGACAAATGAGAACACATATACATACACATGTACTCTCACATGCACACACACAAAAGACACTGCTAAAAGCCCTGAAGTATTCTTAAAGCTATTGCCATGGTCTCATGCAGACAAGAACTCAATTATCGCTAGTGAGATCTTTAATTAGCATGTTTTCAATTAGGTAGAATTGATTAAAAGCTTCAGAATTTGGCTGCAGATCAACCAAAAACTATGCAGATAATCATCCTGCCTGATACTAATTTAGTTGGTCAAGAGAACATTTTGGTATACAGCTTTGCTGAACCATAAAAAAATATATACAACATAGTCAGCTATAGATTAAGATATTTTCTTACACAATCATTTTGTTTTAATTAACTACTGAATAAATTGTGGTTCATTCATTCATTTATTTTGCTAGGTAATTAAGGATTATTCCTGATAATTTATTGTATTTATAACCCATTTTATTTGGATTCCCTGAAAATAACATTTTTCTAAGAACATAAAGCACATCTCAGAAAAGACAACGACACCACTTAGAAATCTTTAAAAGTAAAAAGCATAATAATAATTCTATTAATAGTAAAAGGTGCTGTTAGCCACAAAATGCATAGGTAAGGCATACATAAACAAAACAAACCAACAAACTTTACCTTTCACCTTTCTAATATTTATCATCAATTATTTGAAAGAAAAGCGTTTCTCACCTTTTCATACCCTGACTGTTCTCACTCATAATCTCCATGCTATCCATGTTGAGTCTTGCTAGCGCCTACAAGAGCACTTAACAATTCTGTTGTAAATTAGCATATAAGCGTGGAGAAGATTAAGCCAAAACACAGGCTGAACAACACCAGATGAAACAAAGCTTCTGCCTTTCAACTTTGCCTATCCATGGAATGACACATTTTAAAGGTAGATTTACTATTAACTTGTGCCTCAACAGCACCTCTTGTTAAAGTACTTTGGTAAACTAATTAGGCTCCAGCTTGACAAAACCTGGAAGCCTAGACAGAGTCTGCCTTTGGAGGAAAACACGGTGTGTTTACCATAGCAATTCCTTTCTTCATTTAAGTATTCAACAGAAAGAGGTGTTTTATAAACAATTTATACAAGGGAAGAATTTTAAATAAGTAAACTACAGTAATACACAGCGGTTCTTAGCGAGTCAGAACTTAAGGATTACTTCCTCAAGCGCCTCACGTAGTAACTAGGCTCTTTGATAACTATAGCCATTCACAAGCTGAGGGTTAAAACCACAAAGATACTTCTGGTTTAGGGCAAATCTTCAGTGACACGCTGCTGACCTAGAGCTCAGCAATGTACCCAGAAACCTCCAACCATCCTCTAAGAGAAAAATAACTAAAAATGAAATGAGTGGGCAGCTGCTTAAGGTAGCTAGAGGAAACACAGTCATAAATAAATAAATATATATATTTTTTAAAAAGTCAGTGAAGGTAATGGTCTAAGAAAACTGAAAAATATCAAATAACTCCCCTGACTTCTGTCCTGGTCCCAAATAGTCAGGTGTCTACTGTCAGGGGTTGCCGGGTCCTTCTCCCATCTCTGAGGTCTCACATTCAATGGCCCTGCAGTACGTGCCTCAGCCAGGGGAACCCAGGCACTTCCATTGCCTCCAGACCCTCAAGTAGTTACTGGGGAAAATTGCTGTCCCCGCTTTGTGCTCATTAATACAAAGCAGAACAGTTTCAGTGGGACTTCCTGAAATACATAAAAGCTAAAATGATCTCCCAAGAAATGTGAGATCTGAGTCTCTCTACTGATCAGCTTTTTGCCACCCTGCTATTGCAGTCTTGCACTGTTTTGCTCTGCTAGTGCATGGTTTTCTCTCCCTCACAGTGGCTTAGGCTTACTTTCTTTTGTGGATTATTGCCTATGAGTCACACAGGTCCGTTCTTAATGCAGAAAGACCGGTGAGCTCTGCAACAATCTGCTTTTAAAGGTCAGCAACATCTTAAGGCAAATCCTTCTGTAAACAGAAGATCCCCTGACCTTCAGCAGACATGGAGGCCTGTCAGTCCTCATTTCAAGTCAGTCATTTACATGGGGCAGAAAAAATGAAAACAAGTAGCAGGCTTTGTGCATCACTGGGTCAAAGTTTGTGCAGAACACAGACCTTAGGGTCCCAGACAAAAAAAGAACAAGTATCTTTTGTGCCTTTTGAAAACAGTTGTCTGCCCTCATATTTGCTTGCCCTGACTGCTCTCACCCACCAATTCCCTTTTCTCTCTTAATGTACTCTTACATTGCTTTCCAATACTTTTTAACTAACAGTAGTAAATGGAGGCAAACCTGAAACCTGGCTGTTTTATTCTGCATAATCAGATATTGCTTTGAATTAAACATCAAGTGCTAAGAAATTTCCCCTCTATCTCATTGACATTTAACTAAGAAAATGTCACAGCTATTGAGAGGAGCAACACTGCATGGCCCTTCAATAGGATTAGAGTGTTAGGAAGGTAAGAGCAGCAGAACTCACAAAACTAAAATTTGCTTTAATTAACAGTAAAAGCCTCTCACAGTCCTGACCTGCTGAGAATTTAGCCTCATTCAGTCTGCTAAATACCACTCACAGAAACCAAGGATTATGGTTTTTTGTTTTCCTACATTTCTTAGCTAGATTGATAGAGATTTTAGGAGTTTTAGAATGTTCTGAATTTCTTGAAGTAGTATGACAAATCTGCCATATATTCATGCAGTGGGTTTGTCTGTGTGTGCAAGCCTCTGCATCCATGCACGCAGGGGGAAAATGTATGTGTGTATGTCTGCATATGCAGACATGGGCACACAGGCCTATATGTGACAAAATATGATCAAGACTTACTCAACACAAGTGAAATTAACATCTTACTCAAATATCTTGATTTACTTCAAGAGAAGCAATACTTATGTGACATCGACCTCCAGGTAGTAACAATTTATATTATGGTAGCATACATGAGATTCCAGCCCATTTATGCTGTACAATAAGATTTAAACAAGCAAAACCAAATAGTCCCTAATCCAAAGAGCTTGTATGTTAATTCATCTGCCTATTGAGATAGCCGAATTATTTTATGTATGAACAACATGTTTCCAGCTCCATGTTTTTGAGGGGCACTCACCTGATCAGAAGCGTAGGCCACCAGCCTGCCCATGATCTCTGCCTCTGTTAGCTCAGGCTTTTCTGACTGCACTCGTCTGATGGTTTTTGTTCTTGCAGCAAGCAGTGCAACAAGGGTGGCCTCACTAGCACTTCCCTGTAACAAATTGAAGGAAAGTTCAAAAGGAAAACATCCCAGAGGAAAAGCACCATCTTCTTTTGTATGAATTTGTAAAATTGGTAACAGAAATTGCATATGAGAAATTGCACAATCTCGTGCTTTCTAAGAGAAGGTGTGACAGCAAGCGAGGAAATCTCTTTTTGACCTTTGTCTCCTCTTCCCCGATGCCTCTGTTTGTCTGCTCAATGCTTGTTCAGTTTAGGCACCAGTCTTGAAATCAGTGCTAGAAAGTCGGACTCACAGATTTAAGTGCATGTGAAAATGCACTCAAGAATCAGACACTGATCATCTGTTGACCAGCAGCCATGTCAGAGTAACTGCTGATTTCTGTTATTCTGGATTTCATGTTTAACTTCAATCAGAATCTGACTGACAGCTCTCATTTCTGTCAGGCAACATGCCTAGCTATAGTGCGTATTTAATACTTAGAGTTACCCTGAGCAAGTAAGTTATTGTAGTCAAGAGAAAAAATACTGAAAAAGCAAAAAAGGTCTGATTCAATATAGTTGACTGCTTTTCAAAGGATTACTTATATACTTTCCTTTCATCAAAAATACACAGAGTACTCCTAAATTGCATTTTGACTAAAACAAACAAACAAAGGAGTTTCAATTGTGTTTTGGGTACTCTGTGGCAATAAAGACTGGGAATTTTTTGTATCAACTGATCTGTAAATTTCACAGGAGAATACAAGTTTCCACAAATTATTTTGTATGCTTTTCTCTGGAGCAGGCAGATTAAACGTGCTATAAACTGCTCTTCATAAATGCCAGTATTTCTGGGCGTGCATACTCAAGAGAGAAGTTTTAGGTACTTTCAAAGTTGAGCAACTATCATGCAAGTCTTCCTCTGCCAAGCACATAACACTGCAATGAATACACCTGCTTATATTAATGAGTATACCTCAGAACTACCCAGTACAAACAAGTTGATTTTGGAGTGATGTTTCTTATTCTGTACCAAAATTCTATCCCCCTTTTACTAAAGACCTGTGCATACTTACTAATTACGAGGTAATTAAGTATTTAGAAGTCTTATTTCTTCCCTGGAGGTAGAGCTGATACTACAGATTTCATACATGAAAATGATCCCAGTGAACTTAGACTTCCTCCAAATACTGAAGTTAGCTGAGCTATTAACAAAAGACAGAGCTGCTTTTTCACATCAGCAGTGAGTAAGCCCTCAAAGCAGCTGAAACTGAACAGAGTAACCAGGAAAAAGGACAGTCTCTAAACATTTATTAAATGCATTGCCCTGAAGAGGTTTTATCTGTCTTTCCAGGGATGTGGCATTTGAGGATGTAAACCCCAGAGCCTGCAGCAAAATACAAAGATGAGTAAGAAACACTCCTGGCTGCTGCTGATGCTCACAGCCTTACAGCAACTGGAGGAAACACTACAAAATGCAGAATAATATACACAAAACATTATAGGAAGGCATACACCCTACACAGAATGTTATAAGATGATGTGTACCGCTATTGGCTCAAGTAAAGTAGCACTTTTATGTGAGGCAAAGGATGAAGGAAATTCTGTCCATTAACTACAAAAACCATAATATGGTAGAATCCCTATACCATACTGTACTGCCCGAAACACCATTTCCAGCAATTCAGAAGATGAAAATACTTCTCATTTGTGCAAACTGCTGCAACTTATTGTGGTGTTCATACAGTCTTTCAGGTAAGTTGTATGTCTACAGAAGGAAGGTGGGCAACATAGAACCTGTGTGAAGGTTTTATCTTAATTCCACAAGTCACTCAAAACAACCTTTCTAAACCTGGGTTCTTCACTATAAAGTTTGCTCTAGCATCCCTCCATTTACTATGTGGGAAAAAGTATGACTTGTTATTAAAATACATGATTATGAGGGCACATTAAAATCTTTCAAGTATATATGGAAAAAACAGCTTTATATTTTTTTGTTTTTGGCAATGATAAGGCCTTGTAAAACTCTTAGCATCTTTCTAGGACATGTAAGGAATTTATATTTTTAATAATGCGCAAAAGTGTATACAGGAAAATGGCTGTAGGAAATTCCAAAAGTTAAGGCATTAATTTGGAAATCTAAGCCCTCGCTATTCTGGGGGTTAATCAAGGCAAATCACTTGGGCTCAGGAAAAGCCTCAGTCTTCTGAGGAGTGCCACGATCTGTTCTGGTGTCCTGGCTGTTGTTCATCCATCTGGTGCCCAGACACCAAAAACAATAGCTCTTGTCTAAATCTCATTCCACGGAATCAAGGTTAGACAGGAAAAGGCCATCTATGCGGCTGAATCTTGCCTACTGATAGCAAAGCTGGAATATAGCCTTAAGGCACCTGGAAATGCATTTTGATGGCTCACGACAGACTTTTTTCCACCTTTCCTCCAATTCCATTAGTCACCTTTTTTGAACAAAAGTGTTTGTAAACGTGGTTTGTAGGGTTCCTCTGTTCACTTGGCACCACAGTCTTGCACTAAATGATTCGGAGGAAAAAATCCCCTGGTTCTTGAACTACTGTTTACCGATGGGAAAATCACGATGTTTCTTGCCAGACCAAAGATAGGCTGAGTCTAATTTTGTTTCACTCTTAAAATACTTTTTCTTTCCAGAGTTTAAAGAAAACTCTTTAAAATTCAAACTTTTCAGCAGTTTGTCTAGAATGAACAGCAGGATATGTGTGCTATATTCAGACAAGCTTCACGAAGAAAGTAGCTTTCTCATTTTTAAAAGCTGTTTTTTCCCCTCTTGAATGCTGCATTCTGCATTAAGTGAAGGATGATGATACCTTTCCTTTTACCGCAAGCAAACAAAGGTTGCCATGGCAAGCAGGCTCAAGAGGCGGAAGAAATATCAGTAAGAGCTGATGTTCATGTCCACCAGAGCTCTGAACTGAAATTTTCTTTCATCTTTTGCCATTTTCAAGTGTCATCCTTCTCACAATAACACAGTGCTTCATATTGACATAGGCTTTCAGATGTAATTAAGAGCTAATTTTCACACTCAGTTTTACCCAATACTGCAATAATTACTTGGTATTTGCCAAGGGAATGACTGGCAGTTTCACCCTCTCACGTTGCTTTTGCCTCACGCTCTCTTATTTGTACCATTATTGTTTCAAGAGCAAGACAAGATCTGCAGCATAAATGGCTTCATCGTAAGCAAGAACACAGAGCATACTTTCGATTCTTGAAACCGATTTGTGTCTGATGAAAATTATGGGCAATCCAGCACTGTCAGCCTGGAAGGGCAATTTTTCCTGCTGATAACCATCAGGCGTAATTGCTCTCTTTTACTGGTACAAAATAAATATCAGAGATGCATGACAAAAGCTTGATTTCTTGAACATAGCCCTCTGCCTAGTAATCGTAATGGAAAAGGTCCTGACAGAGCAAGCAGGATCAGTAAAGAGTTACTCTGAAAAGTACATAGGTGTAGATGCAGTTCCACCTATGAGAATTATACCATTCGGGTTAAATTCATATTTGCCTGGGAAGATGTTGGACAGAATTCACTGAAATATGCTGGTGATTACAGCTGAGACCAATGAAAGAAGCCCCTGTTTTTAGCATGTAGTTCAGATGCATTTTAGAAGCCAATCTTAGCTTAAAACAAAGCATAAAACAGACTGTGCCTATATCTCCAATCACTGGACTTCAGAGATTATCAAATGAGCAAAGAAAAAATATTTAAAATTCTGTCTTTCCCATGACAGACATCTATTTTAATTAGGTGAATAACCATGACCAAATTCTGTGCATTTGAATAAAGATCATGCACTAGAGGAGCAAGCCATGGCAGACAATCTATATAGCTTTATTATGCATGCAAGATCGCCCATTGATAATGTATTCATTATCATACAGATATTCTGTTCAGATAGTGTAGGCTTTCATTAAGGAGACAACTTTCCAAAAGTTTGGAGAGTTGCTTTATGTTGGATATGGAACTGTAGACTGAAAACTGTATTATCTATTGACAAAACACTTCAGGTTCAAATTTTAAGTAGCTGCACTTCATTCTATCTTTCCAGTTCAAAACTTCTCATTTTTTTATGCAAGTAAAACTTCTTAAAATCATGTCAACTTCTTTAAAAAAGATTAAGAGACTTTCTACTACACTGAGTTACTTCTACTTTAAGTAGTTTCTCTACTATATTCTTGTCTATTGTTTGATTTCTGACACTTTTCTGAAAACGTAAAAAAAAAAAAAAAGGAAGGCTGTTTTGGAAACTGAGTGAAACAAATATTTGAAGATCTCTAAAACGAACTTCAGGGAAACTTTTCTAAACCCTTTTGCTTTACTCATAATCCTCACGTATATTTCTACTTATGAAGATTTTTTATTGTCATTTTCAGGCATTAAACATTTCTGCACATTGTTGATAACTTTCTTAAATTGCTGATAAGAGTTTTTCACAGAGAACAGTATTTGAGAGCTTCTGTGTTGTTTGTTGTGTTTTTTTTCCATTACTGCCATGAATGTTCCTACCCCCTCGTGGACATTCCCCCATGCATCAGTCTTTCTGAAAATTTAAAAGGAACTCAAGTGACAACAAAAATATCTTTTATTAATAGTTTTGGTATGATGGTTTTACAAAGCCATAAAGACCACAAACTCATCCTGTATTCTTTTACCTGTATTCTTTCTCTTACCTGAATGACTCCTCCACCTTGCCCATCCTTCCCAGCTAAAAACTCTTCAGGCAGGCTGATCATCTTCCCTAACCAATCCAGCATGACAGTCTCCAGTTCTGTGCAAGCTGGACTTGCGGCCTGTGATGAAAACAAGAACAGAGAGAATAACCTCAGTAGGGTATGAAGAGAAACAAAAGTCTTGCCCTGGTGGATCCCTCTCCCTCTATCTTTAGAATACAGAGGAAGAGACTTGCTAACTTTACTAGGCTAAATTAGGGACCTAACAACCACTTTGTGAACGGTATTCCTAATTATTAAAAAATGTCAAACTGGACCTCATATGGAAGAACTGTGACTGTCAAATGTCAAAGCTAGGATTTGTACCTTGAGAACTTTTCTTTTTTTCCCACATCCAGTACCAGCCTTTTCTGAGAAGAGCCCATCTGGTACCAATGTTTTTTTTGAACATAATTTTCCATGATATGAGAAGTAACACAACCAGGCAGTAAGCAACAGTCATACTATGCAGTGAGTAAACAGTAAGCTTGCACCATTAATACTAATTCTAAGTGATGGTAATTTTTCTAGGAGAGAACTTCCAAGAGGAAATAGTCTTTTATTACTGAAATCATTCATGGTATCTATGTGAAAACAATAAGTCAAGGAAATGTACTTATAAAAAATAGTCCTATGACTTCATTGCTATTAATCAATAATTTCACTGAAGAATATCATTGAAACACTTAAAATCTTGGCAAGGGGAAGCATCGTTACCTCATAGCTATATATACCCCAATAAACTTACCCAAGAGAAGCCCACACATCCTATTCCACCACATAACATGTCTGCAAGAAGAGCTGGGAAAGAACTAGCTGCAGGGAAGTAGGCAAAAAAGTAGGGACTGTGCCAGTGAGTCACCTGTAGTAAGAGAAAAACAGTTGTTTTTAACCAATGCAGGAAGCAGAACCAAACTGTCACAAAATCAGAAAAGGATTGGAGGTTGGGACCAGTCAACAGTTCTTCATTATATGGCTATGACATAGGATCCCATTTTTCAGAGAACATTAGCTTGTTTTTCTCTTTTTCTTTTTCTTAAATCCCCCTTTTACTCAAATTAGAAAGAAAACGTTCAACTGAATTTAGTTCTTGTCCCTACCTCCTAAAAGTCCCAAAATCAGAGCTCTACATTTGTCAGCCTAGGACGTAAGAACTGTTTGCATAGTGGCAGTGTGAATTTCTATGCAGAGCACTGTTCTTGATCCTCTGCTTTCGGGGACTCCTCCAGAGTATTTATTTGGTCTCTGTCATGCAACTCACTTAGCAAGGGCGTCTTTAAGTGCATAGACCTTGCTTTTATTTGCTCAAATTCATGCACCAAGTTTGGCCAAATAGCCCCTCCCCCAAAATGAAAGAATCCATTCCAGTATTCAGTGCTTTCTCCAGAAGATTACACTATCATCTTCCAGTAACAGATTATGATTTATGTACAGTTCTAATTTGTGCAAATTAATAAGAACAACACAATAACTGCACAAAACCTAGTGATTGTTTTGCAGCAACCATATTTAGAACTGTCTTTTGCAATACCTAAGCAAGACTTTACAAGATACTCGATAGCGCTCCACAACTCCAATCTAATAAAATTTGAAAACAGGAAATGCACTGCCACATTGTAATGCTCAGTGGAAATAATAAGGTATGAAATGCTTGGTAAAAGCAGCTTTCTTATTCAAGATAAAAGGTAAATTTAAGAAAAAATACTTCTAGATAATTTGATGAACTATAAGGAAAAATTCAGCAGAACACTTACAAGAGCTTTTCCTCAGCTAGAAATCCAGAGGCTGCTGAGTTACTGAAGCTAGCCTTGTCTTACACTGTTAGGTTTTTTGTTTGTTTTGAATCATAGAATTGCTCAGGTTGGAAAAGACCTTCAAGATCATCAAGTCCAACCACAACCTAACCATACTAACCTAACAACCCACTGCTAAGTCATGTCCCCAAGCACCACATCCAAACGGTTTTTAAACACATTCAGGGATGGTGACTGAACCACCCCTCTGGGGAGCCTGTTCCAGTGCTTAACAACCTTTTCTGTTAAGAAGTTTTTCCTGATACCCAGCTGTCATGGTTTTATGATTTTCGGTTATTGGTACTCCACATCATAACATCATGTAATGAATGTACCTGGTTCTCAGAAGAGAAGGACTACTACATTCCCTACAGTACTTTGCTCCTCTGTTACCATTTTCCAGCCGGAGGGGAAAGATAAAAGCTCGCAGTATAAAAACTTGCAGATCACGAGACCTCGTCCCTTTTTCCGCCGTCTCTCGTTTTGGCAGCACCTCGCTCTCCAGCCGTCTTATCATCGGTAGTAGAGTAAGGCCTACCTTGATTTTGGGACATTCTCTCTCTCTGTAGCGGATATAACAGCTTAAATTGTAATTATATTGTATTATAGTGTGTTGTTTTGCATTCCGATATCTTATTTAGTAAATTAGTTTGTTTCTCCTCAGATTGTTGCCGCTGTTCTTTGCTCTCAGGGCCATCTCCTTACCCTTTCCCCCTTTTCCCTTTTCCCGGGGCGTGGACCCGTGGATCCCCCGTCCCCTTCGTCATGGAACCAGGCCGAACGCCTGTAAACCGTTGACACAAGCCTAAACCTCCCCTGGCGCAACTTGAGGCCATTTCCCCTTGTCCTGTCATCTGTCACCAGTGGAAGAGACCAGCCCTACTCTCACTGCAATCACCTTTCAGGTGTTTGAAGAGAGCAATGAGGTCTTCCCTCAGCCTCCTCTTCCCCAGACTAAACAGCCCCAGTTCCTTTAGTCGCTCCTCGTAGGCCATATTCTCCAATCCCTTCACCAGCCTTGTTGCCCTTCTTTGGACCTGCTCCAGCACCTCCATGTCCATTCTGTATTGAGGTGCCCAAAACTGAACAGAATACTCGAGGTGAGGCCTCACCAATGCCGAGTACAGGGGCAGGATGACTTCCCTAGTCCTGCTCACCACACCGTTCCTGATACAAGCCAGGATGCCATTGGCCTTCTTGGCCACCTGGGCACACTGCTGGCTCATATTCAGCCGACTGTCCATCAGCACACCAAGGTCCCTTTCCGTCAGGCAGCTCTCCAGCCACTCCTCCCCAAGCCTGTAGGGTTGCCTGGGGTTGTAACCAAACATCATTTGTTATTTAATATTGGAGTTCTTCTGTTACAAGTGAAGAATAGGAAGATCACACATTATCTCTTGCCTGAGCTCAGTGTTTTCCTTACTGTTTTGTTCTGCATGCATTCCCACTGTTCCACAGGCTGCAAACACTCATTTTATTTCCTCATCTAACCTTTATGCCAACAAGCAGCTCTTCCTTGGGGAACATACTCCATGCTAAGGGGAAACTGTCTTAGCTCTTATATATAATGAATCAGATGTCACTTTCTGTACTGCAGTATACCATACATACCTTTCAGATGCCCCTGCCCTTTCATGTGAAACCATCTCATTACATTTTCTATTGCCTAAAATAGCCATGTATATGGTAAGTTTAAGATTTCACTCTTACTGGTCCCTAGGTCCAAACCTTCTCAAATCACCAATTCAAAGGCAAGCCACTGTGAATGTTTTTGTCTGTCTATGCTCTATACAGTAGGGATATTTCTTTGCTGTAATGAAGATTTAGAGCACTTGTGGTAGACACCTTCTTTTAGAAATCAGAAAAAAATGGAGTGGGACATGGTTATTAACAGCAAAACAATAAACAGATTAAAAATACTCAATGAACAGCAGTCCCTGATAGGACTCACATGCACAGACTTTCACTGACATTCATAATGAACCAGGACTGCCACTGCTCATCTCCCCAGCTATAATCCTTTGTGATCTGCTAGACTTTTGACATTCATCTTGGGTTAATCAAGTTAAACTGCCTACTTGCTGGGAGCCATTTGTCTGATGAAACACAGCAGATACCATTTGCACCACTCTCACAAAGTGAAAAAGCCAAAAGCCCCAGGGCAAGTGCAGCTGTGATTCTTCTCCTTCTGCCTGCCTCCCCCTCCATGTGAATCAGCTGTGAAATTCATCTCTTTTGCCAACAGACACACTTAGTCAAATATTGCAAAGGGTGTGACACAACTGATGCTTGTTTGTTTAGTCATCTGCTGATAAACTGTGATACACAAGTATCTTGGGTTCAGTAATTACCACACTAATGCTTCTCAGAGACATTTCATTTCTCAGATCTCATCTAAGGATGCCTTTCTTTCTGCGGCTTGCTTAGTGTGAACAAGAGTCTTCCTTCAACGCATTGCAGTGATAGGTGCTTCAGCTGAAAGCCCATAGGTTGAGGAATCCAGTGTGTGGCAAATTAGTGTCTTGGTACTACGTGCAATCACAACTAAACTTGAGCATTTTTAGCTCCAAAAAAGGAGGACAGATATTTCCAAAGAACAAAGTAAGTCTGAGACAGAAAAAGACCCTCACTGATATTTTTGTATCCAGATCCCTTCCACCTTGGCTTCCTGCTGTAGAGATCAGTTCCTCTGTTAATAACAGGAGCTTAGCACCATTTTGGTTATTATCATTTAGTGAACTGCTGTACAGCCAATATCACAAGTCTTCACAATGAATTTTTCCACTCAAGAATGCTTATTCTCCTATTGGGTAACGACAGCAATGGATACTGTATTATTGCTTTACACTGTTAACTGATCCTTTGTTTTCTGTAGGCATGCCATTGTCACTTTTTAAGCCATCAAATAAGTAGCAAATACCTGAACACAGCCAGTAATGTATAGATGTCAACATGAAGGAAACACGAATCGCTTATGGTCCACTGATAGCTAATGGGAAATGTGATGTTTTATGGCCTCTGTCATATTACTTATTCTCGCTGAAGAATATTCATTCCTCATTTATAAAATCAAAATATGACATTCCTGAGTAAAACACAGGAAAAGTGCTACAGCTGGAAAACAATAGGTGTACTAACAATTGTTAGCCTTGTCAGGAAAATCATGGGAAGAAAATGAAAGTAAATGTAATCAGGGTAGATTGTTCCTACAGCCAATTTCAGAAGTCCTTAAAATCAACTACAGATAGTTTTAAAGGGCTCTAAAACAAATGTTAATAATTCTTCCTATCCTAAGCTTTTGTTATGCTCCCTGCCTCCATGTTTTCGTACAGTACCATCATTTTCACACTTCCGTGTCTATAGGCACAGCTAACAGAAGCAGCCAATTGATACAAGTTTATGCAGCAGCATACGCAGAAAAATGGCCAGAAGGGCTCCAGAAACCCTGCTAAGGTTAGTCCACATGGGCTCTACAGTGGTGGTCATGCTCCATAGCACATGGTGCCCAGCAGTAACTGGAATGACTACCCCTAGCACATCAGAAGGCTCAACCCCAATAAAGGTCCCATGGGAGGAAGCAGCTCTGCAGCGTGTCTGCAGGACTGGGAAAAAAAAAAAGAAAAACAACAGCAAATGTTGGCCCTATCTTCAAGGAGGGGAAGAAGTATTCAGGAAATGACAGCCCTCAGCTCAACCCCAGGGAAGATGATGGAACTTTGAAGCTATTTCCAAACATATTAATGACAAGAAGGTAAATTAGACTAGGCAGCAAAGATTTATGAAGGGAAAAACCGTGTCTAAGCAACCTGACAGCCTTCTACAAGATGACTGGCTTGGCAGACAAGGGGAGACCATAAGCTATCATTTATCTTGAATTTCGCAAGACTTTTGATAGTGTCTCCCATAACATCCTCACTGACACCGACGAAGTATGGCCTAGAGAAGTAGACAGTGAAGTGGAATGAAAAGTGGCTAAACTGCCAGCAGCATCAAGTCCAGCAGGAGACCAGTCATGACTGGTGTACTCAAAACTATGTCCAGTACTCTTTAGTAACTACTGGACAACAGGATGGAGTGCTCCCTCAGAAGGTTTGCAGATGACATAAACTTCTTCTAGTTCTACACACTGTAAGGTCACCTTACAATTCAGCAGGTCCTCAACAAGGTGCAGAAACGAGCCAGCAGGAATCCCATGAATTTCAGAGATAAATGTAAAAACCTGTAGTTGGGTAGGAACTACACCCTGAACTAGTACAGGCCAGGGATCAACTATGGAAAGCAGCCCAGCAGAACTGAACTTAGGGTTAATGGTGAACACTAAATTGAACATGACTTATCAATGTGCCCTTTTGGCAAAAAGGCTAACAGTATCCGGGCTACATCAGGAAAGCTGTTGCCAACAAGTGAAGAGAAATGATTCTTTCCCTTTACTCGGGACTGGTGAGGCCATTTCAGCAGTTTGTATCCAACTCAGGCTTCTTCAATACAAGAAATACATGGACATTCTGAAGTGAGTCCAATGAAGGGCCATGAAATCAGTTAATGGAGTGGAGCATCACTCATATGTATAACAAGAAACTGAGAGAGCTAAGATTGTTCAGCTTGGAGAAAGCCCAGGTGAGGGAATTTGTGAAGGTGTATAAATGCCTCATTAGAGTATATAAAGAAGATGAAGCCACGTTCTTTTCAGTGGTATCCAGTGTCAAGACAAGATACCTAGAAATTGAAACACAGGAAATTCCCCTTAAATAAATATAAGAACTTCTTTTACTGTGAGGATGATCAAACTTTGGAACAGGAAAGTGAGGTAGCAAAGACATAATCCTTGGACATCTTCAGCACTCACTTTGCCATGATCCTGCCTGACTGACTCTGCTCTTGGCAGGGAGGTGGACTGTATGATCTCCAGAGGTGCTATCCATCCTAAGCTATCCTGTGACAGTTTTCACGAGACTTCAGTACTTAATATAAACAACACAGGCAGAATCAGAGGTAACTATAAGAACTAGGATTTATATACTCACACTCATTGTGTCACAAATACTGTTATTTCATACCAGACAAAAGTTTTGGATAAAACATTTTTTCTTCAAAATGCATCACTTTCACTAAGTCAATAGTTATTTGCTGTTTATTTGCAAAACCAATTTAGGTAAGAGGGAACATGACACAATGAAATAATTGGAATTCAGTGTCTCACCTTCTATTCTCAAATGATTCATCTCTCATTTTTTGATTTGTTATTATTTCATTGAGCATTCTAAAGTATTCTGACTGGCAAAGCATTGTCTGTTCTACTTGACAGAAAAAAGAATGGTTAATATTTTCCTCCAGTGAAATAGAAAAGGCTTTCAAAACTAAATATATTTTTATATTTAATGTTTTATCATCATCATATAGTATGGGCATTTGGTATAAGCTGTCTTTAAAATGAACTACAGTGTATTATAATGCACATAATATTTAAACAGCAACGCTATGAGCAACAATCAAAGTATTTGCATACTTTGGTCATAATTCTCTTATTGAATTCACAGTAATTTAATTCTGTTGGATTTAAGACTTTATCCACAGATCTTTGTGAAGAGTGCAGCAATTTCCATTGACTTCAGTGGAGTTTTAGTCAGTGAAAGGACAGCAGGGTTGGCACCAAGGGAAATGGGATAAAAATGTATCAAATATTTACATTGGTCAATGAAAAGGAATTGGTGTTAAAGTACACTGACTAAACACATCTACAGGGGAGCGATTCTATGTTTAGTCACATAACAATTGTACCACCTATCTATACCCAGAAAAGTAATCCAAAATGATTATTGCAGGGATCCAAAGGAGGTATTTTTAATTAACATCCATTAATCATCCAATCCTTTTCAAGCTGTTTGAAATCATTAGGAGACAAACGTATATTTTAAATAAAAAAGTATAGCATGACTGAAGAAATGGAAGATTCAGAGCTGAACAAATGCCAGATGCTTTGATTTACACTGTCTGTTCAACACTTACCTATCGAAAGACTAATATTTAGGCAGTGACCATCTGCCTAAAAATGTACTGGAAGTCAGCATTTAGGAGAATATGTCAACATGACAAATATTGAAGAGAATCCTTTCTAGTCAGATCTCTAATAAAAAGAAATCTCAAAAGAGAGCTTCAATATTTAAAGATCAGTTTGAAGGAACATTTTATGTGCAGTAGACTAATAAAAATTCCATTTTAGAAAATATTTACTGTGCTTTGCAAGCAGCAAAAGTATCACATGAAATTGAAAGTCAGAAAGCTCTGCCTTAACCAATTCAAGATAGAAAAGGGGATTATCTCCAAAAGCAAGCCTCACATAAAGCAAAATAATCATTTGATTATTTCTAGAAAGAGCAGAAAATGTTAGTCAAGTGTTGGATCACGTTTAACTACAGATATGTAACAGATTCCTCCCTTTTAAAAGCTAAGCAATGTAGGTACTTCTGTTTGTAAAAGTTGATCTGCACAATCTTCATCCACGCTTTTCTTCTTGTTTTTGAATACCTAGATGCAGTATTGAATATTGCACGACAGATCTATTTTCCTTACCCCTGGCATAATGATCTTCTCAATGTCTTTAAAGACATCCTCAAAGCTCTCAGGATCCTGTGGTGCACAGTCTGGAATGAGGGTCCTCAAATATCCTGGTTCCACATCTGGGAAGACCTGTCTTTTTTCTATCTTCTCCAGGTAATCTGCAACATAGTCCACCATCTCCTTCCCCCTCTTGCGGAACTCTGCAGCATCCATAGGTATCAGAGCTTAGGACTTGGCAGAAAAAACCCTAAAAAGAAAGAAAAGTCCCATCTGAAAGAAAATATTGCCAGTTTCAGACTGCGATGGTGTGCTTCCCACCCCCCCAACTTCTTTCTTTCTCCCAACTTCCTCCTTCGTCCTGGCCTTGCTCTACTGCATGACAGGAGGCTGTATGACAGGATGTGCCCTCAAGCTGGGATGACTCTTGAGATTACAGTTGCTGCAGAGATCCCTTACACCTTCATGTCAAAATGCCTTGCTGATACAGATCCTCAATAAGTGATTAATAGTTTATTTCAAGCTTCATTAGCTTTGCTATGATTATATCTTAGATTGATTGTTCACATATGCTCACTTAGACGTAAACTATTGACCAGGTCTGGGAATAAGAGTGGATTCTGCCGCACTTGGGCTCATTACCTTCACGGTTCAAGGAGTTTAGAAAGCAAGGGGGTCCACTCTGAGCCTTGTGACTCAACAAGAGGGTCTCCTACATGTGTGTGTTTAACCTCAACCTCTGTGCAGTAAATAATCAAGTGTATCAAGCTACCTCAAATCTTGGTAAGTCACTGTTAAATCACAGAATCATAGAATGGCCTGAGTTGAAAAGGACCTCAAAGATCATCAAGTTTCAACCCTCCTGCTAAGCGCAGGGTCACCAACCTCTAGACCAGGCTGCCCAGAGCCACATCCAGCCTGGCCTTGAATGCCTCCAGGGACGGGGCATCCACAACCTCCTTGGGCAACCTGTTCCAGTGCGTCACCACCCTCTGTGTGAAAAACTTCCTCCTAATATCTAAATCACTATTTTATATATATTATATCCATAATATATCAATAAATATATTCCTGCTTCTATCTTACTAGTGAGAGATATAGTGTAGTTGTCTCCATCCACAACACAGACCTGTTATTCGGGTGATTTATAAGATCACTTTTATGGCCCTTTGCAAAAACCAGACCATATGTTCTTTTATTCCTGCATATTGTGCCAATATCCATGCAGCACCGTATTCTGCTCCACTCCAGTTTTCCTGGACACTGCATAGGAGTAAACAAGGCTGCTAAAGCTTTGACGTCTACATCATGAAGTACATTAGATTAACACAGGCAGGTGAGCAGCAGAGGCACACTGACAAAGATACAGAAATGACAGATTTAATCCCTACTGCAGCTGGTCAACACAAGAATGTGGCACTGCTCACATTGTAATCAGCTCCCTCTTGCCTTTTAAGTAAGAGATCTAAGGAAATAGCATGTTACGCATCTCTATTATAATCCATAGCACCAAGCCATAGTAATCATGGTTATCACAGTTACATTGGCTGCCCTGTCATTTTATCTACTTTTTGCCTCCCATCTTGCTTGAAGATTCAGCATCTTTACTCTTTCACTGTAAATAAACATGCCACGATGCTTACAATAAAACTTTATTTCTTATTGAGGTTTCAGTACAAATTCACTTAGAGTTATCTGTGTTGTATTTTACAGGAGGATGCAAAGAAGCTCTGCCTGGGGCTGTCCCTGTTTCCAAGACACTGGGCTGGAGCTCCAGCTATGCTGTGTGCCAGGAAGAAACTGGGTGAGCACACCCAAGGTGCTGTATGGCTGGGATGACTGAGCTGGAGCTGTGCAGGCAACTTTGTATTGCTAGAGTGCCTGCTCCTGCCATCCTGGCCCACCCAACTTTTGTGCTTTATGTGGCTATGCATTTTGGGAGCTCAGTGAATACAACACTGCCTAAAAAGCTCCCAAGCATCTTTATGCGCTCACATTGAGTGAACGATGTTGTTCTTTGTGATCCAGAAAGAAAACTGGTATGAAAAACAAGGACACTCACTGCTGGTGTAAATAATAATTATACTTAGTTCACATACCTTCAGATGTTCACTTTGTAAGGAAATAATTATATTAAGCAAAATGTGAATATTATGTTATTAAGAGACAATTTCTTAGTTATTGATTATTTCTGCTGAGGATTTATAACCGAGAGCATCATTTTGAGGAAAGAGACCCTTCACGGCGTTACTACATTTGAATTAGCGCTGTCCCATCATTAAAGAAAGTGATCTTTCTGATTAACATCATCCTTGAGACATCTCTGCACCACAAATAGAGGGATTGCTGCAAAGCAGCTGTTGCTGCTATTTAGGAAGGAAGGGTGCTGCTATAGGTCACTAACCACTTAGGAAAGTGAGGATCTGTACCACGGACTTCCAGCCCCCTAGGGCATAGCCATTCTTCTTGCTATTGCATCAGCATTACATTGTTCTCTTTAACCATCACGTAAGTGTTTATTTGGTTCTCTGTAGCTTTCTGAAAGGGGAATTAGGATCTTTCTCAGATCCTGGTACATCGTTCATCACAGTTCGAAGTTTTAATAACTCTCTAAACAAGTCAGCATGAACTGCAATAACCAGTATGCACCTCTGCAGCAGCAATCTACTTCACCCAAAGGCACAGTTCTTTCGGTGACACATTTTTGCCAGAAGAAATCCAAATATTGCAATACTTCACTTCTTTTTCAAAGCATCTCTACCTTAACCCTTAATTTATGCTTTTTTTTTTTAAGTTACTTCATTCATCAGCTCATTGCTATAGCATGTTCTAAAGAGCTTGCAATGGCAATTTGGTTTTTTTGTTGTTGTTGTTATTTCCCCAACTTGGTTCAGAGATGAAAGCTGTAAAAACGAGAATTTAGGCTATGAGTGCCCAACAGTGAACTGACCTAGAAGGCACTTATCACTGACTTACCATTATTCTTAAGGACTTGGAAACATTCAGTTGAACATTTTATTCCATGTCTGCGTGTCCAATGAACTCCCAGTGCAATGTCAGAACAGATAAAGAGTAACACTATCCTTTCATTGGCTCTCTAACTTTACTTGCTATCACTCAAATATAGACCACTTAAGACAGAGTTGTCTGTGCATCACTTGGTCTCTTCCCAAAATACAAATCAAATGGCATAAATTAAATAGCATCAAGCATAAGCTCAGAACAACTCACAAACAGATAAAAATAAATGTACTTTACCACATTACTACACCATGGATACTGTATTATACAGCTTGTGACCATTTTTCTACTGCCTAGATTTTTTTGGATCTCAGATTTCTTTCTATTACAAGTACTATTTGCATCAGCTTGTTTCTATATAGTTTGCTGATATAATTTATTGCCATTTTTTATTAATAGCAGATTGGACAAAGTTCTTTCTGGATATCAGGTTAAGCAAATAAACTTTGGATCTAGACATCAGGTACACATTTTTGTGACTTTGGCCCATCACCACCGGATTGAAATTTGTCAGCTGCTTGCACCAAATACAAGCTTTAGATAATTGCTGAGCTCTTATTTGTTCTTTGCTAACTATACTTCTTCCTGAGAATGGGAGGCCCATCCTAACATTGCTTTGGCTGTGCTGCTTTTCTTATAACACACTGCTGCAACAGCATTCTCAACCTTCAGGAAAAAGAATTAAAGTACAAGGGAATCCTCACTGTTTTGCATGGGATAGGTAATTGATCTCAGAAGATCAGGCACACACACAAAAAAAGGGAAAATGAAGCATCCATCCCAAATCAACCATGAGTTAACTGCAGTGTTTTCCTTTTCACTCCCTATTTTACATCTGTCCTTCTATGAGTGACTAGACCACTTACAATCTTGCCCCTATTTTTATTCTCCTCAAATAGATCTCGCTCCATCTGCCTAATAGCACTACTTGCTACAGAAGCCACATCCAGTAGACTGAATATCTGGCAACTGTAATGCTGACCAGTTAGCACTACAAAGACAGAAATTACTTCACCTCTCTACTGGTACAGAGAATTTCTCTCTTGTGCCTCTCACACGCATGTGCAACATGTATAATGCATCAACACAATGCACAGAGAACCTCCCCGTGTGCAGGATGTTCTGGAAATACAGAATGTGATTTTCTAAGAAGCAAAATACTTCAGACAGCTCAGCCCTTAGGGTACGGACCATTTGAGAACAACCATATTTTCCAAAGGGCTGAGAGCTAAAATCTGTGCGTACTTGGAAAGATTCACGCAAGTTGAAGGAACTTCAACTGCAAAATAATACAGGCTGAGTTTCCAAAACCAAACAGAAGCTTCACAGAAACTGATCCTCTCTATAAAGTGTTTAATAGGGTCTGTTTTTCCCAAGGGCATGCAGACCAATAAAGGCTCCGTACTACACCTCCCACAATTTACTTCCGCACATTCAACATTGGCCAGATGAGCTCCAAGTGAGGTGAGCACAGCTTTCCAGGAGGCACCTTGCCTAACCATCAACCCCTACTAGTTTGGAAGGGCATTGTATTCAAATTCATTAACAGCCTCACTCTGACTGATAAAATACCAATTCATCAAACATATGATGTCTGAGTACTTTTCTAACCAGCAAGAGTCCACGGATGTTGTCACCACTGTACCTCTTTGGATCAAGTCCTACTTCACAGCAGAAGATAGACTGAGTTTTGCTATTACTTCAGGTAAAAGCAAGAACAACCATATTAACCTTAAATTATATGAACTTATCTTCATTTTTACTCGTATGTAAGCTCTTTGTTCTTCAGTTTTGCTGGGATATGTCACAGGACAAGTATGCTACACGATCTTAAGTTGACATAACCTTTGCTGCTTTGTTTAAACTACTCCCACCTCAGTGCTCTGAAATTAGACATGGTAATATTTTATGTCACTGAAGTTACCACAAACAGGTTTTCACCTCTAGTTATATTCAGGATGATGTTCATTCACAAAACATTTTCTACTTTATGTGAAACTAAACCATACAAATGAACGCTATACACTTGTAGATACAATATTCTGCAGAGATCATTTTGATTATTAATGATTTCTGTTAACAAAGCATCATCTGTAATTTTAGAATTTGTTTTTTGTATTAACTAATGTGAAAGATCTCTAAATATTCCTCAGAAATTATTAAATGAGAAAAAAAAGGGAGGAAAAAACAGAAAAGAAAGAAGAGAGAAAAAGGAGGAGAAAAGCAAGGAAAAAGAAAAGGAAAAAACTAAATGTAAGTGGACGTATATCCAGTGTAATTTTATGAAAACCTGTTCTCTAGCTGACCAAAGCAAAATAAAAAAAAGCTCCCATCAATAACAAGTTTAAGCAGCCCCTAGTATTAAATACAGAAAGGAAGAATGCATGGGCACCAACAGCACCTTAAACTGATGGCTGCATTAGCTCAAAAAAGCAATAACTATATATCTTTCCAATAAAAGAGACAAGCCCGCTTTCTATTCTGCCAACTGTTTGTTGCAGAATGCGGTGTAACTGAAAGGCTTGGGATGCTACAGTGACACTGCTGAAGCCTCGAGGACTTTGTGCTGTTGAACCCAACAAGCAGAAGGTTTTTCTGGCTGTTGCTACTGTTAAGCTAAATTTCTACTACTGGCTTGAACGAGGACTTCAGGATGAATTTTAACTTAGAGTAGAAAGGAACCGAGTCTGCTCTATACTTCCACGTTTGCGTCAGGGAAGAGTTAGGTATATATGTTACAGGCCCTATGTTTCACTTAGTAATGCCATTTTCCAATTAGAAGTTGCTGTTTTTACTCAGTGCTCTCACTGGCACAGTCTGCCACTTGTTAATTTTCCTTTTTGAGTTTTTATTGCTGGGGAAGGGTTACTTCTCAGGAAAACTTCACCCTAATAAGTCATGTGTTGGATGTATCTTGAAAACGTTATTATGCAAACTATTTGGCAGAGAATTTCTCAAGGCCTGCATGATTATTCAGAACTGGTGCACTTGGAAAAGCAAGCTATAAACTTCTGGATGTACAGGATTCTGCATACATATACACAAATGGTTGTAGATGACATAAATTATGTAAAAACACATAAACATAAATAGAGAGGTGCACACTACGTTGAGAAAACTTAGATTAAAAGGGAGTGCTTTTCTAGGCATCCCAGATTATCCCTAAAATAACACAGGCTGGCTGTTTATTAACTGAGCTTCAACTCCAAGTAACCAATTCTCACACTAATCCAAACATACTTACTTGAGTTAGAACCATAGAATAGAATCATAGAACTTCTCAGGTTTGAAAAGACCTTCAAGCTCATCAAATCCAACCGCAACCTAACCATACTACTCTAACTCTAACAACCCACCACTAAATTGAATAGCTGAATAACCATAAAGCTTGAAGGGCAAAGAATAATACTTACAGGGAGTTGATGAGGTCTTTCCTTCCCCTCTGTCTCTCACTGCCTCTCCTTCCTCCTCTGTGACAGCTGTAGAGCACAGAGGATGCAGCTGCCAGTATATATAGGCAGAGTACCCCCCGTCCCTTCAGCCTATCACAGCCAAGTGCTTTGCATTCAACGTTCAGCAGCAGCATCCCCCCCCTCCTCTCACACCTCCTCCAAAATATAGAGAAAAAAGCTGCCCAAAGGGCAGAGGGATCTCAGGGAAAAGCAGCCATTACCTATGCTAACTGCTGAGTGAAGTCGTCTGTTTCCTTCTGCTAGCGTCTGACCACACACACTCCTGGTCTGCCTCACACGCTGCGTGGTACCTCTGCTGTGGCTGCTGCTGTAGGAGCAGTCCACTGAGTCCCCTTGTGAAATGCTCTTTTAGGGAGGAAAGCACAGGTGGGGTTGAAATACCACTCAACTCTCTGCAACACTGAACTGGCAAACATATCCGATTAACAGTGTCACAATAATCCTCTGTTATACTGCATCTAACTTCTTCCAGTTCCTCTCTTTTGTTGGAGGCATACTTAAAAGCAACAGGAAATTTTCAAATTTTTCTCTGTTCTCAAAGGAAAGCTTTATGAGGAGTTCTCTTTTTTAAGATGAATCCAGATAACTGCCTGTTGCTTTTTATTAAGTTTGTTTTAAAAAGCATTACCAGCATTTCACAGCCTTAAGCAGCTTACAGCCAGGTAGCAGCGGCAGGAGCTCCAGGACTGCCTCTGCTCCCACAGCAGCATTACAGCTAGGCTTGTTGCAAAGGAGGAAAACATTCTCTTCTGACTGCCTAGTATTTCAAAACACTCGTGGCTATGTTTGCTGTTACACTGATGCAAGCCCAATTATAACTGCTGACCATTCTGAAAAAGCCTGTTCAGAATAAAAAACATAACCTAAAAACTGTGGATGGGCTTGAAGGATTCACTGTGCTTGTTGCGCCTGACATTCTCTGTGATCAGACCTGCATTTTCAGTTCTCGGGTTGTGCCTGCTGTAGGATCAGCACATCACCTTCCAAACATCAAGAAATCCCACTGTCACTTATGGCTGGCTCTCCATTTTCCACCACAAACCCACTCTTGAGTGAGTACAGTTACAGCCTGGACAAATGTGAAACTCACCAGAATAAAAGTGCTTTGGAGATATTCCCTATTATTGTTTTCCTTTCTTCCTGCCTTCAGGTGAAAAGGCTGAAAATTCAAAATACATTGTACAAATCTAAGAGTAGCAGAAACAGAAGCCATGTCTAGTAAACACAAAGATAACTCAAACTAGTTTTGATGCCTCATCTGAACAGCTTGCAAAAGTAAATAAATTCCAAAGGAAATTTAAAACATGAATCTGCCATTAACACTGCTTTCGATCACATTGCTGAACTGACACCTCAGAGTAATCTGATGTGTGTTTTACCTTTCTGCTGTATATGTTATCTGCCTTAAAAGTTCCTATGACCATAGAATACTTACATTTTCAAAGCAAAATATGTTTATTTACTCCCTCGGGAAGAAAAAGGAAATAAAATGTGAGAGGTACAGCAGAGAAGGTGAAAAATGGGAAATACATGCCTTTCTAAAAGGTATTTCCCAAGTCTCTCCCTGTAAGTCTAATGATTCTACTGGCTAATACTACCCTTCCTAATTCTCCTTATCAACTCTTGGTTAATACACGAATATGGAATTTTTCTTTGAAAGACAAAACCAAGACTATTTCATACTGATAGCTGAGCTTCACCACGCTGCTCTCTCACTTCCCTTCCTCAAAAGAAGAGGGAGAAAATACAATGGTTGAGATAAGGACAGGAGACCGCTCATTATTCGCTGTCATGGGCAAAACAGACAGTGTTGGGAGATCAGCGTAATTTACTGCCTACTGCTAACAGACTAGAGCAGTGAGAGCTAAAAGCAAACTAAGAACTCCTTCCTCCCCATCCACCTTCACCTACTTTCTCCCCCTGAACAGTGCAAGGGAACGGGGAGTGAGGTGCTGCTGTCAGCCCTTAACGTTCTGTCTCTGCCGCTCCTCCCTGGTCGCTCTCTGCCTCAGCTCCAGTGGCTCCCTCCCACAGTGCCACCCTTCCCGAACTGATCCCACGTGTGCCTTCCAGAGCCTGCAGCTCTCCCAGTCCCGCGGGGTCCACCTTCAGGCACAGCTCCCCACGGCTCGCCCAGGCGGCGGCTCCCCCAGCCCTCCCGCTCCACCGCGGGCCGCTCCCCACGGGTGTATCCGTGGGCTGTGCCTCCTTCAGGCCACATCCACTGCGTTTCCCTTCCTTAGCTCTGCTTTCCCCGAGGCACGCACCCAGCGTTGCTCACAGCGCAGCTGTGGCAGCAGCGAGTCCCCTGAGGAGCAGCTCTGCGCTGGTCTGACACAAGACAGTGTCGGGCTCTGCGAGCAGAGGCCGCCTTTGAAGCACCCTGCTACCAAACCTTCGCCATGTAGGCCCAGTACACCAGGTGTAAGCTGTGGCCCTGCACATTTGTTTCAGACCTTTGAGTGGTCTGGCTCTTTCCGAGAGAGTTTCTCTTATTGCTGAAACATGGAAGTAAGAGAGCTTCCCTGTACTGCAAAATTGTTTAAAAATTTAAGATACCCATGTGCAAGATGATCCTGAAAGGTGTAAAGGCCAAGATTTGTTGGTGAGCAACCAACAGATCATATTACTCAGAGGAGCTAACAGGAGATGGGCTCCAACATGTTTTTTCAGATAGGAATTTGTCACTCCAATGATGATATATACTGACGTTTGCCCATGTAATGATAGTACCAATTCAACACTGTTTTAACATCTTTGCTGAACTCTGGTTTGGAAACGAGGGGGAAAGATAACGTGTTTGAACAGGAGGCTCCAGCTCAGTACTGGAGAGGATACAGACAATGTGTTATCAGTCTCTTTGCGGTCCCATGTGCCAGTCTGTGAGAACCAGGCATGGATCAAAGCTGTGGCAGCTAAACAGCTTGTACCCACTTCCCAATATTTTTCATCTCTTCCATTGCTGCATAATGCAGCTTCGAAATTGAAAGGTACTTCACCCAACCCTTCAGTCCAGTTATAATTAGGTTGGTTACTCCCAGCTTTATTTTGCCCTCACCCATGATGAATAGCACAACACATTTCATGCTGTCCCCCTGGTGTGACTACATTTGGGCACAGTGTGTTTGTGCTGTAGATCACCAAGTCTAGTATTATTTGAACAAGCCTGTTTGGAGCTATAACGTGAGCGACTTCAAATCGACTCAGGTATCACCAATATCTTAGATACTAAGAAAATAAATAACTTGAAGGAATCATATTACCATAAAGCTTGTTCCTGTTTTCTCCATTTGGTGTCAAATGGAGTGCTTGATTCACAGCAGATCTGTAGTTTGATGTCTGGAGGCTGCAGGCCTTTTTTCCTGCTTCCCTGTTGCTTCTCCAGAAGGAAATAGTAGCAGAACCCTGTTGTTATCTGGCTCTTTTTTTTTTTCCCTCAACATACTCTTTCATGAATGCAATAATATTGGTAATGGAAGAGAAAATTATCTACAACAAGAAAAAGGAAAGAAAGAGAAGTTAAGAATCACTCTGATGTACCATATGTCCTTATATATTCCATAAACAAGGTCCAAACTTGTGTGAGTCACAAAGATGAGACAAGTGAATATTTTAGCAGAAATGTGCAACTAAATTTTCTGGGAAAAAAAACAACAGTGGGTGCATTTCCTTTGGAAGAGAGTAAATGAAATAAAGCTTTCAGACACAAATAGATGGATTACTTGCATTGTACAAGGATAAAAACTAAATCTCCTGCAGAACATAAGTAGACTTTGCAACAGATTAGCCAGGAGATGAATCTCAGACAGAACTGACAAACTGGGAAAGTATCTTATCTTTCATGAATATTTTATGTGACTTGTTTTCCCTATTCAGTTCTGTATTACTGTGTGAACATGTGAAGGTAAACCAAAGATGGATAAAAAGGAGCTGCTAATAAAGTGAACAGTGAATGTGGACACAAACTCAAATGTATAGCTTCAGAAGATTTAATATACACTTTCTGGCTCAAGGCAACCTAAGCATTTTAGTCTTATGGAAGCAAGCCTAAAGAAAAGAGAGAGGTTGTCATGAACTGAAGAAGTGTCAATAGGAAAGCTGACAGGCTGTGAAGAGTCACAGGCTGCAATCACAGCATGCATGTTCTTCCAGTACAGAGATAGGAATAGCTTGTGCCATAAGCTGGGATGTGTTTAACCTAGGGATGCAGGCACCGCTGGGGCACTTATCCAGCTATACAGTGATCACAGAAAGAACTTCCTAAAGCACTATGAGCCTAGTAAGACCTCAGGTCAGAAAAGCATATTACAGCAACAAGTTTGTGAACTAAATAGGCTGCTCAAGATGGAACCAGATGAGGCATGAGGATCAAGATGTTTTGAGACTCAAAAGGAATACAATGCAGTGCTTGCTCTTATGTAGGTGGTTTGTTCTGATAGTTGCTTATAAAGATATCAGAGATCACAGTGAAACACAGAACGGCTGGGGTTGGAAGAAAACTTAAAGACCACCCAGTTCCAGCCCCTCACATGGGCAGGGTTGCCAGGCTGCTCAAGGCCCCTTCCAACCTGGCCTTGAATGATGCTTGGTCCAAAAGGCATTTTGTCACCGCCTGTGATTAATGCATTGTCATAAGAACTATGCACCACCATGCACTGCTTTCAGTAAGATTGGAAGAGCATTCGTCGTAAGTGTAAGCCTCCAGTCATTCCTTATGGGATGAGAACAACACCACAGTCTCAGCTGCCTGAAATTACAGCAAGTACTATGGCAAGGGAGCATACTGGAGTTCCTTGCCCTTCTTCCCTGACAGCTTTGTTGCAGAGGTTTTTAACTCCACCTCAGCGCTGTGCCAGCAAGAACATTGGTCTTCTAGAGAAGACCAATGCCAGCTTGCTGAAGGATTTATGCTTAATACAAACACAAAAACAAAAGTTACCAAGTGTATGGACTTAAATTCTCTCCAAGAGGGACAAATTACTTTACATACAACAGACTCGTGGCTCTGGACAACTGCGTGGGAACTGAATCTTTCACAGCCACAGGTCTCTGGTCACAGGCAGGTTCACAGCTGAAGCAATGGGAAGGTATCATTTGCTACCTTCAGTGGTGGGTTATTGTCTCCATCTCAGAGAGGGCAGTGAAACATGTACATGCCTCAACTGCTTGACTGTAATGTGTGATTTTTGCTTAGGAAGTTGCATGTAGAGTAAAACGTGAGGCTTTCCATCAGAGCCAGCAAATATTCACATACCATCTTGTCAGCTCTATAAGAAGGGCAATCATCTCCAGCTAGAAGGCAGAACAGCCAGCCAGAGAAGAAAACAGCTTAAGGGGTTGCAGGTAGCTTCACCACAGCACAGCTAGCCACATCCCCAGTCAGAACTGCCTGCCATCTGCTCTCTTTACAATACTGCTATGTTCAACA
This sequence comes from Numida meleagris, assembly GCF_002078875.1. Taxonomy (NCBI): domain Eukaryota; kingdom Metazoa; phylum Chordata; class Aves; order Galliformes; family Numididae; genus Numida; species Numida meleagris. The sequence continues at coordinate 79,048,178 of NC_034410.1, forward strand.
CCTGGGATAATCACAGCTTCCACATTATTATTATGGGGAAAGTATGCTGAGGGAAGGAGAAGTACCAGCACATTTTATGTTACATACCTTGCAGCGTATGGTGGAGCATCATCTTAGTAATTTCAAAGTATATCCACTACTCATTAGAGGAGTTTCTATGGTTAAAGTAACTACTAGTAGTCTGTAGGAATTGTATTTTTTCAAAAGACCAATCCTCTTCTGAAATTAAGAATTAGTCTTACTTCTAACACATAGTAATGCTGAGCAGTAGAGACTGCAAAAAGGTGAGAAACCAGTACTTGGTGGCAAGCTCAGCTGTGTTAGATATGATATTCTTAATGATCCTGAACACCTCACAATACTCATTCAGTTCTGCATTTTCTGCACCAAATATGTGCACTAAAAATAAATTTGTAAAAACAATCTGTAGCAAATAGCCTCCATCATATATATATACACATATATATATTTAATGAGGATGCAGAGGCTAAACTTTATGCCAAGAACAAGAAAGATAAATCAAAAGTGTGTGAATCCATTTTTCCCAGTAATACAGTACAAACAAGCCAATAGGTCCAGCACAAACTTGCAGAATGTTAAAATTATTTTAAGAACAATGAAATATCAGAGTTAGGGATAATCTTCTAAATTAAATGAGGTAACCGAAACCAGTTTTTTAATGCTCAACAACAGGATAGAAAAGAACAGGTGGGAAGTAAGGTGCCAGCAAATAGCACTTACCAATCTGTAATACAGTTTCTTATTTTATAAGTTTAATAAAACTGGCTTCCCTTTCTGCCACATCCTTAGTATCTAACTCCTATTACTGACTGGGATATTTCTCCCAAATTTATGAGTCCTTAAAATAACTACTCATAAGACATAGTCCAGTCAAAACTGTTGCTCCAGCAAGGTACAATGCATTTTTAAAAAATATTTATGAAAATGGGTAGGAAATCTGCTCTCGAAAAAAATCAGAAAAATGTTATCCAAAGGAAACTCTGCAATAAGGAAAAAAAATGCAGCAAAAAGACTGAGATTTTTTTTTTCATCCATTATTACTTACGATGATGATGATCAGAGGGCTGGAGCACCTCTCCTATGAAGAAAGGCTGAAAGAGCTGGGCTTTGGGCTTGTTCAGCCTGGAGAAGGCTCAGGGGAGACCTCACTGCAGCCTTCCTGTACTTAAAGGGAGCTTATAAACAGGAGGGAGAATGACTTTTTAAACTGGCAGACAGTGAGAGGACAAGAAGGAATGGTTTTAAACTAAAAGAGAGGAGATTTAGGTTAGATGTCTGGAGACAATTCGTCACTCAGAGGGCAGTGAGGCCCTGGCACAGGCTGCCCAAGAGGAGCTGCAGGTGCCCCATCCCTGGAGGCACTCAAGGCCAGGTTGGATGGGGGCCTGGGCAGCCTGAGCTGGTGGGTGGCAGCCCTGCCCCCAGGGGTTGAGGTCCCTTCCAACCCAAACCATTCTATGGTCCTATGTTTCTAATTTTTACCTTGAAGGAAATAAAAGGAAGTCACAGTAATAGCAAATGAGTGCTTCACTACTCAGTGTCCAAGTCACTTCTGGACTAACATACACTTTAGTAATTAGTGGGCTGAGCAGACTAACTTTTAACGTAGTGTATTATTGTAATGTTAAAAAAAGATTTTTTTTAAAAAAGGATGATTAAATGGGTAAAAATATGTTTGCTTCTCATCATCATGTTCTTGAAAAAAATCAGTTGCAAAAAAAAGAACAATTATTAGCCTGTACAAGCATATGACTAGGCTTTATATTTATTAAATTCCATTTGTGTAGGTGTGTAGACAGGAAGTATGTTTTTATCCTCCCTGACCTGAACAGATTCTCTCAGATAAACAGCAAAATGGGCAAGGTGCAGTTGGGCAACATTGCCTCAGAGCCCTGATGTCCAGACTTTGATTGTGTTTTGTGTCCCAGACAGATTTTGAGAAGCTTGCTTACCTTCAGAAAGTTTAAATGTAATTTTCTTTGTAACTCTCAAAGTCACAGCAAGCTGGCTGGGCAGTGCTAGAAAAGAACTCAACCAAAGCCAGGATCATATGCATCAGGATGAAAAAAGGAAATATTCATCAGTAAACATTAAAAGACATTTGTGGAAGCAGATGTAAGAGCAAACCAGGGCATGGATTCACACAGACACTGCCTGCCCTGGGCAGGTAATCATGAGATGAGTCTTGTAACTAGTTCATCTGCTCCTGCAGCTGCAGAAAATCCTTACACTTGCATACAATCATAATAATGTATTTTATTTTTATCTTAACTGTCATTAGCACAAGTCACTTTTGTAAGACAGTGGGTTTTATTTTCTTAATTTACTTATAATGCTCAGTAACCTAGCACAGTAAGGCAGCTACCCAGCAGGTGGTCCCAAAGCTGTAGACATCAATAATTGACACATATGTACCTCTTTGCCAGGTATCTAAAGATAATGGTTGAATATAGGCCAATTTAAAACCTGGCAAGGCAGGCATGTGAGAAGAAGATGAGCCTACCTAGCCAGAAAATATTTTTGGCATGTACAAGGCAACAGAAAACAGGAGACGAGCATGAGGCACCTGCCATGTTAGCAACCTGCAGATAAAGGACTTCTGAAAGACAGGAAAGATCTTATAAACGGAGCTTAACATCTATAAACATGTGTTGACATACCCACCCGAGTAAAGGCTGTACAGTTGCATGTCATTATCCTCAGCAAACATGACAAGGAAGGCGCTACTAAATAAATAAGTTCTAGTATGTTGTGATAAAAAGAAAGATTCTGGGAACAGGTACCAACTTTCTGTCGCAACGCACATGCCGAAGTCACCCGCTGTACCAATATGGTTATCGCGTAGTGCTTAATTTATTGCAATTCGACTACAACATTTATAGAGCATCAGGTAGGCATCGCGCACTACAACACTGCTAATTGGACGGCGGATATCATCACATAGGCATTCTTGCAGTTAGATAGTGGTTAGCAGTCCCGTAAAGCACAACCTGGAGGTGTAGATGTTTGACCTTGCAACACAGCAGCTGTTCCTCGTCTCAGGCCTCCAAGGACACTCCAGGGATTACTCGAGCATGTTCTAATAAATATGCCCACTGTCCATCAAATACTTCCCACAACTTTCAATATAAATTTCCTTGGAGGAAAAAGAATATTGAAAAAAATAGAAGAGTATCCTAGAAGAAAAACAATCAAAACACTAAAAAACTGAAAAGAAAGAAAAACCACAGGAGGATGTATACAGTGTTCATCCACTTAGAGCTGGCTGCTTTCCTGCTGGCTCAGGCCACAGATAAGCAGTGAAACTCAGGATCACTGCAGGGACCTTCTACTAGCTCACAGGTGTCCAACCTTTTGGCTTGGCTGGGCCACACTGAGCAAAGATGAATTGTCTACAGCCACATCTGTGAATATTGCTCTGAAAGTAATATCTCCTAAATATTTCCATGGACACTACAATTGATACAAAGAGCACAATAATACTATTTAATAGAGCAAATTCTCAGCTACGAAACATTCTTTTTCAACACAGTCACAACCATTAGCTATGCATTTTTGGCAGTGATGAACAAGAGCCTGCGTGCCATACTTGTAATAAACTGCACCAGCAGAAGTGACCCGCTGCTGCTATTGCCACTGCTGAAACGCACCACCCACTGCCTCACTGTGCTCACATCCACTGTTTCATCTCCACAATTGTGTAGCAAGCATCGATGAACGTCAGTGGGTGCCATTTTTTCCACATGGAGGAATTCAATGGCACATCTTTGCTTCATCCGCACTTCCATGTCAGACACCATTTTGTCAGACTGCCCCTCTGCTGCCATCTGTCACACAACAACAACATGTAACAGAACACTGTGGGGGAAGGTTCAACCTCTACTGCCATACCACCAACATCTGCCTCTGATGTCATGGACCAACATGATTGTCAAGAGTTTACGGGCGTTCGGCCTGGTTCCGTGACAAAGGGGACGGGGGATCCATGGGTCCACGCCCCGGGAAAAGGGGTAAGGAGATGGCCCTGAGAGCAAAGAACAGCGGCAACAATCTGAGGAGAAACAAACTAATTTACTAAATAAGATATCGGAATGCAAAACAACACACTATAATACAATATAATTACAATTTAAGCTGATATATCCGCTACAGAGAGAGAGAATGTCCCAAAATCAAGGTAGGCCTTACTCTACTACCGACGATAAGACGGCTGGAGAGCGAGGTGCTGCCAAGACGAGAGACGGCGGAAAAAGGGACGAGGTCTCGTGATCTGCAAGTTTTTAATACTGCGAGCTTTTATCTTTTCCCTCCAGCTGGAAAATGGTAAGAGGAGCAAAGTACCGTGGGGAATGTAGTAGTCCTTTTCTTCTGAGAACCAGGTACATTCACTACATGATGTTATGATGTGGAATACCAACAACCGAAAATCACAAAACCATGACAATGATAAAACAAGAAGTACTGCTTTTGGAGCAGCACTTAAAATATATAATATAGTTAATGTATATAAGTAACAAAAATTTTAATTTTTAATGCTTTTTTTAAATCAAAACATACAAAAAAGAGAGCAACAAAACCATAAAACTGGTGGGAGATGTGACCTTGTTTTTGTGAAAGTAATGCACCAGGTGGGTTTGATGGCAGTGGTTGCCATTCTCAGCAAGTTCTCAAGGTGTTCCTCAGATTTTTGATGAAATTTTACTTTTCCTGTGCTTCACCTTGAAAACAGTTGTTCATAATTGCACATAGTGCCAAAAGCAGCAGCATGAATAAGATGCGGTTGTGCAGCGAGGGATATTTCTCTCTGGTAAGAGAAGGCTTTTTACAGGTCTGGTAAAGAGACATGATCAGATTTTGGATTGCAACTCTATACATTCCATTTGAAAATTCACAGGTAATGTATTTATGTCAACTGAAAATGGAGTTGCAAATACACAAAAAATTGATTTTTCTCGATCTTGAAACCTATTCTCAAACTCCTTTATCAAGACAGAAAGCACAGCTGCATTTTTTTTGCCATTCACAGGACTGTGTTTATCCAGTGTATCAAAGTCTATAAACTTATTTGCCATAACTTGAGTTGGCACTGCACCCCACATCCCTGTTTCAGCCCAGAGAGTGTTAACAGCACACTGATGTCTGGTTGGTGCTGATGTGAAATGCCTTCTGTTTGAGCATACACTTTCCATAAAGCTACACTTCTGCTGTTGGTGTTTACAAAGCTTTTGAAATGCTTTCACAACTTAATTGGTTAGTCTGAATCAATTGACTGAATAGGTTTATTAAGAGGAACGAATGAAAATTAGAAAATTACTTGATTTGAGGATTTATATTTCTGGGAATGATAATCCTGTATCTACATGTGTAATCAAGTTTGACTCATACCCTAATTTGTTTCATTCTTAATACTGAACAGCATCAATTAGAGTGGTACAGATTTCCAAGCTGTATCTCTAAAATCAAGACTTCCTCTGCATCTACACTGTAACATTAAACCTTAATTACACGTTATTTAGGAAACCTACTGATAGGAGGTTCTTAAAAAATTCAGGCCATAATTAGCATGCTTTTCATATTTAATATAAAGACACTTAACAGCTTTCTAGCTTCTACCTTTTAAAAAAAGGTTCTCTGGTCATCTTTTCTTTTTTTGTCCAGAGATCCATTGTTTTGTTCACTGAGTGCTTCCACTTCTTTTGCAAATTTTGTAAAATTAACCGGTCCTTAATGCTTGGGCAAAAAATACTGTCATTTTATGGAATGCCTTACTTAAGTGTCAATAACCACTGGGAAAAATACCAACAAGTTCTCTGGTTAAGTGCAGGCTTACTCCTCACCCCCTGTCTCTGACCTGTCACTACAATACAAGGCTGTATTTCTCCTAGCTCACTCCTTGTGAGTTCCATCTCAATCACAGTCCTTGCCAAGGAGGTCAGGTACCTGTGCTCCCTAGAATACATGAAAGCCACATTACTTTTGTACTTCTTAGTAAACATCTTTTACTAAACAAACAAAAGCTTGTCACGAAAGGACATCACATCCACCTCTTTCTGTTTTTCCTGTTAAAGATGCAGCACAAGAACCAAGGAGGACAGCTAGGAATGTCACACACTGAATGGCCAGTACAGTCTCAGGAAGCTCAGTAACATCAGTTCTGAAGTAACAAAGCATATGAAGGAAGCATGGAAAAAAATCTTAAGGGTCAAAATAATGGACCCAGTCTAAGCAATCTTAGTGGCACTGTTTAATGAAAACTTCCATTTGATTGATAATATAATCAAGAATAGTAAGAGCTTAGAATGCAGTAAGTTGGTGAATTATACAAAAACAACATTCTAGTGACTTTTGATCTACTGCTGGAATGATTCTAGAATATTCATTATGCTTTCAGATAGGAAGTGTTAGTTGACAGCCAGCTGAACATGAGCCAGCAGTGTGCCCAGGTGGCCAAGAAGGCCAATGGCATCCTGGTTAGTATCAGAGGTAGCATAATCAACACAGCCAGGGAGGTGATTGTCCCTCTGTACTCAGCACTGGTGATGCCACACCTCAGGTACTGTGTAGTGAGAGGCCCGAAACTGCACAAAAAACATCAAGGCCATGGAGCGCGTCCAGAGAAGGGCAACAAAGCTGGTGAGGAGCCTGGAGCACAGGTCTTATGAGGAGCAACTGAGGGAACTGGGATTTTTTTTTTTTTAAGCTTGAAGAAAAGGAGGCTCAGGGGAGACCCTAATTGTTCCGGACAGCTCCCTGAAAGGAGGTTATTGTGAAGCGGGGCTCAGCCTCTTCTCCCAAGTAACTAGTGAGAAGTTGTGGCCTTAAGTTGTGCCAGAGAGGTTCAGGTTGGATATTAAGAAAAATTTTTTCTCAGAAAGTGGTTAGGCATTGGAACAAGCTGCCCAGGGAGATGGTGGAGTCAGTGTCCCCAGATGTGCTCAACAGAAGGGTAGATATGTCCCCGAGGGACATGGTTAGGGGGCACAGTGGTGACAGGTAGATGAGTGAACTAGATGATCTTAGAGGTCTTTTCCAACCTTTATGATTCTATGATCTTCACTTTCAACATGGCTTTCCTGAAGTTTAAGGAAGGATTTCTCCTCAAAAGGCACTGTCCCCTGCTCAAGGGAAGATTCATGAGCAGGCCTGGAACAACAGGAGGAAGCCAAGGGAAGGTGAAGGAAGGAAAGACTAAAGGGAAAAGATAAAGAACTTACATATTTGAAATTTCAAGAGCCCAAGATGGACTACTCAGTGCAATTAAAAGATAGATTAAAAACAGACAGAAGGAAACAGTTTTTCCCATGATGTGTGGTTAAAACTGCAGAAAAAATAATTACCACAGGAAGCGCAGCAGTCAAGAACTCAGCAAGATTCTGACAGGGTTGCCAATGTATAAGGATATCAGTCATAGCATGAGAAATTTGAAACTGCTGGAAGGCACCTGTGTTTCTTCAGGGAAAACTGTCCAACTTCTTAAATTGCACAAAGAAATGTACAAATCAGACTGAGATACAAAGAAAAAAAGCCTCTGAACATGTAAGATAATGTACCCACAGGGAACCATTATAGAAATGCCATCCCCTCCTAAATCCTTTGCATTTTTTCCTCTCTCCCTTTAAAGGAATAGTACAGAAGAGGTCAATATGAGCCCTACTGCAGAGACCAATTCCTTTATGATATTAGCTGAAGGGAAAAGGTGTCTGCTGGCCACCTTCCTGGGCTGCCAGTGTTATGGCAGCTTTCAGCCCATCCTAATGTGCATTATTCACCTGGAAGTGCAGACAGTAGGTTCTAGGAGTAGCTAGACTGTTTCTAACTCTGTGTGTTAGAAGAAATCTCTAACTTGGATTGCTTCTAAAAGCAGGAAGTGCCACATGGTATTTCTGAAATTTCCAACCTCTTTTATACATGACTGAGTAGTCATAATAATGATGCTTGCAGTATCGTATAGAAATATTTGTGTTATTTCACATACCTGTACATGCACTCTGCCACATGTCAAAGAAAAGAAAGTTTCAACATTGTGGTTTTGTTCATTTGAACAGTCTGTTCACAGGACAACTTCGAAGGCAAAACACAGGGAGGCATTATAAGCAACCTCATGGTAGCAGTACTCTGACACTGAATTTATAGCTTTCCTAATCAGTATGTTCCAGTGCATTACTATTGTTACTGATACAGCAGTTTTTTTTCCAGGATAGTTTCTCCATCAAATTTAGTCTGTTACTTTACATCCTATCCATCACATGAGATTATTCCTTTCCTTTATGCAGCATCCTACTTTGCATTTTAAGAGGGTGACATATCCCTTTAACTTCAGCCTGCACAACAGTATTGCTCACATGAGTGCTTGACATTACCCTAGCAAGCAGACAGGTACTTGGTATAAAAGAAAAAGAATTTTCTGAAACACGAGAATGTCAAAAACTCTTATCTGATAAGGTTGACTCGAAACTGACAGGCTAACAATAGCTCCCTCCTAAGAACATAAGCGTTCCAGCTTCTTGCTACTACTATGACTTTGGTTCTCTTGTAAGATCAGGCTAGTCCCACATCCTCTGCTCTTACACCCTTCTCAATGAAGGAAGCCAGCTAACTGGTAAAGAGGGAAGCTGACTACCACAGTTCACTGCCCTGGAGTCAGTAAAACTCCTGTTTTCATCACAGATATTCTGATTTCCTTGCTTTGCTTTTAATTCACATTAGTGGTGGGAGATGCATACTTGGTATGACAGACATTCAGCATGCTCTTCTGAAAATAAACCATCACATATCACAGTTTTTTTTAAAACTTTTAATCAAGTTTTCATTGTAGTGTCTGTTGTTTTCCCTTTTTTGACATTGACAGAAGTATTTCATTCCCCTTCCTTTTTCCAACTACGTCTCCAAACTGTAGTTCTCGTTCCATTATTTTTTCCTCTCTGAACCCCACCAGTGTTGGAGCAACTTTTGTATTGAAGTTGTTCTACATTTTACCACGCACCATGTGTAATGTTAATGTATGAGGATAACTCCACTCCCTGTGCCATAGAAGGACCCCAGTGGGAAGGGAAGCCCAGTCTCACACATTCACAATGAAACCAAGCTATAGGAACTGAAGAACTGAATTTTCAAGCAAACGAGAACTTATTTTCCAACCAAATTTGAACAGGTTAACAGAATTCTCTTATCAGCTGAGACTGTCTTATTTTGTCCAGTATGCCAGCATGCAAAGGTACTGCTGTCCCACCAGAATGCTTCACCTTATAAGCAGCGCTTTCAAGTCCGTGTTTAGAAGCAGGTAAAAATGATTCTCTTTAATTTTTAAACTTAGAATTTTTATTCTAAAATACTTTATGAGCTCTCAACCATTTCAACAAGATTGTCTTAAAAATATGTCAAGTAAAACAGAAGTAACTTTAGTATAATATGTTGCATTTCTAAATACTCTCAAGCTTAATACTTAACAAATTATGCAGGCTTATCAGATTGGGTTACCTGGTGAAAGTACAGAGGTATCTTCACTTTCAAACATTAGTAAGTTTATCCTTACCTATTTGACGACTTGGCTCCTTTTCCAGATACTTCAGAAATGGATATTTTCTGTAGTCTCCTTATACTCTAGCCCTTTTAAGGAGACCTCACAATTTGCAGCTGAAGAATTTTAATCTCAAGAAATAGCTTTCCTGTAACTTTCTGGTCTTCACTGCTATTGAGCTTATCCTGAACTTTGTAGTTAATAATTAAACATGTGTAGCACAATGTTCATTAGATTTGAGTCATTCTTTCTCAGCAAGGAGAAAAAAAGAAAGCTTCTGAATGTGTTCTGTGGCCCTCCACAGGCATTTAATTACAGTGGGGCTTAAGTGACTTCTCCACTGCTCGCTGAGCCTCAAGTGGAAACAAACCACAGGCCAGCACAGCATAGAATAAAAAGAGCCAACAGCTAAGCAGACCCTGCCTCTGCAATTATGTTTACAAAGGTATCCACACAACTATGTCCAGAGGTTCACGCTGGGAGGCAGGTGGGCCAACCTGGGACAGAACTCCCTCCAGTCCCGGGGGGGAAGCCAGACCTCACGTCATCCCACCATAGAATGGCTTGGGTTGGAAGGGATCTCAAGGATTATCAAGTTCCAATCCTTCTGCCACAGACAGGGTTGCCAGCTGCTAGATCAAGTACTAGATCAGATTGCCCAGGGCCGCATCCAGCCTGGCTTTAAACATCTCCAGGGACAAGGCATCCACAACCTCCCTGGGCAACCTGTTCCAGCACCTCACCACTCTCTCAGTAAAAGACTTCCCCAACATCTAATCTAAATATCCCCTCCATTAGTTTAAAACCATCTCCTTTGTCCTATCACTAGCTGCATGAAAAGTTGATTTCCCTCATGTTCATAAACTGCCTTTAAATATTGGAAGGCCTCAATGAGGTGTCCCCACAGCCATCTCTTCTCCAGGCTGAAGAAGCCCAGTTCCTTCAGCCTGTCTTCATATACAAGGTGCTCCAGCCCTTGGATCAGCCTCATGGCCCTCCTCTGGACCCTCTCTAAAAGCTCCACAACTTTCCTTTTCCCCAGACTTGGACACAGTACACCAGCTGAGGCTTAACAAGGGTAAAGAGAGAGGGACAATCACCTCCCTCATCCTGCTGACCACCCCTCTTCTGATGGAACCGAGGATACCACTGACCTTCCAGACTGCAAACGCACACTGCTAGCTCATGTTAAGCTTTTCATCCGCCAGGACCCCTAAGTCCTTCTCAGCAGGGCTACTATAGCAATCAGAAAGATCAACACAATAGAAAAAATGTTACAAAAGAGGAGGAGGAAGGACTGGCACAATAGAAAGGTGCTGTAAGGGAAGGGAAGTAGATCACACTCCCATCTCAGAAGATTCTCACTTTACAGGGAAAAGCTTCCATCAAGGAGGTATCTCCAGAAAGAGATCCTTCCTCAGGGGCAGTCAGCCCTTAAATGAGGCCTAAGAGGGGTGAAGCCAGGCACCACCCCTTCTGGTCACACAGGTGAATTGCCTTCACCTGTGCTCCCAGGGCTGACTGGGTCTTTCCTCCAGGTGTTCAATCAGTGGTTCAGGCCATGACTCAACAGTTCCCATACAGCTACTCTCAAGGAGTTCTTCTCCCAGTTTGTATACATATCTGGGATAATCTGCTGAACCATCTTAGTGTGATTGTTCCTATAACCATCCATCCTGTTTGCTCTTCCAGCATCTCCATTTCTGCCATGCCCTAAGATTCCATTTTCACTGCTGCTTCAGATACTGCTCCCTTATCCCATTAAAGGACTGCAGTTCTAGGATTTTGTTTGCGAGTGTGCATACAAGAATACAGTGCCTTCTCAGTCACGCTTACTTCTTTGCAATGTGGTTTTCTAAGAGAGGTCAAGAGCTTGTCCTTTTAAGTATTTTGAGGCAAACTTTTTAAGCCTTCAGTGATTTTCTCCCTTGTTTAGCCAGTTGTTTTCACAAACCACATACTCTTCATAAAAAAAAAATAAATTGATTTCTTCTACCCACCCATTCTGTCACTATTAACTTGTTTCCTTGCATGACTAACTGTGTTGTCGGGTACTTTTTCAAGAAACACTAATCCTCACTGCTTGCCTCATTTCTGTTTTGGTTTTTGGACACGATTCTGAGAGTACTTCACTGACACAAAAACTGAGCATGTAAAAGTCACACAGAACACATCAATATCTTGCAGAAATTCAGAGGAACAGAGAAGAGTAATAGAAGAAATTAAATGCTGAAAACGTCTAACTAAATTTAAAACACTTCAAAATAGGATGTATCTAGGATTCATTGCGAAGCACCGAAGATGTACATTTTCACAATTTAACTTGGCCATTGGTTTTAACCATTCTCACCATAAAATTACTGTTGACAGAACCTTACTTTTACCTTCCTTTAGTCTAGATGGCAGTCAGACAGACAATTTGAAGAATTAGCAAGCGGGAGAGAACATAAATTCCATCGCTATTTCTCTGTTTGATAACAAAAAACAGTGATTGTCCCACCTCTGGGGAAGGTGTATCAAAAGGCAGGTGAAATGGAAGTCTTTAGTAAGGTGTGTCTTCACCAGTTTGAAAGGAGGGGAAATTAATTTTGTAAGGGACTGGTGACCAGTACTCAAGTATTGCAATAACTGTGGTCCTAGTAACACCTAAAACATTAGCTAGACAATACTACCCAAGAGTAATTTTCCTCCCACTTCATTTCACAGGATCACATAATGGTAGGGATTCCTGAAGACCATCTAGTCCACACCCCCGCTAAAGCAGGTTCCCTACAGTGGGTTGCCCAGGAAAGTGTCCAAGCGGGTTCTGAATATCACCAGAGAAGGAGACTCCACACCCTCTCTGGGCAGCCAGAGCAGTTCCACTGCTCTGACACCCTCACAGTCAAGAAATATTTCCTCATGGTTGTATGGAATTTTCTGTGTTCCAGCGTGTGCCCATTGCCTGGGCACCGCTGAAAAAAGTCCAGCCTCAGGGTCATCATCACGCAGCCATCATGCAGCTTACTTGACTTCGTTTTTCCCTTCTGGAGGTGTCCTTGGTTCTCAGCCTTGCTTTCTCATGCTGTTTACCTTGTGTCGCGGCGCGACAATTAATAGACCCTAAAGAACCGGGATCGCATTCTGGGGAGAGAGACACAATCACAGATGCTGTGGAGTCAACTCTCATTACTGGAACTTTTGCGTGGTCTTTTATACCCGTACATCTGCTGCGCATGCCCGATCGCACCCGAGTCGCGCTCACGCACCCATCCCCCCCCCTTTAACCCGCCTAGCACGAGGCATTACATCAGCAAGCACGCGCCTGTGATTGACGCCCTTCCTTTTGTTCACCATGCCAATCAGCACACATCCCCCTACCGCTTTTACCCACCACATCTCCCCCTTCTCTTAGCTGACTACATGGCAGTTTCCACTTCTGGAGGCAATTTCTCATCTGCCTCTGGGAGATGTTCCCGACCCGGATTCCCACAGCGCAGGTCTTGGATTTGGGGTTCTGGAACATCCGCCAGAAGCTGTTTGCCATCGCTGAGGGGTTGGCCACAAGAAAGGTCAGGATACTCAGGTGGAAACAGAAGATGATGGCCATCCCGGGGTTCTCTGGTGTTCTCAAGCCACGGTCGCACCAAATGTGCAGAGATCCTTCCCACCTAGGGCTTTCTGGGAGGCGATAACCCACTTGCGGCATGGTATAACCACTGAAGAGCATATTTTGATGGAAAAAATTGTGCTGAAGGGGGGTGACGTCTGTTGGGTCCCAAAAGGAAAATATTTGATTATCTGTACACTACTTTTCATTACACTTAGTAAGTGATGCCTTCAGCTATCTTCAACCTAGCTGGCACTCCTATGTAAACAGTATTTACTAGAACAAAAAAGAAACTACTACTAGGCATACTTCTAATGCACTATTGCAAATCTAGTGTTGCAAACAAAAAGCAGTAGAAATACGTTTTTCTTTAAACATACAAAGCACAGCATTGCTCTAGTTAACAACACTTAACTTGGCAAGTTATATCTGGTTCCTTCAGTTGCATGGCTTATCATAGTAGTAAACTAAAGAAGAGACCTACGAAAAGAAGTCCGAATGTAATTGGAATTTCACATTTGTCAAGCATAAGGCTACAAGTTGTACAGTTTGCGAATAAACAAGATACGTTGAACTGTAACATTCCCAGCCATGGCAGATGCAGGCGCCTGATGCAGCATAACTTCTCCTGGCCTCCAGAAAGGCTCATGTGCAGAACAAAGAAATCACTGAGAATAATAGGCCACAATACCAACAGCACCTTTTCAACTAGGTTTCCGGGAGCACCCCGCTCTCCCCCCTCCCTTAGCTGAAAGCCAGTGGCATTGGCAATGTTTCTTGTGACTTAAGTCGACCGAAATCAGGTACTTTCTGTTACATCCGTTTGCTATACAAAACACCAAGTTTTATTTTAATCTAGTCAAACGTAACCTGCCTTAGAGTTGCGCCCCAAAGCATCTGCAGAATTCTTCATTCCCTGTGGTAGAACTACCCAGTGATAACGTTCCATGGGACTTGCCCAATTGACAGATGGAACACAAAAGCAAATTTTTCACAATCATCTGGGTGAAGTGGAATAGTGAAAAAAAAACACAATCTTTGAGATCAACAACGCTAAGTTCATAATGTCGAGGAATCATAACAGGGGTAGGTAATCCTGACTGCAACACGAGGAGCAGCAGCAACAGCGCGCACAGCATCCACAGCGCCACCTCGCCGCCCGCCCGCAGCCCCACACGTCGCGTCTTCCAGCAGCGCCTCCAGCCGAGCCCCGCCACTCCGCTGCCCCCGGCCGCCGCCCTCCTCGGGGCGGGGTTGAGTACGCCGGCGGCAGCCGAGACCGCAGGAGCCGTCCCGCGACGAGGGGTGGGGGCCTGGGGGCCGCTTGCTCCCCCCGGCCGCGGGGACCGGGCCCGTCGGGGCCTAAGCGCCGTCCCCGTCTCCTTCCTCCACCTCTAAGGCATGACCCGGCTGGAGCGTGGCATTATTCATCGCCTCATCCAGCGCACCCTGCTCCCACTTATTCTTAACACCATCTGTGCTGGAGTACGAATCGCCCTCCTGATATTATGCCAATCAAAAGGAGCATACAGATCTGTAGAAAGAACGTCCAGTAAACTAGTGCACGCCGGACTCCCCGGACCCGCGGTTGTTATTGCCTGCCGTAACTCCTTAATAATTCGCCAATCTACTGGCTTCCACCCAGGTCGTCCGTGGCGGTCTTGCACAGCAGGGAACACGTTCGGACCCTCATCTGCCACCGGCGCGTCCCCTTCCAGCGCGCAGTTCTTAACCGTCAGCTTCCACTGAGAAGCCGGATCGCCCCCGCGGGGCCCAGGCGAGCCAGCGCGCTCAGCCACGGCATTGGCAAGCGCCCCCGAGCCCACGGCAAGGCGACGCAACTCTGCCAACAAACGGCAAACCAAATCCTCCTCATCCCTCCCAGGCGATGGAGGATCATCCCGGGGACCTGACAGTGCTGACGGCCCACCCCCAGGATCGTCGCCGTCGGCATACTAACATCCCCAGGCCAACGTCCAGGGTCTGCTAATGGCTCGTAAACAGGCGGAACTAATGGCCCTTTGTTCGCACCGATGGCGACTCCAGGCGCGAAAGGAGTACAGTCAGCTGCAAAAAAACAATCTGCGGACGGATCCCCTTCTCCAGTCACCAGATACGTACAAGGTGGCTGCTCCTCACCTGCCGCCGCCTCGACCTCTGATGAAACGACCGCAGAACCGCCAGGCCCTGAGGGGGGGGCGAGGGCTCAGAACCAAGCCGGGGATCTGACCCAAGAACCGTGAACGCCGCAGTCTGCCACACGCCCCGAACCTCCCTCATCTTCCCAAGACAATCTTTCAACGCCCTCCAGTCATAAGTAAGACTCAGGGCTGTCTTATCACCCGTAGCGGCGGATTCCAGAAGTTCCCTCCCCGCCGTTTCTACTAATTGCATCATCCATGGGATGAGAACCCCTGTGCCACTGGAGGAGACCTTCGCGTCCGCCTCCCGAGCCAGCACCTTCAGCACTTCCACCGTATCCTTCACGGATGCCACTGACATGGTGAAGGCTGGATTACCCCAAGCCCCGCTCGCGCAGGTGTGCACCACAATTCCTGCCGTATCTCATCGGCCCTGGATCACATCGTTATCACGTCGGGGTCACCACTTGTTGCGGCGCGACAATTAATAGACCCTAAAGAACCAGTATCCCATCCTGGGGAGAGAGACACAATCACAGATGCTGTGGAGTCAACTCTCGTTTACTAGAACTTTTGCGCGGTCTTTTATACCCGTACATCCGCTGCAGATGCCCAATCACACCCAAGATGCGCTCACGCATTCATCCCCCCCCCACCTAGCACGAGGCATTGCATCAGCAAGCACGCGCCTGTGATTGGCGCCCTTCTTTTGTTCACCGTGATAATCAGCACACATCCCCCTACTGCTTTTACACACCACAACCTTTCTCTGCAGCTTCCACTCTGAATAGTCTTTATTGTATTCCCACATTAAAGTAATTGATTCTGAGGTAAATCAGATGGCTTTCCCCCAGTGTCACCGTCATGGGCTGGA